>NC_083764.1:50318362-50645862 GCF_963514075.1 Conger conger
ATTGAATGATTGATTATCTTGAATAAACATTCCCAAAACTATTTGTGTGTTAACATTTTAACCACGTGACTTGCAAACAACCTTCAACAGCAGCTTATGCTCAAATGACTCCTGCTCTGATTTCAATACATTATAATGACCTGTCTAATCAGAAAGAGCTGAGAAGCCAACTGTCCAATTACTTTTGGTCCCCTAAAATAGGGGGGATTGTGTATAAAAAGGGTTGTTATTCCTACAGTCACCCGATATGAGTGTAAATACCCTCAAATTAAAGGTGACAGTCTGCCCTTTATTCTGCCCTTTATTATGTTCATATTCTTTGTTTCATTTCAAATGCTACATGCTGGAGTGCAGTGCCAAAAGAACAGAAATTGTACCACTGTCCAAATACTTACAGATTGTACTGTGTTGCAGTGTGTGACCACACCAAGACCTCTTGAGTGTGGTCACACACTGCGACATGTCTCCTGACTTCTGACTGTAGCCAGAGGCTACAACACGTCCCAGGACCTCTGAGTGCAAGTGTAGGCTACAACATTTCCCAAAAGGTTTCTAGCAGAAGATGCTGGTGTGGACTCCGAGATGCAGGCATGCTGCCTAGCACCAAAGGATGCACACCAGGTTATATCTGGGCTTTTAAAGTTTCAATGGTGAGTTGCTTGAGCAAGAGACTAATCTAATCGGCAATGGTGGGTTGTGGAGTTCATATTGTTTGGAAATGGCTTTATAACCTTATGGCAAGTGGGCTGAAAAGCTCACTAGTTGTGACTGTGGTGCCACTAGTTGGTATCATGTGCAACTCGTACGTTTTCTGACATAACTAGTAGAATAAAAGTGCAACTAGTAGCTCAAAATGAGTGACTAGTAAGGTGCAAGTCCTTGGTATCAACAAGGCTTCATTGAACTAGGAAGACTAAATGTTCAACACGTTGTGAAAAACAAGAAGGATATGGAATAAATATGGAATATACAATATTCCCTGAATAATTATCAACAATAATTGCTTCTCTGAGATCATCAAAAATATATTTTCTCCTTGACATAATGTATTAACACAAATATTTTTGGGTTTTATATACTGCACGTGTGTTAGCACTTGATCAGCTAATTGTGTACACTCAGTTAGCACCTGGTTTTAATTACCTGCCTAAACTGATATGGAAATAGTAAGGATACGTTAACTTTTTAACACATGGCAACTGCATGTTGGTTGAGTAAATAATGAGAAAATAACATTTATGTTTTTTGAGTAACATGAGCTTAGATGTGTCTACTCTTACGATGTGGAGAGGACAATATGAGGGTTAGTTATGTCCTAATATGTGACACCATAGATCTGAAAGAGATTCTATCTTCTTGTCATTATAATATTTGATAATAAACTGTAAAATTAGCTCTTCAGTCTTTTTTATTTTATTAGTGTACTGACATCTCATTTAAATCATACATATTTCTTATTTTTGCATATACTGTATGTATGTAATTACAGCAGACTGTTTATGCACATAACATATTAATATGCACTTGAACAGAATTCTAATTCTGGAATGAATTATCACAATAAAACAGTGAAACTTTTTTAAAATGTATTAAATGAAATTCAACATCATCCCGATTTAATAAAACGGAATCATTTTGGCAAACGCATTAAACCATAGCAACTTACAGTAAGTATCTTTAATCTGACTAGAAAATCATCACTTGGGCTAAAGATCCGTAAAACTACAATTAAATTAGTGCCATCCTAGAGATTTGTGCCACATGACCTGGAAAAGAGAGAAAGTTAACACAGTTAACACAGTAGTACATATTGCAGAAATAAGCTTTATAACAGAAAGCAAAGCTAAACTAAACCAGATAACAGTAGCGGACCTAACCCCAAATCCTGCTTATAGATGACAATCTTCTGCCATGAAAATGCATTACATTACATTACATTATTGGCATTTGGCAGAGGCTCTTATCCAGAGCGACGTACAGTTGATTAGATGAAGCAGGAGACATTCCTCCACTGGAGCAATTCGGGGTTAAGCCTTGCTCAAGGGCCCAACGGATGTGCAGATCTTATTGTGGCTACACCGGGATTAGAACCACCGACCTTGCGTGTCCTAGTCATTTACCTTAACCATTATGCTACAGGCCACCCCATGCGGACAATAACAACAAAAAATGCGGACAATAACGTTTAATAAAAGTTTAAAAGAATGGTTTTACCCAGGCCAGCTAAAGTTAAACAAAGAGTTCACAATCTTGTGTTGAACCACAATTATTTGTCAAAAGTACAAGTGAATGCAAGCTGAAACATGGTGCTAGCATGGTGTTACATGCTTGTAATCTTAGTTAGTGCTAAACCTTTTTATTTCAAAATAATTTAATAATGGTAACAACATGCTTGTTTATAATTTTTAGAAAAATACAGAATAATACAGAAGTCTCATTGCTATATTTTTGTGAACTGTTTTCTATCGCCACTGAAAAAGTAACTCTTATTTACATGACGTGTACTTGCTCAAGGAAAAAAGGCATTACTGAGGTGTATTAAAGAGTTCAGCTGCTCATTGGTGTTCCTATCAGGAACAATTAGCCTGAAGGTTAATTGGAAATGCAAGGAATTACTGATGAGAGATTGGCGTAGTATACAAGATTGTAAGCACAGTGATTATATTTATCACAAATATTTTGTTGTACAGTTTTTACATTTTCTTGTTTGCGTAAGTGCTTGTATGCATGTGTGGGACTTGCATGTGTGGAAAATATGTACATAATATGTGAATATTTTATTTATTGCTCATTGTTAACTTTTTTGGCACTACATGTACTTTTTATCACTGGTGTAATTCAAGCAACTTGTCGCAGTGAGGCTCCAAATATAACAGTTCTCACACATAGAAAATGCTTATAGTTTCACACAGTAGCAGCAATGCAACAATAATCCCTATGCCACTGCTCAATCTAATGTATTTAAATACTGTTACCTTATCAAGGTTGACAAGTTTAAAGCTAGTGGTCATCATAAACCGCCTGATTTTTGTCCTTTGAAATGGTGAAAGAGGCACGACTGCTATCAGATTCTCCTAGAAAGGGTTGTCTTCTCATTTGAACTCAGAATTGAACTTCCAGCTGAGTTTGGGAATTTGCCAGCTAGGACAGCCAACAACACTAAGTCAATCCAACATGACTGGGGTGGACAGGCTATCTGGCACATCTAAAAACACATCTAAAATCATCCTATGCACCCTGTCTATTTTGCCAGCAACATAACAGGTCTAAAGCAAATGCATGTGAAAAAAGATTCACTGCTACAGTGATTTCCCCCCTCCCCTACCTCTTTTTCTAATTAGACAAATGTTTCTTCTACTGTGTACCCATATCCATCAACTTCATGGAATGTTAAACAGTTCTTTTTCAAACTCATATTAGTAGAATGTGAGTCAGTCAGACTCCATTTACAGTTTTCAAGCTGTTTTTCATATAGACTTAAATCAGGTTTGACTATGTGATCAGTTGATTTTGTTGAATCCTCCCACCAGTTTGCTTCACAGTACCTTTTTTCAAATCAATTGAATATTTTATTTACAATTTGAAGACAGTTCAGTTGTCAGTACTGCAGGTATCTCCAACAGTAGATCTAAATAACCGTTATGTCACAGGCAATGTGCATATTTCCACCAGGTGCCTAGGAGCTGCTGAAGACTGTCCCACTAGAGCAGAATAAGTATCAGTTTTAATTTATCTAGTTGTGTTAAGTGTTTGATTTGACAGAACATTGTGGTTTTTCAGCTGTTGCCAGTTTTGTTAGTTATGGCGTTGTTATTTAGATCAGCTGTTTAGTATCAGTTAGATACTCCTGGTTTTTAATGGTTATTTTTTAGCAAATAAACTCCTTAGTCATCAAACAATTATTCTATTTGGCAATTAACAGTGTGTAGTGTAGGTTTGTTCAGAGCAACGCTAGCATCATTCCTCCCTGTTTGCTATGTCAGCACCCAATTCCAGTCTGCTTTCTCCTCCTCAGAACTCCACAGTGATGGAACCCCTCCAACCTCTGCTACCTCCTGCTGACCCCTTGCCAGCTCTCACAGGGGGACTTTTGAACTGCAATTATGCCATGTGGAAGGCTGTTTTAATTACTGCTTATGCCTCCCTCCTGTCCCTACAGTTCACCCTCACCAAGACCCGGATCACTCCTGATAACACCACCACTCCTGCTGCCCTCTCATCCTCTTTCACCTTCTCTCACACCCACCAGCCAACCAGCCATGGTGGTGGCACTGGTTTGTTGATCATCCCCTCCTAATAATTCTATGTTTTCCTAGTCTCTGACCTTTATCCACTTTTGAATACCACTCTGTCTCATTAACGCACCCCATTAACCTCCATATTGTTATTGTTTATCATCCTCTAGGGCCCCTGGGAACTTTCCTCGATGAGCTTGACACCCTACTCGGCTCGTTCCAAGAGGATGTGACCCAACAGATCCACCTGGAAGCCTCCCAGTCTGCTGCTTTCTCTGCTCCTTCAACCTCCCCCTGCAACAATCTCCCCTGACCCACAAGCCTGGCAGAGTCCTAGACCTGATCTTCATGAGGAACTGCTCCTCTTCTGACCTCTCATTTACCCCTCTGCATATGTCTGATCACACCTTCATTTCCTACTCCATCCTTCTTGCTACCTCTTCTGACCTGGTCACTTGATGGAGACTGCACTCCTCTCCGTCACTGAATCCCTTCAGGCCACACCAGCAGCCTCTTTCTCCTCTGTCCTGATCTCTCTGAAGCCTTTGACACAGTCAACCACTCCATCCTCCAATACTCCCTGGCAGCTACAGCCATCTGTGGCACAGCCCTAGACTGGATTGTGTCCTAACTCTCTGGTGGGTTACCTGGGCCGGTACAGTATCCCCTGATCCTCTTGTCACAGGAGTTCCCCAGGCCGCAGTCCCCGGTCCCCTCCTCTTCTCCATCTATACTAGATCCCTTGGCCCTGTTATCTCTGCTCATAGTATGTCATATCACTGTGATGCTGATGACACCCAACACTTTCTTTCCTTTGCCCCAAGAGATATCCAGAGCTGGATGGACAACCACTATCTAAAGTTGAACCCAGATTCATCTCTGCTCTAACCTTTCCCTTCTCAGATTTTTCAATTTCGCTAGGGGACACCACAGTGACCTCATCCCCCAGTGCAAGGAACCTCAGAATGGTAAAGGACAACAGGCTGGCCCTCTCCGGGAACACTGACTTAGTGGTGACCCGGGCATGCAGATTCTACCTGATTCATCACCACCTATTCAGTCCTGCTCTTTGTCCAAGCAATGGTACTATCCCACCTCGACTAGTGCAACTCTCTGCTGGCTGGCCTTCCTGCATCTGCCGTCAGACCCCTATAACTCGCAGCTTGTCCAGTGTTCAACGTCCCCAGACACTATCAGGTCACCGCCCTGCTCACAGGCCTCCACTAGCGGCCTGTTATGGCTCACATCACATTTAAAACATTGGTTATTGCATACCAGGCAATTAAGGGATCAGCCCCAGCATAGATACAAAAGCTCATCAGACCCTACACGCCTGCCAGACCTCTCCGTTCCGCTACCTCTGAATCACTGTCACACCTGCACTGCACTGCACTTCAGTCATGACTGCTGTCTGCTCTGGTGGAATGGCCTTCATGTGGAGGTCAGAACAGCAGCGTCTTTGACCACCTTCAAGCACATACTGAAAACTCATCTTTTCGGCCTGCCCCTTTCCGCCCTACCTCCTAGAAATATTTAACCATGCATGTTATATGTATGCTGTATGTAATGATCGCACTTGCCTTTAACTATTTTCTATTTGTGGTCCCAAAACTGTGGCATTGCTACTTGGTTAGTTTATCTGATTATTCTACAAGGGTTCAAGTTATCTACAGTATCAATCTAGCACTTGGGACTTACTTCCCTCTAGGGTTTTCAGCACACTTGTCCCTGGGTATGATTAGCATTGTATGTTGCTCTGGATAAGAGCGTCAGCAAATTACTATAAAATAATGTAATGTTCTCTGGAAATAACTTTTTTCAAAACATTTTTAACCTTGGAAGATTTACAATAAAAATGACATTTGGAGATATGCTGGTAGCTATTCAGATTGGAAACTGAACTTGTGCAGCAGTCAAAAAGCGGCCCATCTTTTTGGGGTATAGATCAGAACCAGAACTGGATGAGTCGCTTTGTTCCACTCCTCTTCAACAGCTCAGAACCTTTAGTTGACCTCACGATTCAACGGTCATGCCTCCTGACATTCTGCCGATCCCTGAGCTCAACTGAAAGGACACTGTCCACCAGGGTGCTTATCAGACAGAGAAAGTTCATCCATAGGTTAATTGTTGTAAGGTAGCTGCAGTCAGTGTAAAGCAGAGAGGAGCATTCATTCTTTCATTGAAGGACTACTTCTGAAGAGCAGAGAAAGGAAGGAGAATTATCTGCATTTCCAAACATGGATTATGGAAGACATCATGAATTTTAAAATTTAAATTATATAGATATAATACAGTGGCATCTGACCTAAATATAATTAATATTTGCATACATTTCTACAGGAAAGTATATATTCTTTTCTAGCAAACAGTTTGGAAAGTACATCTTGATGATTCTTGAATAGAAACTGTTTGAATGCTGAAATTGGATTTAATATTGTAGGTTTAACATTGAATCCAATGCACTCTGGCAAGTCCTGTGCCACCATGTTATATGCATGTTGTATACCACAAATGTATAGTGTGCGAATAACACATTTGTCTGGGGTGGCAATGCATCACCACACTGCTTGGAATATTTCACTCTGCTTACATCATGGCTGCTTACCAAGAATACATATTGAAATACAAATATTATAAATAAGGGGGAGGCTGGAGTTTTATTGCCCTTCTTTGCAAATACGAGGCTGATAAGCATATAAACTGCTGTTCTGAGTCTTATTAACAATCTGACATTACTATTTTGCGGTTTTCTTAAGTCACAGTTTTTCGTATTATATAAATATAAACGCAATAATTTGGGACATAGATGACTCAACACAAGAGAGCAAAGAAAAGTTACAGACGCTTAAACACAGTGGAGATTCTTTTCTCACTGAAAATTATTTTGTATTTGAGTGGATACAAATGCTCATGGCTGTGTCTGGGGGGCTTAGAAACACAACGGAACAATAAAAAAAAATGCTGGACAAATCCATTTCAAATTTGATGACAATAAGAAAAATGAGCATTTGGAGGCAGATTTCCAAAAAGGACATTTGGAGAATCCAAAAGGGCACGTGGAAACTACATGATATTCTGGGTTGACCATGAGGTGTAAAATACTATAGATTACATACCAAATAATAAAACTCCAAATAATTTTTATCTTGAAAAAATGTGTTCTCACTTCCCTCCTGCCTGTCACCCTTCCCCTACCACTCTCTCATGCTCTCCCTATCTGGCAGCAGCAGGTCCAGAAGATTGTAAATAATAAGATCTTGTATACTGATATTGATTGAGGTCCATTGATTTAAGTTTTTGTCAAATATCCAACCCCCAACAACAAAGTAAAAAGTAAAACGCATCCCACAATTTCACATGCCATTTAGTATTCAAAAGCAGGCCTGTTCCGTATTTATAAGCATACAGAATAATATAAAAACATTTTGAGAATGTATTTAGATGCACACTGATATGAAATGGGATCACATCACTGAAAATGCCTGTGGAATGACTGTGGAGTCAAATACATTTCCACTGTCTTCCTCAGAACTATTCATTCAGATGCCTCCAAGCAGCCTTCTATTTAGACTAGTCATCACAACGTACTTATTTTGTTGTAAAACATAAACCTTCTTAGGCACAAAATCTCAAGAAACTGTTTTAGCGTACATATTGAAAATGAAAGAAAATTATTACGTCAGCAGAAAAAATCCCTGTTGTCCCAACGTTGGAAACTAATTTCTTCAGCTAAAATGCTACTCAGTCATCACTCTAATACATACTGTAACTGGTGGAGCTGATGAGCACTGATGAGCACTCTAGGTGATTTCCCACAGAGAGGAGTGTTGTCTATACCATTGGACTACATTACTGGGACTGGTCAGAGAACCTTGTAGTTGCGCTGATCATATTCCAGAGAGTCAATACAAAACGTTGATAATAGCATTGCTATATACAAGTACGTTTGAATGGAATGGTGAAATTGACAAAAATGGTAATTCCTCCAGAGAAATTCTAGGAACATATTGAATATTGTAAGTTTAAATATAAGAAACAGAAATTTGTATAGCATTGTCAATATATGCACTCATGCTGTGTTCACCATGCACAGATTAACCATTGTCCACAGGTTTTTAAATTTGCTGCCAAGAGCAAAATAGCTTTTTAAAATTTAAAGGCCTGACATTAATAAGGTTTGTTTTTGATGGCAGCAGATAGTCAGACTGCTCCTTCTTAGACAAGCATGCATCCGACTTGTTAGTAATGTAACATTTGTTTGTGAAAAAAGTCCCTGATTTGTTTATTGAACTCCACCAGAAATCTTTTGTTTTAATTTACTCTCTAATTCTGGTGATGGGGAAATTAATCAGGAACATCTGTTTGCTCTGCGCTTGCTAGCAACCCTTGATTAGTGGAGCTAGTAATTAAATGAAAAGGGAAAATGTGTGCTGCTTATTCTGAATTGTAAGAGGCATCTTTGTGGTGTCACTTAAAGGTGTCAGCTCTCTTTCAGGGCAGGAAATCATTTCACACAATTGCCAGCGTCCTTGGAGCTGAATATTAGTTGTTCATGCCAACTGGAAAATGTAAAAATAGTGGAAGCATGGATGTTTCTCTGCTGCATTTAAAATTAAGAAATAAATCCCCCACTTGTTTCATGGACATTGTTTCCTGGCAGTTTTAACAAGGTTATCCATTTTCGTGTAACAGCAATCGAAAATCTATCGCAATTAATTAAAGTGCCAGGCAAAACCTGTGCCTTCCAACAAAATTAATTTAAGAAATAAAGCATCTTCCCTTCAACATGAGGAAAGATATGTGTTATCGTGTGAGCTGGGGAGAGCTGTACATTTAAATGGAAGTGCAGTCAATTTTACAAAGGCATGGAGATATTTTGTTAATAGACACCTGAGTGCACTGGGAAGTGATCAATGCAAAATATAAAAATTTTTTATAGGGTGCACTGGTCATTGCTTCAGTTCACCAAGGGACCTTAATGTAAATTATTGCTCTGAATCAACATGAAATGTGAAAATTTAAAATATGTAAGATATTCTTATGGAATGCCTCTCTTCATGTCTCTTTCACAAATGAAAATACAGTAGGTCAAATTAAAATCACAATTTCACATGTGCTTGCTGTTTTTCACATGTGATTTAAAACATTTTCATAAATTATTTACATATATTAAAAAAATATTTTAATCTAATTTCCGATTAGATGAAAATGCTAATCAAATATAGACTAAAATATAAATGGTTAGTTCTTCTCAAAAACAATTTGCTTAATTAACTTAATTAAATCTGACCTTGCCTGTTAGCTAACTAGTTTTGGTGGTAATGTTACAGTAATACGGTTTCCAATAACACATTCATGTTAATGATGTTGGTTAGCTAATGTTAAGGGGGCAGTGACAGCTGACGTTAATGTTACATTAGCTAGCTAGAACACATCATATAAATCATATACATAAAATAATTTCACAAACATTGACTTGGTTAAATGACACGGAAAACAATGCCTCCTGTTCACATTCGTCAATGGCAGTAGCTAGCAGAGCCAGAGCCATTTACCACCTGGAAGTAAGTTCTTTGCTGTTGTGATGTCACGCTGATTTGTCCTATAAGGCAGTTGGGTCAGTAAAATCACTTGATCAGTTCTGACCAAGGGCATTCTGAGTCGCTGAAACAAGGGAGTGTAGATACAGACAGAAGATCGGAGACAGGTGGACACATCACTCCAGAGACTTTCTATTATAAAAATGCATTAATATACACCAAAACATTTATTACTTCACAAAACACATAATGAAATTTATCGCTTAAAAAAATGATCGATTAACTTAAATCAGCTCAGGTATTTACATTTAAGTCAATGGGCAAAAAGCACTTTTGTGCTCATACTTCTGGGTGCTTCACTGCCTGTACCCTACTGCCCTCCCCTACCCCATTCCTACTTTTCCTACGAATGTCCATGCTGGAAAGCCTGCCTACAGCCAACCCTTGTGGTTGGTGCAACCAGATTGTCAGCCAAATACTTGGTGGAATCCATTATACCATTGATCTTAACGAGTGCCCCAGGACCTCTGGAATTAAAACAGCCCCAAAGCATCACTGACCCACCACCATATTTCATCAGGGGTATGAGGTGTCCCTCCTTTTATGCATCTCTGTTTCGATATTTGTGATATTTGTGGTGTCAGCATGAATGTGCAAGCAGCACTCTGCTATCATGCTCACACATGAGGGATTTCTTTTTAATATCCTGTTTTCTAGTATCAAGGTCCAATCGAGACATTGCCATGGGATGACATTGATGGTGTTCAAGATGTTCAGCTCTGAGGTTATGAAAATCTTAGGAGCCTGCATCTTATCTCAGAAAGTGAGATAAAATGGTATTGCTAATGAGCTTGTACATTTGGATGGGTAATGGTGGTTGAGCAATGAAATAATGAAGGCAAGCTATACATGCGTTTGTTGTTTCCCCTTTTCTTCTAATTTGTCATGATTAATCTGAATTGTAGGCTTGTCCCAGTACTATAATGCCCTCAATATTTGTAAGTGTGCAGACACACGTGTCCCCATGTGCTGCCAGCTACCATATTTGTTCATTGTTCAATAGCAGGGTTTTGAACGTGCAACCTCAGAATGCTGCATTCCACACACTATATCACATGCTACATTTGACTGCCGAGCATTTTGTCTTTTTCCAGAAATTGTCGCCGGAGGCAAACCACAAAATGTATGATGAGGCTTCTCTCCACCAGCGAATGGTCTCTAGTTTGGGGTGAGTAACTCCTGCAGTGCTTATGTTTTGTCCCGGTTTTTTGTAGGCTAATTCTAAATGTCAGTGTTCCAAATAAAACCAGATTCTTCTACTGCTATAGTTTTTTCCTCTTTTCATTTAGATAGTCTGTAAACAGGTAAAAATTAGTTAAAAAAAACACAGCGATGGTTGGCCATATGCTTATACTTCTTTTTAATTGGTAGAAAAAATATGAAAATTTACCTTATCACCTAGCAACTGCTGCACGGGCTGTCAGTCTGGCGCGTGCATTCATTTCAACGACCCCACCATAGGAAAGTTCAACTAGCTAATAGCCTAGAGGTAATACTTCTTAATTTTTTTTAATTTTGTCGATTTTATTAAATAGGGACAAGGAGGACGAGAGAACAAAATCAGACAAGCAACCAGCAGCAAAAAAACAAACAAACAAACAAACAAAAAAAACATATACAACGTACAACTCAGGCTGGGCAAAAAGAGAGCACTTTTCTGAATGGATAATGGCGCGTCAAATGTCCCGGTTTTTCACAAATCAAACCTAGTGCTAACTTGTGAACTTAAAAATGCTAAAACGATATTTATTTCCTCGGAATTTGACATTAAGACATACAGATCATGAAACCAAATACATTTCTTGAGTAAAATCACATGTAGCTTGCAGCTGACGTGATTCTGTGACTGCATGGTGACTGATGACCAATGACAAGCTAGCTAACCTCCAAACAACACACAACTCTGGTGCTACTTTCACTTTGACATCTTGCGTTTAACTCTAGCTTCAAAACTATATTTTTACTCTGGCATAAAGGCATACAGTTTATGGAAGCCAATATTGTTCTACAACATTAGGATGAAACAGCCAAAACAGCCAAAAAAAGTTTTTTACATAAACATTGATTTATGTGAAATTTGCCATTGCAGCATCTGACTGATTATGATAGAATGTGTGACAAATATCCAACGGATGTGAGGGTAGGATAATAAACATTTGACTGTGAAAGATTGGGCCTCATGCGAGAACATTTTCATATTCTTATCATACATTTCTAAATACAAGCGATACATTTCTCATACGAACACATCTGTTTGTATGAGTAGTTCCTGTATGAGGCCCATTGTGACTCATTTATACATGGATACGTGTTATAATAATTTAAACTTTTAAATAATTTAAAAGAAAATAATGTGTGGAAAAAACGTGAAAGTGAGGTTTCCGAGGTGGGGAGAGCCCAAACTCTCTTACAGGGGAAAGGTGTTAGGTACTAACAACCTTGTAGCTTCAATGCTTAAGCACCGGCTCATTGTTTTGGACCCTCCTTCAGGCATGATGGAGGAGATACAAAGGGCCATTACCCATGTCTTCTGGTTAGAACTAGGGATTTTATCTAAGGACCTTTCCAGGTATTGAAGAAGTGTCGCCTGCATTAACTATAGGTCCGATTGATGTGGAACTGACTAGAAATGTGTTATATTGGGGGGCGGGGGGGTGGGATTAAGTGTTTTCAATGTCAAAGATGTAAAATAAGCTTTACAGGATCTGTGTCAAAGTTTCCTCCAGAGGGCAGCTAAGGTGGCCGGATACAAGTTAAAGGGTCCACTTACCTGTGACCAGTGTGTCTTCCATCTTGGAAGCTCATTTATAAAAATTGGAGATCTCCAGTGGAGAATCCTGCACAATATTGTCACAGATAATTAAATTGTTCTAATCGAACAGTTGATAAAGGTTCCCCTTTTTGTTTTTGTATAGAAAACTGTGTGTCAGGCTGTACACATATCTCCTGCTTTTGGATCATTGGTATGTATGCTTGGGTTTTCTTTTCTTTTTTTCTTTTGGAAAATAAACATTTGTTCATTGGCAAATTCTATTTTTGGTCAGGCAAAATTAGCCATTTTTAGGACCCATAAGGCAACAATGGGGCAATGATTACTTCCTGCATTGAGAGTTTGCATTTTATAAAATGAATGGAAGCCTCTCAATTAAGTAAAATTGAAAGATGAGTAATTGGTGATAACATGCAGAAGGAATGTTTCTTTTTTGTTTATTTGCATAGGTTAGGCTGATCAAAATGTTTTTGGTTTGCCATTCTTCCAGGCTGGCTAGAGCAGACTAAAACCCACTATTGTTGCACTAGTAGTGGCTGGCGTTGTTCCATTCCATCACCGCATTTAGCTAAAGCTAGCTACCCTGTACTGCATATTTTATTTTTGCTATCGGAAATGTCAGTCAAGTATTTTGACTGCCTGACTGGTATTATTGTATTTTTGAAAGAGATGTGATTCCAGTAGTCTGCAGTATGATGTTACAAAGCTAACAACATAAGCCAGAGCAAAATATATAGCTGGGCTATTCGTGGATGAGCTTCATCGCCATGGGAAGAGGGGAGATACATTTTTGATAGTAAAAGCAGGAGCAAAGCAAATAAAGAAATCCTGCATCGCATGCCTTTAATTAGGAAATTAATTGTGTGCACCCATGCTGGTTTACAATTAAATATTTCCTGAGCTTATGAAGTAATTTTCTACATTTGCAGAGAAGACAGTATGTGATTGGGCTAATTCAATATTTAAGAGTAAAAGTTGGCATGAAATCCAGAACCCGTCCTCCTTGCTCACCCCAGCTCTGAGATTTATTCATAAAAATGTTGACAGTATAAAAGACCAGATGTCCCCGCGGTGCTAGAGGTTGAATGACTCTGAGATGTAGACCAAAAGTTGCTCCATTTAATATCTCAACATTAATTTTCCGCGATGCTGCAGTACTGTTGGCTGTCCCAGAGAAGTTGTTGTATGACATTTTGATCTGGAATTGGTGCAGAAATGCAAGCCAGGCAGAGCTGTCGGTAGCACAATTTGAGAGATTGTCAACTAATTGCCTGCTAATTACACCATAAATTGTGTAATTAAGCTGACGGTTAATTAGGGTAAGTTTTCGCAGCAGTGTATTAAAATTTTCCTTGGGTGCTGGGTAATTAGCAGACTGGCTACCCAAACTGGACAATACCATAACTTTGAAAGTAGAAGGCAGGACATCAGGACGTCAGGGAGTGTAGCAAAATCAAGCATGCATGCTATTATTCATGCATTCCTAAAGGCAGTAGCTCGTTCTCAAAATAGATAGTATACGCTTATTTATTTGGATTTTATTTTCCTGGGCAGAACTGCTTTCAAGAATAGGAAAGCAGTTTCTGCTCCCATGCATTTGTTTTATGTATTATTGTATGTATTCATTGTCACACTTTCTGAAGTTAAAGTGAAGGTTTCAGGCTGTGTAGATACGCACCACTGTTTTGACTCAAGTGGAACTAGGCAGCTATGCATAACTCTTCATAACATAAGTTCAACAGGATACAAATAATCCGTTTTTTAACATCTGCAAGAAATAATCAAAAGGTTTAAATCAGTTACATTTTACAATACATTGAAGACTGTTGTCAAGTTTAAATTGAAGACAATGTCAAGTTCCCATTCATACAGTATGTGTTACTGAACTTATTTCTGCAAGTAACAATCAGATGTAAAGAAAATTCTGCTTGCTCTTCCAGTGATGATACTTCCAGTCTAGTATTGTAAAAACAGTCCAGTTTGCTCTTAGTTTTTGGTCAAAAACTTCAGATTAACAGAGGAGAGGACATAGCCCTGGGGCACAGGAGACACAAAACATTAGGTCTAGCATAGTCTCTTGTCCAATAACATTATATTAAAGGGATTTCTGTCTGATGTAGCCTCTAATACAATCACATTAATTGGAATACTGTTTAATACAGACAGTGCGTTGTCCAATAGCATTTACAGTTGTTATGTCAGCTTCCTGTTCAATAAAAAAAGGCAGAATGCCTAGGTGACAATAGTGACTCAGCTCTATTCACTTGTTGAAATAAACACGGTTAGAGATTAAAAGATAACCCTTGGGGAAAACCCTTATTTTTCCAAAACTACTTGCATAAGAAAATGCCTTCTTGTCGACTGCCTGAAGCGAAATTAGTGCCAGATGCGTCAGTCAGTTTAAGACTAGTTCTTCATAATTAAACACTAGTCACTGTACCGGTGCTTCTTGTAGAAAGAGGAAATTCCCCCTACTGGTGTGTCAAATACTTTTACTTTCCAGGTTTACATGGCATTTCTTGGTGTGATTATTTTGTGCTGCTGGGACTTGAGAAAAACTTTATTTTCCATTAAAATGTTTCAGAAAATTGAAATTCCTTGTTGTCTCATATATGTTCAACACAGAATTCACACTATAATACAGTGCAATATAATACAACACAACACAATTCAAGTGCATATTACGTTTCAGGACTTCTCCCTCCAGTTCCTCTCTCCTTGCACTAAGCTTTTTACCATGGGAGTAGATGTGTGAATCTCTGAAACCATGCTTACACTATTTCCCAGAGGGAGGCAGTTCAACTAAATTGGCGAGCACAAAGTAAATATGCATTTTGACATATGCTAGGTATATGTACAGTACACTGCATAAGAGTGACTTCTAAGAATAATACATTGTAAATTCAGCGAGATATATGGGACCATTTATTTTAGGAGAAAGAAATAAGGGCTTCCTGTGGTCAGTGCAGGCTGGTAACAAAAGAGTAGATTCTAAAGAGGATGAGGTTCCTGGTTTGCCATTTGAATCAGCAACCTTTTCTAGGATGTTCTGCACTTATCGCCTTACTAATTGGAAAGCCATGGCCTGGAATAATGGAAAGCATATTTGGCGTGCAAAGTAGCAGTCACAGACGAGCAACTTTTATTTGTCAAGGAAATTAGGGAAAGTTGAATTTATGGTCACAGATTCAAAAAAATAAAAAGTTAAATAGTTTAGCCTCATTAGCTCCTGTTACATGTTTACAGATTTAAAACATAGCCATTAATGGGGAGATCACAGTCACAGGGTTTACTTTGCATGGCTGATATGCCGCAGTCATGAATCATACTGGAAACATCTTTATTCTCTACATCACCCAAGCCTGCTCGTTTGGTTGTCTCTCTATCTCTGAAACATGCAAATACAGTATGCACCCTTAATAAAAATGAAGAAAAAGACTGCATATACAGTCATAAAGAACATGGATGATGATCTATATTTTATGTTGAAACATACAGGAAAACAATATACTATTTCAATACATTTACTGTCATGTTTCAATGTTTTTTATTAACCCTTGTGTTGTATTAAGGGTAAAAAATTACCCGCAACTATGTTTCAGAAAAATCCCCCTAAATGATATTTTTTCAACTTGACATTTTGTGATGAGTGACAGATTGTTTCTTCATGCAAATAGATTTGGAGTTTAAAAATAAATTAAGCTGCTTTACTGATTTACTGAAGGCAGGCCATTTTTTACCCTTAGGACAAGTGGAGTATACAGAATGTTAAGACTACACAATTTAACCAAGTTCATATTGGGACCTCCAAATATAGGCGTTTTACCTTTCCAGAAAAGTCAAGGGCATGCTAGGAAGCATCTCAACTACACAAAAGAGTCATCAAATGGTTTTTCAAGGCACAATTCCAGCACATAGATCTGTTGGTTAGATTCAGTTTGCTAATTCAAGGCTGTTTTGCTTTTTTGGGTGGTAACTTTGAAGATGGGATTATGAAAGCTGAAGCCATCTTTGTCTGAAGTCTAAACTAACATAAATAGAGACTAAATCTGCCCATGTCGACTTTCTATACAATGCTGACATGCAACTACCACCGTTTTATTTGAAAAAAGGTCTTCTCAGTGATAAGACAGGCATGCTATATCTTTTTTGCTTTGTACAGTATGCTTTTTGCTATCTTTCTCTCATTTCTTTTTAATACATGTACATTTATGAAACTGTCTTGCATTGACTGAGAGAAAATTTCTAAATTGAAAGTGAAAAATTATTTTGTACATTCTTTCCCATAGCTGCATATTAACCCACCATCCACATGTTTTCCATACCAATGCATTTTTATAGACGGTTCGTGTTAATGCAATTGCTGCTATAGTTTTGTTTATATAGTCATCTAGATTAAATGTAATCTAAATATTTAATACATTTGCTCCGAGAAAAAAAATTTATTCATTTATTAATGAAAAGAAATTTTTTTTTTGGGGGGGGGGGTCTTTTACCTCGATGATGAAGATTTTTTTAAAAAACAATATTACAGATTTATTTTTGAGCCTTGTTATTCATCACTTTTTTTGCCTTCAAAAATAAGGAACCCATATTTCATGACTTACACACAGGCTTCTCCCCTTCTGACTCCATATTGCTTAAAAAGCATATTAGTCAATAATATAACTGATGAGTATATATAATAATTTCTGTTTATTCATTATTTTTTGGATGTGGACCGAGCACACTGCATCAAATTTGCTACCCTCTGGGCAAGCCAAACACAGTCATGAATGATGATTGTAATGAATGGCTGCTCTAGAAGTGAGTTTAAAATAGAATCATTAAACGACACTGCAATTATTATTGATGGACATGCAAGAGAAAATAATTAAATGAAACCCAAGTCGTATTTTCACAAAGGCCTATGAAGCTCTGTGAAATTACATTACGGCTTGGGGTGTCAGAAGCCCACCTTATCTTTAAAGGGGCAGACATTTCCATATGCTGACAGAGGCAATGTGGTAGGGGGCTGGTCAGCTATGTGGCGGTCAATGTAACAGTGTGTCTGCCTCATTTCCCACTGCTGCATCCACTGCAAAATATCCCATTCATTTCACATGTCATTCCGCCTTAATCATCTCCTTCAACACAGTGCAGTATGAATGCAGCATGAATCTATCCCTTGCCTCTAGTTTTCTTTGTTTGGATATTTCTTGTGTTCTTTATTGATTATTATTATTATTATTATTATTATTATTATTATTATTATGAGTAGTAGTATTAGTAGTAGTAATGATTTAGGTAATTATTTAACTATATATGTTCTTGTCTACTCAGGAATTACACTGATGCCAGTGCTGATTCATTTGTCTTATACATACAGTATACAGTAGTTTACATTTGTTGGGCCTCTGACTAGAGGATCGCAGGTGAGCTTTTTGAAGGTTGTGTGCTATAGCATCTGCGGACCAAAATACTCTATCAGTCAGTTGTGGGTTCCAAGTTTGTTAGCCTGGAGTACTTAATTTAATACACACCTACTGTACGTAAAATTAGATTTTGTTCCTGTGGACGACAGGTGAAATGTAACTGGCTGTAGCATTGCCCAGAGATGTTTGTCCCTGTCTCATCACGCAAGAGTTAATCCTGTGTGGTTGAGTGGGCGCCTGCAGTCTTTCTGTACTATAAGTGTATGAAGTGGGCCTCCTCGTATACAGTGCATGGCTCAGCTGGCTGGTGGACCATGCTGGTAGAGTGAAAAGCAGTGGAGACCATAGGCTTACTTGTGATCTTCTGAATTGTCAAAGGATGCTGTAACAATGAGACAAACCTACACTCAGTGAGCATTTCATTAGGTATTTATTAGAATTATTGGTCTTCTGCTGCTGTAGCCTATCCACTGAGAGGTTTTGCGTTGTATGTTCAGATGCACTTCTGAGATGCTCTTCTGCATACCACTATTGTAATGCGTGGTTATTTGCATAACTGTCACCTTCCTGTCAGCTTCGAGCAGTCTGGCCCAGGAGATCAGCAGTTTCTGAGATGCTCAAACTACCCTGTCTGGCACTAACAATCATTCCATGGTCACCTAGATCACATTTTCCCCCATTCTGATGGTTGATGGGAACATTAACTGAAGCTCATACCCCTTATATGTACAATGTTGTGCATTACACTACTGTCTCAAAAGACTGTCTGATGACAATCGCATGAATACGTAAATGTGCAAGTGTTCCTAATAAAGTGTTCAGTGAGTGTATAATAGCAAATTATCATTAAAAATAAGGCCGTAATGAACTGTCAGTAGTAATTGTGTAGCACCTTTACTCCAATCAAGCAAATAAATCATTGGTCTTTGTCCCAAACTTTATGGAGGGCACTGTAGTGAGGGGAAAAGGAAACACCTTTCTTTGCACCTTTCTTTCACCACCACTAACCCCATCCTCCTGGAATAATGCATATTGTAGTCACAAAGACTAATTGTGCTTGAATGGTTTTTGAAATTGGATCATTTTCAAGTTTGATCAGGGATTTACCTGCGAAGCAATTACTGTTTAACGGCTATATATTGACCACAAATTCAGCCGATAGTTTCAATACATAACCACAGTTTAGGCCCCAGTAACTGGTTAGTATTCATCTCCAGTGTCTCCCTTCAACAGGTTGCGGGTTTTATGGTGGGATTATATTTCTGTGCTGCAATGATAAATCCTGGTTTCTTTAAAAACATATAAGTAGCCAGTAAGGGCCCTAAACATGCATGGAATATAATGCTCACAGCTCGCTTGTTATTTTGTCAGATTCACAGTATTATACTGGACATTGTGGTAGTGGACATTTGCTTAGAGTGAAATGTGTTTCATTAGAGTTTTGTCACAAAGAGGATAATAAAGTATTGTGCCAAAGTATTTTTAAAAATCTTAATCTGGTCAGTGAACAGTTTAATTGGTCTGGGTGCTTTTGCTGAAAATGACCGTAGCAATCCATTCTGGGGACAAGTTGGCATACCTGACAGGCCTAGCTGTCATTTGGTTGGGTAGCCATTTACACTATTTGCCCAGAATGTCATGCTAATAGACCCGGACCTGGGTTCTTGGATAGGGGCCTGAGTATGCAGAATAATCCTGAAGTGGAAACTATGAAAATCTAACCAAATCTTCCCTACATGAACCCAATGGAAATATCCCACCACACCCATACACACGCATGTAACGTCTACATTTTACAAAGCAGACAACATCGTCAATCATTTTTACACAGTTACATCATTTCTCGTGATTATGCCTGTTTTGCTGCACATTAGATAAAAGTGTTATATTTTCCCAGTTTGTTTCTGTATTGTATACACTTTCTCTAGGTAATTTAATGGTTTTAGTTGTTAAGAATTCAAATTCTTGCCCAACAATATTCAGATAAGAAATAATGCCAGGAGCTATATTATATTATATTATATTATATTATAAGGTCACAACCTCATTAAATACAAAGTTGTAGAAGTTGTAGACACCCCACCACCCTCTCTCTCTCTCTCTCTCTCTCTCTCTCTCTTTCTCTCTCTCTCTCTCTCTCTCTCTCTCTCTCTCTCTCTCTCTCTCTCTCTCTCTCGAAACAAGGTAATATAATACCAATAAATAAGAAAGGGGACTGTTCTGAACTAGGAAACTAAAGGCGAGCATTACTGGGCTGAATGGCCTGTCACATTATATTATGTTATGTTATGCTATGTTACATTTGATAACCCTGCCCGTTTCCGAGTTCATGAAGCCAGATTCTGTGTGTTCCACTTTAAACCCAATTACCCATTAAGTCAGACTTTAGCAGCTGTGCCTGTGGCCCAAATGCACAGCAGCAGTGTGTGAACTTGTGAGACTGTTATCACTCCATCAGACATTCAAGAAATAAGAAGAATAAATAATATTACATGCTACCAGTGGTGGGCCTTATCAAACCTGTGCAGATCAAGTCTAATTAGTGCTAATTAAAGTTTTCTTGTCTCACCAGTTGAAGAAAAAATGTCCATGTTATGAAATCAAGTTAGTGTGCTATTATAGTAATTGTTTTGTATGGGGTAGTTCCTAATTAAAATATGCAAATTCATAATTGCGACAAAAGTAATGGGCCATGCTTTATCAGAGGAGAGAAGGCTAAAATGTCAATGCATCTTCATTTCTGCTCTTCCTGGCGAATTTAAATGATAAGGGTTTCCTTTTTTGTTGTCAAAAACAGAGAACTACAGATTTTCATTACTACAATGCTGTATACATAAACTGTAAAATATGGAAATCTAAAAGCTTAACAAATACATATGTTTTTCCTCCTGACTTGTACATGCCATTAAAGATTATTATTATTATTATTATTAGTAGTATTATTATTATTATTATTATTATTATTATTATTATTATTATTATTATTATTATTATTATTACATAACTCATTCATAAGAGTAATGTATTCTTAGTATTATTACATAGCATGATTATATATTATTATGTAGATTTGTTTCAATTAAATCATGTCCACTCTTGTAGTGGAATGTCACTACATGAGACAAAAGGCAAATAAATCTAGCACTAGCAGTACATAGAGGCCATCTCTTCACTTTCATTTCTGTGAACAAAACTGCAAGTCTTCCCTTCACCGAAGATCTTCTGTTGTGGGAAAAGCATTAAGCACTGCTAGAGTCCTGCTAATATTAGAGCTCATCGTTTTGTGTTGAATCAGTAAAATGGTATCTGACCTTGTGTTGATTTGCCTCAAGAACCACATTTCAAAAAACACATAGGGCTATGCAGAGCCAGAGTAGGAAAATCTGTTTGGCAAGAATGTAAAACACGCAGTTCTGCAGATTAAATCAGACTTGAATAAAAAATGGTCACAGACAGAGGCCAGTGCAAGGTCTTTTCTACCTGGAATGACCCATAAGCATTCATATTATGATGTTTGATTTTTGATTTTGTGCACTGTGTGACTTATGTTGGCTCGGATTTATTAAGTGATATGGACTCTTAGGTGGTGTGGAACCACTGAAAATGACAGAACCAAAGTCAATTTGTTTTACAATATACAGACACAGCAAGACACTTGCATCATGACAGAGGTTGCCATTTAACAATGGATGAGAACAAACAGACTCGCACGGGCGGCATTTTTATATATACGGCGTACATATAATTACATGTATAAAACAGAATGTGATAGATTCACCTAATAGCAGGGAACAGCAGTGGAATCTACAACTCTGCACACTGTGTTCTCAGCTCAGAGAAAAATATTTTTTCTCTATCAAAATTTTACCGTTCTGGATCCAAATGCTTATCCACAAAATGCATAAGGGAACCACCATGCAGCACATGACACTTCCCAGAGTTGTGTACTGATCTATGGGAAGCTTTACTCTGCATTGCACTAGAGCGGAAGTATGGTTGACTTCAATCTACAAAGTAAACTCAGAGATTCACAGACTCAGAATCACTCCTGTTCAATTCAATCAATGAAATTGTTTGTGTATCAGTAACGTATCTTTGTGGCACCGTGCCCATAAAAAGCCCTATACAAATACAATTGAATTAAATATATATTAAACATGCACACCAAGAGTGCTGGATGGGCCCCATGCTCAAAGCTGTGATTCTAAACAGGTTTAAGCCTTGCCTGACTAGATCTGCATATACCCAGGAGTTCCAAACAGTGGGATATTAAGCCAATAAGCCAATCAGAAAAACCCTGGCCCTGGAAAAAGGCAAAAGACAGGAAAAAGACTCCAGGTAAGCCAGAGATCAACTGGTTTTGATAAGAATCCAAGCCAGCAGACATTTTCCAATGAGAAGCCAAGAAAGGCCAATCCATGAGTTATATCAGCATCAGCTCTTAGCTGAAGGACATCATTCAGACCCATGGAAGATGGTCTGAAGAAATGGCACAGGTCCACCAACTGGACCCTGAAAATTAATACAGTAACCTTTTTCTACAGCATAATGGCATCAAATTATTCAAGGCATCTAACGGTTCTCCTATCTTTTGAAAATGATTGTAAATGGTTAATGTTCAAAATCGTGTTTCATTTTTATCCAAATGAGTGGACACTATTGATTAAAACAAATGATTAATTACTTGGTGCTTGGTTCTTATTGGAGGAAATACTTGATTTACCTCCTAGGGAGATAACTAGGTAGAAGGGCGGAGGCATAACAGCAACAGAAAGCACACCTACAGTAAGTGTCTCCGGCATGGGAAGATTTGAGAGGCACAACCGAAGATTACAAATGAGAAAAATGGGGTAAATAATTACTGGGAGGGAAATCATGCTCCTTCAATCATGTGACAATGTTGTATTACGCATTGTTCATTTGTGCGTCTTTCATTTCCCTTACGATTCGCCTGACAGTTATTATGTGAATGTTTCAGAATACTTTTGTTTATCCACTTTCTATATCCTCAAGTACGGATGCATTCTCTCTTTTGAGCGAGGTAGAGAACAATGGACGGCATTCACAAACATTTGATATTCAACGTCTTTCATTTCAAGGGATATGAGGCTGTCAGGGCTTTAACAATAGATATTATTTTAACAGAAATGCCTTTTTTCACTAGAAGCACACATAATATTTTCCTCCCCGCTGCAGTCTGCAAACTGCTTGAGAGGAGACACAATCCCGAGGTCTCCGCAGCAGGGGAGGTCTGCCAGCGCACTCACGCACTGTGTGACCTGCTTTCACCGCGCGTCGTGTCTTTCTCATCCCCACGGCGCTCCTGAATACACCGGGACTCCAGTCAGCGAGTCCACAGGTTTTTTTTTTGCACATCATTTACTCCCGTAGTAACACGAGGGCATTGTAGCTTTTCTCATCTCAGAAAAAAAAAAAGTCAAAGCATTTCAATCATTTTTTCACAATAAAAAAAGGCTGCATTCTGACGTTCTGAAACATGGCTAATTATTGTGTTCTGCTCAAAATAGTCAGAGATAAGTAAAATGAATGAAAAAAAATCCTTTTCAACAATGTTCATAAACCTTAGATACTAGTATTTCACTGCAACACTGTTACTCATTTTTACAGAGTACTCAATTGCCGTGTTTTTTGAATGTCGATGGCACTGGCATTTATTTTTCCTGGTTTGGATAATCCATTGACCATGGCATAACAGGAAGCAGTTACTGTTACGTCCACTGATCGCTATTCCTATGCAAATTCATTTTGTCAGTGTGAAATAAATCTATTATATGAATCTATATATTTTATCAATGTCAGGTGAATCTAGTAGCATGGAGTATAGAGCCCCCAGGACTTAGCAGGATATGGCATAGTGATTAGGGTGGCACGGGGTGGCAAATAAACATTGAACTTTGACCAATAAACATGAAAAATAAGTGAGGAAATAAGTGGGCTGAGGAAATTCAGCTTACACAAGCTTGTCAAAGACGCAGAAAGCTGAGGCTTTATACACTGCTTTAAACATGATGAAAGGAACAAGAAACACCTGGGATATCAGATGACTTTAGCTGCGTCTCCTAGTTAGCCAGGCCACTGGGAAAATGTAGGAAGGGCTGTTAGGAACAGGAGCAGCCCACAAGCTTCATGGGGTGGCAAAAATCAAGCGCATTTTAACACTGGCCACGGGTCAAAAATTTCTTGTGAACACAATCATACAATGAAGTGTGTAAAAACATAAATAAATAATAACCTCCCAAAACGAGGGTCCATAACATTTATGGGCTTGTAGGTTATGGCTGTCAGCTACACTGCATTGATTGCATTTATAGTCCGCTGGAGTTTCCTTTTTACAGCTGTCACCAAACAATAGATTTACAGAGCAAACGGGCATATTATCTTCAATTTTTAATATTTCTGTATCTACTGTGATTGACAGTTTCTATGACAGTGTATTTCCCCTGAGACTTAACGCAACAGGTGCTGGTGCTTTGTTTACTTCTATGTTCTGTTATTAAACTGATAACAAGATAATCTCTATCTCCCAGAGACATGACAGGGTTTACAATGTTTACTCACCGGCTATGGATGTATGGGCGGTGGTCTACAGTAAGAATTATTATTATTATTATTGATATTATTATTGACTTCTAACAGAGGAAATCGAGCATTGGTGCCTTTATATGACAAAACAGTAAAGGTCATATTGACATACAGTAACTCAAAGAAGTCGCACTCCAGATATCAAGATTCTGTAATTGGTATGGAAAGAAGTGTGTGTGCGTGTGTGTGTGTATGTGAGAGAGAGAGAGAGAGAGAGAGATGGAAGGGAGAGAAAGAAAGAGAGATTATAAGGATAGGGGTGGTAGGGGGAGACAGAGGGAGAATGCATGCATGTGTTTGTACCTGCAAGAATTTTCCTGGGGTAAGCCATTTTCATTGTAGTTCCTGGTCCTGGATAGCCGCAAGGTCTGTTAGATTTTGTGAGATCTATAGCCAATTTAGACCCAAGAAAACCAGGTAAGGTTTGCTGATTGTGTAATCAACTACTTTAAGTGATCAATTGAGCGCTAAGTAACAGTGCCAACCGGCACTGTGGCCTTTCAGTCGCTAGTTTAAAAGGGCCTCTGCTAACAACAAGCATATTTTGCTCAAAAGACATGTATCAGGCTCATTACAAACTTTTGAATTGTCCTTGTGAAGCTCCTCTACTTCATTTACTTTACTCTGAGGTGTAGGGCAGTACGTTAGCTGAACTTCAATGGGCTGTCAAAGCTTGCCTTCCATGGTTGGCCTTGGCATTGTCTTGAAGGAGGCCCCCGCGTGGTCGTCTGTAAATGGTGACAGGGCAGCTGGGGAGAGAAGCGGACTAGAATGAATGATAAGCCATTAAAATGAGTCTAGAGTACTAAGACCATATTCCCTCCTGAGCCTGAATGCCCACCCGCTGCTCCTGCTTATCCATGAATCTGTTTTCATTTTTTTGTAAAATCCCTCATTTGCAATACAGGTATTCCAGTTTCCCCTGTTTACTCCCTAATGTGCAGTGTAATATACAGAACATATACTTTACACAATAAGATGTTTTGCACTAAGCAATAACATTATAGATGCTCCAAACTTGGTATTTTGGACATTTGTAAAGCTCAAAATCCACTGGTAAATAATTACTGGAGATGTTGCAGTCTCCACTCCTTCCACTCTGCTGTGTCCTTTGTTCAAAGCGATGGTGTTTGTGCAAGCAGTGCTCCGTGATGTCAGAGGTGAGTCTCACTGAGTCTCAGGTGAGAGTGACACTTCTCCTTGGTCCTGCACATAGCAGCTTAGCAGCTGGCACATAACCACAGTGACAGGATGGGGAATGTGCACATTCCACCCCAACTGCTAAAATAGACTGTGTAATAGTCCATAAATAGGCAGTGAACGAAGCTATATATCTAGAGGATAGGGTGGGGTAAGAGTGAGAAACAGAACTTGTGTCTATCTGCTAATATCTGACGTGAGTCCTCTGTGAAACATACATACATTGATGTAGTTTCAGTGCACTAAAGGCAACTATGAGGCATGCTGTATATTTCCTATTTTATGGCAAGATTATAGTGTCGAGAGTAGAAAAACTGAAAACTGTTTGGTGTAAGCCACCTGTACCACTAGGGCTCCTAAGTAATACTGTCATTCCAGCGTTTTTATAGTTTTAATAATGCTTGCCCACTAGTGGGTTTGTCTTGATCCTGTAAATGATAAATATTGATTTTGTGACTCCAGGAGTGGAAGAGAGAGGGAGATGCTTTTAAAGACAAGATAATGGTTCTCAGATCTCTTTTATGTGTTTGAAACAAGAATTGAGCAGTGGAAGGTTTTGTGTGAAATGGGACTCTTTTGTCTCAGCCCATCAGTTGATATTACAGAGCAACAGTCACTGTTCATTATCTTTATTTTTCTGGATGCTTTTCCTCTAGTATAATGTATAGTTGTACGAAAACAAATTGAGGAAATCTGTGTTGTCAAACTATTTTTTATTATGCACAAGACACATTTAGCATTATAGTATTAAGATTGGTAAAATGCATGAATGAATCCTACAGTTACTGGGAGCAATGTCTTATATACCATCCTCTGAAATGTTTAATACTTAATATAACCAATGAATGCACCTGCTTGTGCATGTTGCTTACAGTGGGCTACAGAATTATTGGCACCCTTAATAAAAATGGAGGAAAAAGGCTGCCTATAATAAACAGTGGAAAATTATCTACTGTATATGTCATGTTCAAACATACAGGAAAGCTATATGCTTTTATTTCAAAACATTTTCTCTCCTGTCTCGATGTTTTCTATTTAATGATCAATTTTTTTCTGAAAACTACAGTTGCCAAAATTATTGTAAATAAAATCAAACAAAGTGAAATTTGTAAAACTATTTTACTTTAATTTAGTTCATCTCAGTCTAAAGAAACTATATTGCGTCATTCCATCACTTCCTGTTTCCCTACAGTATAAAATTTGCAGAGATTGGTTGGTTGTGTCTTAGGGTCACCAAGTCTAAAAGAAAATATAAAATGGCACCTCAATACCAGTAAACTCTTTGGATGAGTGGCACAATAAACAAAACCAAGCATCTTGACTTTGCCAAATCACATTGGAATTATGACTGGAAGAGAGTGCTATGGTCGGATGAGACGATATGTAATTACAATGTTAAAGCTGTGTAAATTATTTGTCTACACTCATACAAAATTAATTCAGAATACCGTTTTTTTTTGTCACCGAGTCTAACCTTGAACTGCCATAACACAGTCATAGATAAATCAATTTTGGCAAAAATGTGGGATATAATACATACACATAATTAAGACATGTTTCAGTGGCTCTAAAATACAATCATGACAGCATGTGATAGTTATTATGTCATGCTTATGACAATGACTTGTAGGCATCATTGTGTAGTTCAAGTATTCCGACTTCTCACTGAGGATTTAGTTTTACATTTTTGCTGAGCTTTTAAAATATACCACACTCCCAAAGACGACAGGTCGGAGGTACAACAGAACTAGTTCCCACAATGTAAATCACCAGGTGGTTGCCTTGGAATGGGAGCTTGAAGCATTAAAAGCAATGTTTTACAGAGCTTACTTTAGGGGTGCTGCCAAGCTTTTGAAAGAAACAAAACAGATGCTGCAGTGGGTGGGGAGCAGTTTGAGGCCAAGGATGGACAGGTGGTTTTTCAGGACAAATGACTTCAGGTCATCCCATCTGCGGCCCGCATGCGACCCAATTTACGCCTGGATGCAGGGAATAAAAGCTGGACAGTTGCATCTGCCTGCAACAGTGTTCATCTTTTGAATGGACATGGTTGGGAAATTTTGTGCAAAACAAATTTTGGGCTTGCAGTTTACTTTAACTGTAATCTAATATGGTTGCACAGTACATTCTTAATAACATATTAATTATAGCTTTGTGTAGCCCTATAGAAAATTAGACCTAGATATTAAAAGTTCATTGATTCATAAATAGGAATGAATAAATATAATAAGTAGAATAAATAGGATTTAAAAGGTTAAAAACTATGCAGAGGTTTAATATTGCATATTGTGCAATTGTCATAGGATTTCATGGTTAAGTTCATGTATTGTGTTAATTACATGATGCATTACAAATGTATTTTGTTTTCCAAAATACTATGTTCACAATGCTGGACATATTGTAAATATGTTTTATTTTGAAAAGATTCAACTGTAAAGTTTTGCTTTTTGTTTATTGTCATTAGCCAATGAAAAGTGAGTTGAAGGTCACGGGTGAGGGGGAAGTGGAAAAAACGGGAGAGAGACGTTGGAGAGTAGAGGAGGGAAGATTAAAAAAGATCGCGAGGAATGTGTTGCAAAGCTGTTTTTTTGAAACGTTAACAGTGGAAATACGTAGTCCACCTATTTCCAAAGCATTTGAGTGTAATAACGTGAGTACACAACCCGTGAACTCTACGAGTTGTTATATTCGACGTTCAACGTTCAGGCGGTCCGCCATTTTGCCTATCTTAGCTCTACTACGGTGAGATAGCTAGCTGTTCTGGATTGCTCACGGACTGTGTGTTCGCCAACCCGGACAAGTCTGCATAAAGTCTGCATAAACCAGAGGAGATAGTAACACAAGTGATTTCTGTGATTCCAACCAAATAAACATACTTTCCGGAGAGGAACTTCGCGCGCGCTGCCTGTTCCAGGAACGTGTGAGTTGTCGTTGTCCGCTAGCTCATTTAGAGTGAAGGAGCGTAGTCCAGGGTGTATTCCTGCCTTTCGCCCAATGTATGCTGGGATAGGCTCCAGCCCCCCTGCGACCCTGTTCAGGTTAAGCGGGTTCAGATAATGGATGGATGGATGGATAGTTATACTGCCGGCTATAGGGTATTTCATTTCATTGAGGTATTTAATTTCATTGAGGCTTAGCGCCCGGTATCGGTTTGTTTTTGATACTTGAATGTGCACTTGCAAACTATATTGTTAAGCGTGATTGAAAACTGAATTGAATGAATACTGTACTAAAGGAATTGTATTGTGTACATAAGTAAATAGTTAATTACTTTACAAACATGTCAGTGCCTGTGAATGGTTATTTGCAGTTAAGCTTGGGAACATAGAGCTATAGTTTCTTTAGAGTGAGCCTTTTAGTAGCCTACACTATAAGTTAAAATACAAATGAAGTTGAAAGCTAATAATTTAAAAGTGAATAAATACCTTGTAGTCATAACAGTCTTGCTATACAGTAATTAATACACAGTGAAAAGACAAAATATACACACACTTATTGTTAGAGATAACACTTTAGTTAAGGAACTCAGGTTAGCTACCCCTATTAATTGCCCGGACAGCGCTACATTTATACATAATTTTAGAATATACAGCACATACAATACAAAATTTTTAGACTTTGTTGATATGCATTCCCAGACAACTAATTTATACATTATTTATACAAATATGCATTCATGGCAGACTAAAAGTCATTGCAAAATCAGTATAAGTATAATGTCAACAGCCTGGTAAAGCTGATTTGTGAAATAATAGCTTGCCAAATCAAACCGATTCCAAATCGTATTCTATTTTTCTCATAGACTCTCCCCAGTACAAACTATTCACGAACTACGATGTGCTAGCCTGGATTAACACCAGTTGAATCACATGTTCACAGTGCTCATGTTCATAGTGTGCTGAGAATGCCAGATGTAGCCTCAGTCCATGTCTTAATGTGCAGTCTATGGGTCTTAATTCAGTGGCTTGTTAAAGTCATGTGCCAAGTTTCCACTTGCATCTTTAAATAGAACCTGTCCGGCCACTTTAGAAACATGGTCAGCAGTTATGTAAGCTGTCAAGGTTGCTGTATTCAATGAAGGCTCACAATGTGCTCATTTACAAAAGCGGCCTGTTTCATGGAGGTGTAACTGGTATCTGCTGTACACAATATGACTTGGGGGTATTGTGAGCTTCAGGAAACTTTAGAATATATAGCTACTCAATGCTGTATTCAGCTGAGTTTTGAGAGAAATAAAAAGATTATTTGATTTAAAGTCGTTTCATTTATTTCATAAATTGTGTCACTGCGGGCTAACGGTCTGAGGATACTGTTGACCTTTACCATACTCATGAAAGCAATAAGATGATAAATAGTGGAGTTTTATAGCTGAAGCTCAATTCACACTGAACCAACAGGGTTGAACAGACTGGGCACTGGGCAGGTATTGGATTACTCAATCCCCCCATACACCCCCCTCTCTCTCACTCACTTTTTCTCTCTGTCTTGCATGTAATGCAATATTAATTGTCTCACTGATTGTTTGCAGCTTGAAATGCATAATCATTTTGTAATTACTATGAACATAATATTTATATATATTTACAGTATTTTAAAAATGCATGCCCTATAATGTATCAAATAAATCATGCCTCATATTCTGTTAGCTTGTGCTCCTTCAGTTATGAGCACTTGTTAGTATCAAGGTCGTGTAGATAAAGGGCTGAGATCTTTTTGTGACCCATTGGCTGTTCACATTCTCGAATTTCTGAAAATACAGTTGTGTAGCAAAAGTTTGGGCATCCCTGGTCAAATTCGAGTTTTTGTGAAGTGAACAAAAGTTATAGTAGCACAACCTCTTCAGGGAACAAACGTAAATATGACATTTTTGTGCCTTTCATTGCTCAATTACTTTTTTAATTGCTGAATTTAATAAGTTTAAAAATAAAACAGTAAGTATGTCATGTGTTTTGTTTTCGTTAATCCATACATCCTTCGGCAGAAACCAGAGCTTCCAAACATTCTGTCAGCTAACCAACTTTTTTTTCTTATTTTAGGATTTTTCCCACAGAAGCCTCCTAGTTCAGAAATATTTTTAGGTCTCTTTGCATGCACTGCATGTTTGAGATCCACAGATTTTCAATAATATTAAAGTCTGGAGATTGTGAAGCCCATTCCAAAACCTTAACCTTTTGTTCCAAGTAGTTCATGGTCGATTTTTAAGTATGTTCTGGATCACTGTCTCACTGACATCTCCAAACTTTTCAGCATCATTTTTTCACTGACTCTGGCACATTTGCTTCTAGGATTTGTCGATATTTAGTTAAATCCATTGTTCCTTCTACCAGCACATTGAGTCTCATGCAAGAACCTCTCATACAAATAAATTTGTTCTTAAATTTGTTCATACATCTGATTCCAAACCAAGTTTTTGACTGATGTATAGTATGTATCATTACAGTTTTTCAGTTTGAAATCACACAAATATACTGTCTGTAGGCTATCTATTCTCTGTAAACACATAAACTTCATAATGTATGGCCATGTTGACGTTATCCTGTTTGACAGTGGTATTTGACTGTTTAATGTAATTTTTCATTATAACAGAATTCGGAATAATTCTATTGTTGCTTGAGTACTTACAATATCAATAAAATAAAATAATTTCTAATATAGGTATTAGTTGTTGGTTTTGTGAGGAGGTGGACTCTATTACAGCAGAAAAGCATCTCTGGAAGTGGATGGGCTACAGCAGCAGAAGTAAAAATAATACCTAATAAAGTTCTCACTGAGCGTATAATGAGCGATAGGCAAGCTGCATATTCAGTTTGCATAAACAACTGAATATGCAAGGACTGGCTCAATGAGCCAACCTTGCTTAATTTATTTTTGTCACTATTGGACATATTCCATGCAAACTGCTCTAAAATTAATAGTTAGTCTTCCTTTCAACCACTGAATATTTCACTAAGCCATTCAGTGCAGTATCATTAAAATTTCAGTCCCAGATTGCACTGTCACTCTAACTATGGCCTTCTCTACAAAGAAAAGACTTCTAACCACTAGAAAGTCCTCAGATCCTGCACTACCATTTAAACTGAAAATGGTAGATTTGTTGCTGATGACTTTTCTAGAAAAGTAGAAAATACTTTTGAATTCAAAACAAAGGCAATTGGCCTAGCTCACATTCCCAAGTTGTCTTTTCTGTTGTTTATATCAGAACATTTATGGTTGTCCAATTGTCAAATAAGAATGAATGACAATGCACTTCCAGGCGCTTTATATTGGTATATAATGTACCACACCACAGTCTGAAAGCAAACGCGGTGGTTAATGGAGTGGGTATCTTTTTGTCATTATGTGTATTTGATGATTAAAACCTATTTTTCTAAATGAAACGTATAATTTAAAGGCAGACTATGCAGAAGTTCTCTGTCCTATGTTTGAATACAAGAAACGTATAGACCCCATTCTCCGTAGCAATCAACTGTGTGCCGTGATAGTATTGAGCTGATAAACCTCAGTCTGATATTTGTCAAACATCAGCTTTAATAGTCGCTTTTCCACACTTTTAGCTAGCTTCAGTCTGCTCTCTAGCCGCTCTACACAATTTCGTAGCATAAACATGCATACTCACAAATGCATCAATTCATTATCAGCTATCATGGCCAGCCAGCTGATGTACAAAACTGAATTTATTTAGCTAGCTAATAACATGGTCGCTATCTAATGTTACCAGAAGCTGGCTAGCCATTTTAATGGTTAACCACCAAGGCTGATCCTTCACAAACCCAGCTCACCACTGTAGTAGCCAATCGTCTAATTTTCCAGTCCTATGTGGTGCATACATAGTTTATGTAGCCTATATAAACAAAAGTAGGCTAATTTGCAATGAACAATGTTCAGATGTTAGTTTGGCTACTTGGCTACTCAACAGTGAAGGTGAAGGTGACCACACTCCAAATAGCATATACGCTGTCTTTATACAGCCGGTTTTGTGGATCATAGCTTTAGGTCTTTATGTTTCCCCACCTGTCCTCAATCAGCTTTTCCTTGTCCATTTTTTAACAGAATAACAACAAACAATAACTGCAAACAACTGTTAACTCCTTAATAAGTTTTAATACACATTTCACAAAGACAAGATGTTACATGTTAGCTGTAGCACACACAGTCATATAATGATTAAAAAATTCATCTTTTCTCGCCATCTCTTTAAAGGTACAATAAGTAAAACAGTATAGAGAGGAATTGGAGCAACAAACAATGAAAATGAAAACAGACATGAAAATGAAACATAACAGGAAATAAAACATTAAAACGTGGCGTGACTAACATAATACGTGACATGACAATAAAATAACTAAGACAATAACTACACATGAAACATGACATGACAAACATGAAACCTGACTAAAGGTTTAGCTAAACATGGATGATTGAACATGTAAACAGATAAAGAATGTGCAGCTGCCCAAATTGCACTCCAGACAAGGGATCACTGAAACTCTGTTTCTAACTATCGAGTTCGAAAACAATACCAGTTCACTATCAGTAACAACAAGCAAATTAGCTATTACTAGTTAGCTTCCAGAATGTACAAATATCCACCTGAGGCACAACGCTTCTGCACTATGCATCGCTACTATGTTCGTATTGTCTATATTTTATCGTAAGTGGAAAAAAATAAGAGTGTAAATATGTCAAGCTAATTATAGTTCATTTGCTTGTTGCTACCGAACTGCTATTGTTCTATAACTAGATAAGTAGTCTTCGCTTGGATAATAAGCAATAAATGCACCAATTGGCTGTGGCAGTTAGAACCAATTTTCAACCAATGAGCTTGAATTGTTGTACAGCTGTACAATGTTTTGATACAGAGTGACAGCCAAACAAATGTACACTTTGAAACCCGAATTTAAGGACTATAAACACAGGTAGAGGGTGAGTCAACATGTCAATGAGCCTTTTTAAATAATAGGAAGGGATTTACAATGCATCTTGTAACAATGTTTTTACACAAAAATCTTACCTAGTGTACCTTTAAATTGCCTGAAATTGAATTCCGGTATGTGCATTCGCTTTTTGTTCGATTAGATTGATTTGTATTTGTTAACATATACACATAGACATGAAAAAAAACTGTACGTGCTTGATAAATCAGGGGGAATTTGTTACAGTAGTTCAGTTCGATCACATAAATTTACAAAGGGATTTATGAAAAAAAATAGGTAAATGAAGCCCAATGTGTCAAGTAGTACTTTTGAATTCATGAATTCAAGAAAATATTCACAAAAATGTTCCTTATAGTAACACATCACTCCAAAATAGGATTAATTTCATCAAGTCACTTACAGTATACTAATGTATGTATCCCATGAGAAAAAATAAAACTGAGGAATGGGAAGGCAGTAACAAGTGGTCACAGACTGTACTACTAGGTAGATGAACATTGTGGTGTGGCTCCTTGTCCTCTAAAGCCCCTTGGTTAACTACACTACCTTTGCAAGAAATATGAAATGTCGGGTTACCATGGAAACACAGTTTGAAAATGAGAAAACCACTCCTGCTTTGGATCTGTAAGGGAGAACTCCTTGCCTAAGGACAGAAGTTAAATGTTAAACAAAAGTAGTATAAAGTAAAACATCTGCTGTCAGGCATTTCTCCTTAATATTTTATGATACATTTTGTTGTTATAGTGTTGTTAGTTTGTGTGTGAGAAGTCAGCCACAGTACAATTCAGGATATCGGGACTTATGCTAATTCAGTGTTTCTTGAACAAAAAATGAATAAAAAAAAAAAATTCAGCTATTAAAGGCTAAACTTCCAAACTAGGCATTATGGAGTCGTGTGCATGAGCTTACACCGAGGGCTGAAATCATTAACAAATTTAAATTTTATAGTGTTTTCTACCCACAGCTAATGTGTTCTGTTGTAATATGACTCCAGTCTGTCCCATCTGATATCAGTGCTGAGATAGCCTGGCAAGCCAGGTTTTAATATATCATTGTGGATATAACTCTTGGCTGTAAAACCACTGAGTTAGGAGATAAGCCCACCCATATTGCAGGGAGGTGCCCTGTTGATCCCCACCTGTCAATGATTTATGATGAATCACGATTGCTAAATTCAAAAGCGTTGTGCATTTTTACACTGCATTACATTACACTATACTCCACAGTTGTACTTTACAAATATAAAATATCATAACATATAATTGAAAAAATAATAGAAATAATCAATAAACAATCTTAATAGAAAATAAAGATTGAATTCCAAAGCCCTTACAGGCTTATATGCTTATTTATACATAGTATACAATGTGCTGTGAGTATTGGTGCAGGTTTTGTGCAAGAAAACAAATAATGTTATCCAAACACAATGGGCATTGAAAACTGCAACCGATACACTTAGCACTGTATCACTGTGTGGGCTAACACCAATTTCTATCAAAGGCTTCCCAACAGTCTCCAGTCAGCCAAGTTTTCCCAGCACATTTAACAATATTTTTGGATTGACTACTTATGCAATATACTCTATAAGGACAATGACACTTTCTGGCCAACAGTATCATAAGGCCATTTTTAGCCTGGAAACTGATTGAATCAAACCACATTTTTCCTTCTTTCAGAAGAACCCAGATAATAGCCCCACAGACAGCTAACACTTATGAACTTCCCAGTGAGAAACAGACAGTGCTCTAGCCTCTTATCCATTATATTAAACTAAGGGCTTGCTGTTTATATAAGACTACTGCTGTGGTAGAATATATGACAACCTTTTAGGATATCACAGTGTTAATTATGCACAGCCCATGAAGGACATCCTCTTGTGTCTGATTAAAGATGAAAAGTTTTAGGGCTGCATTTCTGACAACAGACACCTGTTCTGGAAGATGCTTTGAACAAACTATTTCTCTCTTTTTGCCTGTCAGTTCAGGTTTTGTGTCTGCTCAGTCTTAGTTCACACAAGCTCTCCTGTGTGCCGATAAGGAAGTGGTGGAGAATAGCCTGTCATAATCCAGCGGGTCTCATTTTATGCTCATCCAATAAGCCCCGGATTCGTTGTTTTGGGAAGAACACCCACCATTGCCACCCCCGCTCCTCCTATGCCCCCATTTTCCAATCTAAACCATGTAAAGAGGGGTGAAATTAAACATCTTTGGTAATTGGCTTTGGAGTCCCAGTGCATTGTGTCCACTTTGTACCTGTGTTAGACCTAATTGACCGCGAAATCTTCACAAGGGGCCCATGGCTGACACTGCCTCCGCTGCGCTCACAGCTGACTATGATAAATGGCTTCATCCTGCCACTTGCTCCTCTGCGCTTTGTAAGGCTAAAATGCTTATTATTCTTTCCCTCTGTAATGGCTGTCAGTTTGAGGAGAAATCATAAATCCTGCATTAGCGCTGTTGTAATTGTTCAAATCCCTTCTTCTGGTGCAGTCTGAAGACACTCTTGTAATGTAATAGGCTGTCAAAGCCTTTTCCTGCACAGATTTGCTTTTCTGCGACTATATGTGTACAGATTTAATTCAACTATTAAAAACATAATTACCCTGATTCCTATACTTTCTTTAGATGCTGTTCTGTTGTGGTGTACATCAGTTAAATAAACCTTCAATAAAGGCCCTTTCCAAGAGGCTACACAGCTACTCGTCCAAGCCATCGTATTTCACTCATCTGGACTATTGCAATTCCTTGCTGGCTGGCTTGCTGGCCTGTGCCATCTGCCTGCCTGGTCTTCAAACTGACTATATTCACTCATAGCATGCCCCTTTTCAACAGCCTTCATTGGCTTCCAGTAGCTGCCGGCATTCCACTCAATTCAGTCACACTGGTATACCGGGCTGTGATGCTGCCCCTTTCTATCTTCAAACAATGATTTTACTATGCACTCCAACCAAACCTCTCCTTTCAGCCAGCTGGCTGTCCAATCTCTTCAAGCACCTGGCAGCTGCTCCTTACGGCCGGGCTCTTCTCTGCCTCATCCCGCGATGGTGGAACGCCCTTCCCCGAGCAGCCAGGAAGGCAGATTCACTGGCTGTTCTCCACAAATATCTAAAAGCCCACCTTCATAAACCGCACTGCAATGTTTATTTTAAAAAAGATCCCTTCTCTCCCTTTATCTCACTGATCTTGAGGCATAAGCTTTGAAGGTGGTACTAATATGATTATAACACTGCAGTTGACTTACTATGTGCACAAAACAACCATGTAGTAAGTTGTAAGTGCCTGCCAAATGACTGTGTGTCAAGGACACCCAGTCTGTGTCTAGCAAAGTACTGCATGTTTTTGGTAGAAACCTTTGCAGAGCACTGCATTCCAACTTTTATGTTCCAAGTATCGCATCTCCCTTTAAAGCAGTGGAAATCGATTACAAAACTACCCCACATCCAATGTTATTTTCTTGCATGATGATTACATGAACTCCAAAGAGCGCATTAAAATAAACAGCAACGTTCTGCATAAAATAGAAAATGCAATTACCAAATATAGCAACTGTATGAGAATAATGTAGGCTAATTTAGCGTAAAAGGGGGGGAAATTGTTGAAGCAATGACAGAAAGATTTTCATCTCAAAGCCTTTATCAGCTTTGCTGTAATGTGCTCAAAAGTTTACAATCATTCATTGGAATATTCGATGGAATAAGGCCATTTTATTAAGTGGCAAGAGTGCTTGATTTCTTCTTTTCTGTGCATTATTACCCGAATACCAAAGGGCACATTTTGTTGTTATTCATTAACATCTTTACAGTACAATGGCCTGAAGTCTCTAAGTGGATAGGCTACAGCAGCAGAAGACCAATAAGTCTAAGAAATAAGTCTAATTAATACCTAAGTGCTCACTGAGTGTATTCTGCTGCTGTAGCCTATTCACCTAGAGGTATGATGCATTGTGTGTTCAGGTCTTCTGCATGCCACTGTTGTAATGTGTGGTTATTTGCGTTACTGTCACTTTACTGTCAGCTGTGACTAGTCTGGCCCTTCTCCTCTGACCTCTCTCATTAACAAGGTGTTTGACCACAAAACTGCAATTCACAGGATGTTTTTTTGTTTGTTTTTCGCACCATTCTCTGCAAACTCTGTTCTGCGTCAAAATCCCAGGAGATCAGCAGTTTCTGAGATACTCAAACCACCCTGTCTGTCACCAACAATCATTCCAGGGTCAAAGTCACTTCAATCACATTTTCCCTCCATTCTGATGGTTGATGTTAACATTAACTGAAGCTCTTGACCCTTATCTACATGATTATATGCCTTGCACTGCTGCTACACAATTGGCTGATTAGATAATTGCATGAATAAGTAGGTATAATAAAGTAAAAATGTTCCTAATAAAGTGCTCGGTGAGTGTATATACTGCATATATATGTAATATATATATATATATATATATATATATATATATATATATATATATATTTGCAATGATGGTGGTTTGTTAATGACAAAGAAAAAAAAGGCTTTATCTAACCTGAGGTGGCAAAGAAAGGCATGATTTTCCATCTCACTATTATGACTATTTATTGTTGTCCGGGGACAAAAAAATAGTTTCCCTCTAAACAGGAGACAGCTATTTTCCTCCTGCAGTGCACATAAATTACTAGAGTTATAGCCTTTGCTTTGAATTTTATCCTGTAAGACATAAAGCTAATCAAAGCCCCACGCCTTCAGGCAGGTAACCTCTGTGTGAACTAAGGAGAGGCAATATCATTTAATCACACAATTTGCCACTCTTTTTCCACAGCTGTGAGAAGTATTATTTCTGATTGTATGGAAATAAGCAAGAAATTGTTTAATAGCATATACAAATAAAACTGCACGCCTGCACACAAACACACACAGACTCACTCACAGGGAATAATCTTTAGACTGTTGTATCCACTCAGGGCTTTGAACCTATAACAAGATGCAAACTATGTCTCAAATTACATTACAATTCAAATTAAAATTGCACTTATCTCCCCAGAAAGAAACAGTCTTTTCCATTCAATGCAGGCTGGCAGATACTATTGTTATTTTATTTTTTTCAGTAAAAAATATATTTGTAGTTTTAAAATGAATTTGTTTTGTCCAACCACCTAATCCTCAGACATAGTCAAAGTGCAGAATAAAATGAAGAATTAATTTGACTACAGATTTGAAATTGTTCTAAATCTTATTAAATCTTTTTTTAACCATGAGCTATGCTTTTTATCATTAATGGAAAACTATTCCTAAATACTGTAAAGGTATGTATGCAAATGAACTTCCAGGCACAGCCGTTTCAGAGAGTAGCTAAACTGTGAGGGTCACCGGAGCCACAGAATGAATGTCTGTGACCAATACGCTGTGCCTGTGTTTCACGAAAACCAGACTCTCTTGAGCCAAGACATGGCAGCTGTCCAAGGCCCTGAGTCCAATCCTACACAAACTCTCATGCCCTCCAGTTATAGCAAGCTCTGCGGAGCCTGAGTGCTCTCTGTATATTTTAACTGAGTGTGTGTGTGTGTGTGTGTGTTTGTGTGTGTGTGCGCGTGCTATGTTGGGAGGTGGAGAGGGAGAGAGAGAGGTTGTTGTTTTTGTTGTTTATACATTTGTATTATTATTATTATTATTATTATTATTATTACAATTATTAGAACTGTTTACTTAATTGTTCATGTTTCATGTTTGCTTTGCCAATATTTACCTGTGTATTTTCTGCCAGTAAAGCACATTGAATTGTGTGAGTGAGTGAGTGAGAGAGAGAGAGAGAGAGAGAGAGAGATGCCTTACAGAGGATGCAGTAGGAGGAACTTTTGGCAGTTTACAACAAAAAATTTGTTTGAAAATGAGTCCAGCGGAGACAACAACCACTCTTTCTGCCCTGCTGTAATCATGGTTTCCCAATAAAGGCCAATAGAGAGGCCTAGGTCACATTGGCCATTGCGAGTCCCTGGGTGGTCGCTAAGCATTGGCTATAGATTAATGACTCCAGCCAGAATACGCAGAGCCCATCTCACCTGGGTCCAGTTTCTTGAGCCCGGGGTGGGGGTGGTGGGGTCACACTTTATGTCCGCTCTGAAGAGGGGCACCATGGTTCCCGGGAGGGCCCTGGCAGCTGTCTGTGAACACTCGTCAGCCTTCGGGCCTTTCATAAGGGGGGGGCAGACTCTAGCTGAGGAGACATTCAGTTCTCACAAGCAGCATCTGTTTGGGAGCAGGTGCCCGGAACGGACGCTGTGACCGCACCGCTCGCCCCCATCCTTGATTTTCCCAGACCCTCTTGGGAAATGCCGGATGTGAGGGGAGGTCTGCTTGAAGGCAACCTGGCATGTCGCCTCCCCTTTGGAAACCCTCTGAGGCAGCTTCATCTCCCTGGATTCCCTGCTTGTTTCGCCAGCCGCCCTGAGCAGGACCATATTAAACCCCTCTTAGTGGATGATTCACCGTGCTGCCTGACAAATACACTGACCTCTCTTGCTCAGACACTCGGTGGTTCTCCCTCTACAGACCCCATGTCATCTCAGCTTTGAACTGTACGTTACCTGGTCAGTTAAAGACCTTATTGGTGGTCACTTTTCCTACCGGCTATCTACTACAAGGGCTATACATTGTTATTTTTAATGTTTTCTGTCGTGCTTATAATGCAATAGAAAACTAAATTTAAGTCATCTTTAGTAATAGATGTTGCAGCTTATAGGCAGCGTATCAAAAGAACACAAAGATTGGACAGTATAAGGTCAATATGGCCTATACAGTAAGCATCCCAGAGTCGTCTCTTCACTGTTGCAGATTAAACCTGAAGACCTGTGATGCATCTGTTTCTCAGACTAGAGACTCTGATGTACTTGGCCTCTTGTGCAGTTGTGCATCTGGGCTTTCCATTTCTCTTTCTCTCCTGGTTAGATCTGGTTTGATCTCTTATTTCAAGACAGTAGTGCGTACCAATCTCACGCTTGGAATAGCCTGCATCTCTCAAAACAACAATTGACTGACACATTTCTAGGGAAAGCTGTTTCTTTTCGGCCATTTATCAACCAAAAATGAAATACAGATATTTTAGCTTCATTAAATAGCACAGTTGCTTCTACCCGAGCTTGTGGGAGTAGTTTTTCTTGTAGCAAATTAGCACATTAGCATGATTACTTAAGGATGAGGTGTCACAGTGTGTTGTTAGTACACTGGACTATCGCAGTATGAGGTATCAATTTATTTCAAAACCATAAACATTTATCAGTGATTTCACTGATAACATTTGAACTGTAGTGTAAGACAATGATTCTATTATTTCCTTAGCAAGATAATCAAAAGCTATTCTATAATCCCACTCTCAAATATTCACCCGGTTATGAAGCTACGACTGTTTTCTGACTAACATTGAAGTTAATTTCACAATTCATTCAGCCATTTTTGAAAAATATCTATTTTTCCCAGGACTATACCAAACTATACCACAGAGTATAATGTTCATATTCAGGTGATGGACAGTTTAGGAATATCACAAGTTTCACATAGCAGAATTAATATTCAGACATGCATAAAACATCCACTGAGCTTTTGCATTGGACTTGCTATAGATTAAACTGTAATTTTACTGGCTAACGGGGCTCTGGTTAACCTAATTTTGAAATAAAGTAAAATGTGATGCAAGTTTGCTAGAAAGACTTTGGGTGAGTAATCCTTTTTGGACAGCTTTTTGGACACTTTGGGCATGCTTCATTTTATTTATTTGTGAATAAAAAAGACCAAAATATATCCAAATGTTTTGTATTTAGAGAGATTTGGGGACACTTGAGGACGTCTGGGTGCAGTTTTGGGAAAACTCATGTGGAATTTGAATGGCTATAGATATCGTTACCAAATCTTGTACACATGTTCACAAGTTTGTGTACAAATATAATATGGGTTGTTCCTTGACTTTGAAATTGAGATATTTAGTGCTAAACAATTAAACAGTGTTTTGTTATTTATTTGTGTTTTTATGTCTCATTTATGTACACTGTACTCGTGTACATGCTAAGGCTTAATTTTGCCTCAAATTTTTAATTTAAGACTGTAACCATGTGTGTGCAGTATTTTATAGGACTAGTACAACATAGGCAGAAATAGCCTTCTAGGGGGCCAAAGTGGAAAGGGTTAAGGTTGAATTGGGCTGCACAGGTCAGCATTGACACGATACGTACTTTTGAAGTGTATTGTTCAGCTGTGTTATGAACCTAGTATCATGCTGTCCCACCTGTCTGGTTTAATTCTGTGTGTAGAGGCGACAACAGATTAAATTGGGGTGCTGTAGCAATACTTGTGATTGCCACAGTGATTTTGCTGTAGTGCATTATTGAATCACTTTTAATTTAGTTGAATCATTTTAATGGCTCTACCATTACACGTACAGGATAAAGAAACAGTACCACAGCACCACTCTTTTTGGAGCAAGGACACTAAAGCCCTTTGTTTCTTATAGTTGGGTGTTTTGAATCCTGGACCCCTTGTTTACCACCTGTTAAAGTACTGAATAAATCAAAGCAAATTGCTATGGATGTAATTTGCTGTAGATACTCACACACATATAAATTGAGTACGTTCTGAAAATCCTGAGAATTAAATTTATGTATTCTCTGCAGAGGAATAACCTTTCTCATCCTCTTCTTTGCCTCTGAAACACATTTGGCATATGCTATTTAAGCAAGGATGTATTTTGAAATCAATGCATTGGTGTGCAATCCCATTACATAGCTGAGATTTTGAAGATGGCCATCACACCTTGCTGTGATGGCCTCAGAGGACCTGATTTTCTTTCCAGTTCACAGATTAGTTATAGGTTTTTTTACCCCAAAGAACACAGTTTTTGTAGGGAGACATTACAGCAAGGCCCCTGTGAAAATGACCTCCAAGCTACATTTTGTACTTAGACCTTGTAAATCTCACCTCTTTACCCAGGAGAGCGAAATCCATTCCTTGAGGAGATATGTACAAGAAGTTATTGGATATATTTTGGGGAAAAAAATGATAGCCCATTTTTCTTAGAGAATGAGTGCAGAGAGAAGGAAGAAGCTGTCGTCGGAGTGCTGGAACGACGGGAGGTGGACCAAACCGAGAAATTGATGTTTCAACAGAATTGTACTAGGCTTTCAGGCCGCATTGAAAGATGCTTTTAGATGACACACATAGGGATCGCAACACAGCAGAATGGCAGTAGGCAAGGGCTATGTGTTAAGCTAAAGTGCACACTCTGTGTCATGGTACATTTGCCTTTCTCTGAGAATTAGGTATATATTAATGTAGCGGAGAGTAATCATACTTTAAAAGCCTTCATTTGCTTCCTGTTGATTCCCACAGTATTATTTTGAAATTATAACACAAGTTTAGAGCTGCGTTCTCGGAAAGATTAAAAAAATATATACACAAAGTTTATAACATAATTGAACCAACATTACAAGAAGTATTTATACTTTTTAAGCAGATTAACTTTAAAGGGGGTGCTGAAGCTGTTTTCATTAAGGATTAAACAAACTGAAGAACAGGTACTACTGAATGTGCCAAAATGTGCAAGGATTGAGTAGCGTGTGATGCATTTTTATCTGAACAGAAACAAAATGCAAAATCACTAACTATCTAACTGGACTGAGCAGCCTGCAGAAGGACTGACAACGGTAATGCAGTCCTATTGAATAGCCTGCAATAGAGCAGGATTGAATGGCTCCGTAAAATGCCTCAGCTTACCTGCAGAGAACTAGACATCAGCAGGCGTTTTTCTTAGCATACTGTACGCAGGTCTCAGCTGTGTGTCAGGGGTAACAAGAGGAGCAAACAAAGCCCACAGTGGTCATAGTAAGCAGCTACAAAGGAGTGGAAAGCAAACTAATAAAATATAAATCCTCCTGGCACCATGCCTTGCCGTGATCTAATAAGTTTCATAATAAGCTGCGTAGATAAAGCCTCACTGGGCTCCCCTCTCTCTGTGCTGACAGATTGGCCGCATTTGGCTCCCCCGGTCTGCCTGGTGCATGGGTTCACGGGATTAGTTTATCGGTGAGTTTTGTTAACCGAACCGTTTGAATAGGCTCCAGAGCTGCCGCAGAACATCTGTCACTGGGCCTGAAGAGCTGTCAAACTTCATTTGGCCACACTGACCCACATTGTCAGCAACATTGCAGATACAGCCGAGGCCATGTTCAGAAGCGACAGGTTTCTTATGAAATTATTTGTCGAGCTAGGGGTAGGTTGTGCTTGGTAGAAGTTGGGTGTTGGGTAAGAGGTTGAACATTTTGAATTTTGCCTTGCATGGGTTTGTATCTATATCAACAGGATATAACCAACAACGCATTTATCATGGGACTACAATTATTGCATAGTACCATACTGCTCAAGGACTTCACTGTTTTAAAGCAATTACCTAGCATTTTTGCAAAAGGACAATTCTATAAATATGTGTCTGTATCTGGAGTTTTACAACAAGCCGCACTAGTTTATTGACTAGTGACTTGATTATTTGTTTTTTCTTTTCTTCAAGTACAGACGAAGTAAAGTATGGCAATCTTCTGTGCTTTGTATCTGGGGAATATGTTCAATGTGGGATTGTAAGCAAATGCAGCAGGCTCCCCCTGCGTGGGCTGTGATTGGTCAAAATAAGAAAACCACACAAGGCAGCTCAATGGACTTTTTGCTCCATAATCTCAGGATTCAGGAACAGAAGAATATAATACGCATTTTGAAATTGCACCACCGTCAATTTAATATTTGTAATCTCCTTGAGACAATATAAGTTAACACATTTGATGTGATCAGCCTTTGGGCCAGTATCATAGTACAATGTCATTAACATGATGTACCTCCCTCAAGTTTGGTGAGTCCCATTGATTTGATAAATGCCCCTCTGGATCAACCATCAGTGGAGTCCAGACTCAGGGCTAGGCCGAGGTTGACAACATTCAGGGTGTGAAGCGCATCGGCGATGTTAGCCTATCTCCGCTAACATTCTGCCTACAGTATGAAGCGTTGCTTTGTTCAGTACCTCCAGCAGCCAGCACAGATGGAGCAGATTGTGTGTGAAAGCACTGGCTGGGCCTCTCTTCTTTGTTTCATAAAAGAACGAAAAAAAACAAACATTTTATAGCCATAATAATGACATTGAAATGTATGTTATGAAAGATGAAGGTTTCAGTATAAATTGTATAAAACGGCATGGAACAGGGAGGCAATAATGGTCATTATGCAGCAGAGATGCCTCTGGTCCCTTTTTTCAAACAAAACCCTTAGTTACCTCTTTGGATCGATGAGCAGGCTAAATGAATGCAAGAGACTAAAGGTATGCTCAAGGTATGCTCAACATTTCACCATAGACAGAGGACCTAGGAATCAACGGGATTACTGCACTGCTGAAACAGGCTGGGTAGTATGTAGTAATGTGGTTATCTTGTGTACAACTGAAATAGTGTTCATACATTATGTGCACAGTCATTTCCTGAGTGTTCCAACTTGGAGAGTATACAGTATATCTGATCATGTGGCAATGTTGCTTTAAGTGTTAGAACAGTGATGGGTGTGGGTCTTGAGGCATTTTCACACAAGCACCATGGTATTAAGACTGTCCACTGCCAACTTTTTTTTTTTTTTTCATTCTTAAGAATTTAGAGACTCTGCAATATGTTGTAAGCTGAAACCACAAATGTCCGTTAGATTTTATTGCAGTATACTGGGCTCCCACTGAGCCACAGTAAAACTGTGTTTCTGCTGTTCTGAAGGGAATGATAGTATCATATCTATGAAAATCCTAGAGCAGCTTCTATAGAAAATGTAACTTTTTTTGTTATCTTGTGGGTATATCATTTTAAAACAATTAATAGTTGGATTTAGACCATAATATTGTGTTTGCAAATTGTCTAACAAAAATCTTGTCATCAGTTCTTGTCTTATATATACATTCAGTGAGCATTTTTATTAGGTATTTATTACACTTATTTTTTAGACTTATTGGTCTTCTGCTGCTGCAACCTATCCACCTTCTCTGCAAACTTGGGAAACTGTGGTGCATGACCTGGACCACCCTGTCTGGCACCAACAATCATTCCACGGTCAAAGTCACTTAGATCACATTCTGACATTTGGTCTGAAAACCTGCTGAACCTCTTGGCCATGTCTGCATGCTTTTATGCATTAGTCGCTGCCTCATGATTGACTGATTAAATATTTGCATTAACAAGCTGGTGTGCAGGTCTTCCTAACAAATATATAAATATACACTCACGGAGCACTTTATTAGGAACATCATGCAATTCTGCAGATTTGTCACCTGCACATTCATGCTGCGAATTTCCCGTTCTACCACATCCAAAGGTGTTCTATTTGACTTTTGCTGTGTGACATGATGCATTGTTGTTTTAAAATGATATACCCATGAATCTTCTAATGGCCACTTCCAGCATGATAATGCACCATGTCACAAATGTGGCTATGAAGGGATGCACATGGTCAGCAATGATACTCAAATGGGCTGTGACATTGAAGTGGTGATTGATTGGTATTAACGGGCCCAAAGTTTGCCAAGAAAACATTCCCCACACCATTACGCTACCACCACAAGCCTGGACTGTGGACACAAGGCAGGTTGGATCCATGGATTCATGCTGTTGGCAGAAAATTCTGACCCTACTATCTCTATGCCTCAGCAGAAATCGAGATTCATCAGACCAGGCTACATTTTTCCAGTCTTCAACTGTCCAGTTTTGGTGAGCCTGTGCCCACTGCAGCCTCCGCTTTCAGTTCTTGGCTGACAGAAGTGGAGTCTGACGTGGTCTTCTGCTGTTGTAGCCCATTCCGTTTCAAGGTTCGACATGTTGGGCATTCTGAAACGCTTTTCTGCTCACCACAATTACAGAGTGGTTATCTGAGTTACCAAAGCTCAAACCAGTCAGGCCATCCTCTGTTTACCTCTCTCACTGGATGTTTTTTTGGTTTTTCGCACCATTCTGAGTAAACTATTGTGCATGAAAATAGCAGTTACAGAAATACTCAAATCAGCGTGTCTGGCACCAACAGTCACGGTCAAAATCACTGAGATCACATTTTTCCCCCATTGATGTGAACATTAACGAAAGCTCCTGACCTGTATCTGCATGATTTTATACATTGCACTGCTGCCACACGATTGGCTGATTAGATAATCGCATGAATACGTAGGTGTACAGGTGCCCCTAATAAAGTGCTCAGTGAGAGTATATATATATACATATATGTAAATCTGTAAATGTCTGTAAATATATAAATAGGAGCATCTTCATGTTACGACAGAACAGCTTGTTACCATTAATGACCGGCTGTATAAAATACACAGATAAGAACACTAAATAGTGGTGATGAAAATATTAACAATTCAAGAAAATACTCTTTTACAATACATACAGTATACATTATTAATTTCTTACTACCTTTTCAGTGCACAATTTTCTCTCCATTATTGGCCTCAGTTTCTGCTACCATTTAAGAGCTCTGTATTGTTCCAGCATTGCTACCCTGTAGTAAATGCAATTTATGACATTTCTACCTTTTGACTCTAATTATGTTTTCTTGTGTGCATATAAGTGTGGAAGTGCGCATGCGTGTATGTGAAAGTGCACGTACATCTTCCTTCCCCCTCACGGGTCATTTCAACCCTCACTCAGCTCATGTAATGTTAACTGTGTTACAGCTGGGTAAGAAATGCACTGCGCATTAAAAATTAATATACAGACTATTGCAGCAGTATTTTATGTAAGCATAACCCCTCACCGTCACACGTTTCACAACGCGAGTTATGGCTGCCCGACCAGTCTGATGTCTCTCAGTGGCCCAGTCTGCTACACACCATGAAACTGTCCCGGGACCTAGTCAAGTATTGATCAGCGGACTGCTAAGGATACCAGGGGGATGCTGATTGAGGTTTGGGTCACAGGGGCCATGGCTGCTTGCACTCGCTTCTTCAACTCCTAAAATGATTTATGTCCTATGAGCATAAAACCCACACTCTCCATTGGGGGATATTTAGGCTGACCGATATTTCCAAAATACAGCAGCAAGTTTAATCCCTTGCATGTTTTAGCATTTACTTTTAAACCGAGCCTTAGATCACAGGCTTAAACTCCGGATTAGATCACAAGGCTATGATTTACTGTCCATTTTTAAAGAAGGAAGTTCACTGTGGGCAACTTTTGTTGGAAAAGACAAAAAAGTAGTAGATTTATTTCATTTAAATTCTATTCCTAAAATGAAACTCGATGTCTATGACTAGGAAATATTGGAAAGTGTTGCCCGTTCCTCTACACAGTAAAATGTTTTAATTAAGCTCTAACAGAGTTAATATGACTCCAATAGGGATCACATGTACTCTATCAGAGTAAAATATATGTAAGAGGTATATACTCTGACAGAGGTCATGTAACACTGTAATAGTTCATTTAACACTGAAAATGTTACTATGTACAATACACTGAATATGGTGTTAGATGGTTCATTATTGATTTCTTCTAGAATGTTTTTGCGTTTGAGCTCCTTTCTGGCAAAAGCAGTAATGAAACTGCCATCTTAAGTAAAGCTGGGTATGATTTTTGCCACGATTCTGCAGTCGCTGACAAAATTTGCCAATCGTAGAATAGTTATTTAGTTGTGAGCCAAAATCGGCCGTCTTGGATCTCTTAGTGTGACATACTCACAGATGGCCGATTTAGTGAATCTTAGCCTCTGACGGAAGACTGGCAGTGTCAGATATTCCGGGCCAAAATCGTGCAACGTGACAGCTGCTACAACCACAGACAATGGACGTGTACGAACAACCAATAGGAGCGTAGCATACAGTACATGACATACTGTAAACAATACACATAGCACTCTAACCACAATAAACACATTGTTTGAACCTTAATTTATTCAGTTTCTATTTCAAGGGCAACCTTTCGATACTAAAATATCACTTGCATGCGGATAAATGAGCCTAATTAAGCGCACCGTTTTAATGGTAGGCTATCGCTTTTGCTGCCGCTCTCAAACCGTTTGGCATCCCGAATAAATAGTCAAGTTTAAACACCCTTCAGTAACAATGTAGCTATTATCCATAGTATTTTCTAATCAATTTGGATAATAAATGATTTAGCATTGCACTACCATAAATCTCATATTTTCAGTAAATAACAGCCACAGTGACAATGAGCACACAATTTCCTAAAGCTTCTTTATGTTGATGCATTTGAACTAGACTAAAGCATGCAGGCAGAAGGTTTGTATTGAGCATTGTTGTTTCTCATTCAAAGAGATGGCACGTCCTTCTCCCATAGCATCACAAGGCAAACCGATGACCCGATCACAGCTGGAGAGTACTGTTGGGATAGGGCCTCTCAACTTGCATTCACCAGGCCACGACTATTCATCTGGGGGCACAGAGGCCAACTCAATTTGTATTAATACCCCTTTAGATCTATAAAACGAAAAATGCATTATTCTCATGCATCAAACATTGTGACTGTACTTAAGCCTGCATTTGCATACCTCCCACCAGTGACAGATGCACAGGTCATTCTGTAGCTATAGTAAAGGAATCTTCCTTTGTTTGCTCATGTGTAAAGTAGATTTTTATTGTATATTTTTACAAGTTGTATGTGGAGAATACTTTTGTTTTCATCATTTCTTAAACTGATCCCAATAGGAAATACCTGCCAAATGCTTCTCTGGGTGGCAACAAAGCTAGCATATAAAAACAGCATGTGCTTCATTTTAAGCAGAGCCCTGTCCAGTTAGGTAGATGGCACAAAAAATGCTTATTTAATGGTTTGTATGAATTTATATTAAAGCCCGCATTTAAGATCTCTCGAATCAGACAGCGTTTTCCAAGCTCCAACCTGCAACACATTTGGTCGCAGATCAGCAATTCAACCTCATGTGAAAGCAGTTCATTCAGCATTTCATCAACATTTCCCATTACCTTTGTCTTCCAAATCAAACTCAAGTGCTTTTGAAAAATATGCACAATTATAATAATTGTGGTTCTCTGCAAAATGTGGTTGTTAAGAAAGAAGCTAACTCTGTCCTTTAATGTTGAGTATAAGAAGAACATGTTGATTGAATCTAGGCCAAAGGCAGTAAAAAAATTTGAATCTAGGGTTCCTGAGTGAATGTTGAATTAATGCTGGTTAATTAACGACAAAATCAAGGTGCATTAGTCACTTTACTGAAGGCCTAGAGAGAACCAATGTGGCTCTGGCTCGCAGTAATGACAAAGTGAGCCAAAGGAAATGTGTGTGTCAGATTTCCATTTATTAATTCATGGTGTTTTTTTTCACAGTGTGAGAAAATGTTCCTTTAATCAACATGAAGGGAGAATATAAAAGAAAACTGCCATATTTTTGAACCTCATTGTTCCATTTCAGCAACTCCAGAATAGTCTCTCTCTCTCTCTCTCTCTCTCTCTCTCTCTCTCTCTCTCTCTCTCTCTCTCTCTCTCTCTCTCTCTCTCTCTCTCTCTCTCTCTCTCTCTCTCTCTCTCTCTCTCTCTCTCTCTCTCTCTCTCTCTCTCTCAACAACAGCTCCTCCTCCCAACATACCAGACCAGATACCCCAGGGCACAGAGGTCTTGTAGAGTCCATGCCTCGGTAGGTCAGAGCTGTTTTGGCGGCACGCAGAGGACCAACAGCATATTAGGCAGGTGGTCATAAGGTTTTGCCTCATCGGTGTATATACTGCAGGTGTGTGAGATCTGGGGACTGTGTAGGCCATTGGAGTCAATTGAGGTCACAGTCATGTTAGTGGAACCAGTTTGAGATGGGTGCTTTGTGACATGGTGCATTATCCTGCTGGAAAAAATTCAATCATCCAGGTTTGTTGATCACATGCCCACTGTAGTTCTGATTTGACAGGAGTGGAACCCAGCATGGTCTTCCGCGGCTGTAGCCCATCTTTTTAAGGTTTGACGCATTGTGTGCTCAGAGATGCCCTTCAGATCCACTTTTGTACACAGCTGTTATTTCAGCAATGCTGGCCTTTCTGTTAGCTTGAATGCATCTGCCCATTCTCCTCTGACCTCTCTCATTAACAAGGTGTTTTGGTCGACAGAACTGCCACTCACAGAATGTCTTTTTGTTTATTGCACAATTCTCTGTATTGTATACTCTGGAGAATGTAGTGCATAAAAGTCCCATGAGGGCAGCTGTTTCCGAGATGATGAAACCACCATAGCTGGCACCATTAATCATACCACGGTCAAAGTCAAAAGCTTTATATATTGAGTGTATTTGTGTGTGTGTGCACACATGTTGCTCTGTGTTGAGTGTTTGGAAATATATTATACATGCAGGCTTATGTTTTGTTTATTCTTTCAGTGAATATTCTTAAATGGCACGGTGAAAACAGAAGAAGCTACATCGGCTGGCATGAAATACGCGTCATAACAAAGTCTTCAAAATGCATGAATGTGCATTGTGGCTAATGTGATTGACATGGAAATGTATTTATTTATTTTGGGCGGTTCCATTCTACTAGGCACCAAGAGGATGTTTATTCTGTGATGGAAGACCTGCTTTGCACAGTTGAATGGGTGCCTGGTTGTCATTTCGAAATCACTCTGCAAACACAAATTAGCCTAGCATGCATGCATGCTATTCAGAATTTCTGGGAAGACAAGAAATAGGAAGTGAGGCCAAGGAATTACTGTAAACAGTGTATAATTTGCAGAGAAAAAAATTCACCCATCCCTAGTGATCCCATCTATTTGCCAGTCATTATCATCTGAAGAGCATCCACGAGAGGCCATTTCTTTCCTCAGATTTTCATTTTTATATCCTGCACAGCAGCCTCCATTTGTGCTATAATGTAAATATTACAGTGTGAAGATAAATTCCATCTGTCCTCGAATTTAGTTCACAGCATTTCAGTTCATTGCATTTCAGTCATCCCGGCCAAGCTTTGTGTGGTTTTTAGCCTTCCAAAACAAGCAACCTGGAGTACACCTGTCAGACTACTGCTGAGTTGCGAACAACGTACCTTAAACAAACTGGCATGCAGCTGCGATTATTACTACCAATATTTCTGGCAAGCTTGCCCACAGGTTTCGAGGCGCAGAACATATCTCTTTGCACTTACTGTGGAAATGGTTTGGATTGACACAAGAACTCAATGAGTATCCTTTTCTTCTGCATTTGTTGGATTTTCCTTTCCTGTTTTTTCCTGTTTCCATGGAGTCTATAATTCTCCCATGTCCCTCCATGATACCCGTTTCATTGTCGTGCTTCTGCAGTAAGCAGCCGCAGGCAGATTGCTTTCTTGAATGATCATTTTTCATTTGTTAATTGAGTTACTTAAGGTAAACTTGGCTTGCAAGACAGATGGACAACAAATAAGAAAAATGTGATCACTTGATCAATGCTAGTGGAGCCGTTGTAATTACTCTACACACAACAGGGTCAATAGCTGTTAAGATTTCACCTTCTTTTAGATTTTTGTCACCGGCATTGCAGCTAATGGCATTTCATAAAAGACTGTTATCACCATGCTCAACAGCTAAAAGGTGGTATGTAAGGTCAATGGTATTGTAATCCAAAATAAGTGTATTATACAATAAACTTCAATACATTTATTATACAAATGTTTCAGCACAAAGCCGTGATCAATATGTGACGAAGGCTTGTTGCCAAAACCTTTGAGTTTCTGTCCCCCTGCTGCATAAATATGAAATACTGAGTTCCTGTAGTCTTATTGTGTACATATTATTTATCGTGGAGTAGTAACTGCCATTTATGAAATTATTATTTATTTTTTTAAGGAAAAAAAAGTTAATGTTTAATTTTGGTACGTAGAAACAATCATATTAGTACCAAACTTAGTAAGTGAAAAATTGGGAATAAACTAGCGCTGATATCAGGGGGCTAAATCGCATGGTGTGTTTTAGGCTTAACAGATGCCAGACTCGACTCTCACGCTACAGTAAGTCTGATTAATTAAAACAGACTCACAGAGGGCTCAGGGTTCGTTGAGTGCTGTCAAGATTTCAATTTTATGTTAAATATTTTCTAAAGGCCGGACCTCTAAATCTCAGGAGGGTGTAGCGTGCAGCGAGCTGCAAATGTAACCATAGGCCAACTGCTAATGATAAGGCTGCGGTCCAAGACGAGGCGCCCCGTAATACAGCCATCGGATTAGGCCATCAATCGCTCCTGTCCTTGGGGAGGGAAGAGGGAGAAGAAATAGCGTTAAGGGAAATTAGATGGAAAAAGAGCCGGGATACACGCACGTTACCTTGATTTATCAGACGGATCTCCCTCTATCGCCTTTTTTAATGTCCCTTTCTTCCTGGAAATGCTGAGGAAGACTGTGACGGATCTTTGTCATGGAATCACATCCGATCTGCATTTTGTGAGTCACGCCAGCTTCGCCGAGGCAGTTATCATAGCGTATACATCCCCCTCCCGCAACAAAATCAATGCCGCTGACGTTTACACTCTTATTTGCCGACTTCTTAGTCTGGTCAACCGCATTGCAGCCGACAGCACATATGGAAATGCATGAGAATCAAGAGAGAAGGAAATCAGATCCGAGTTGATTCCGGTGCTTTGCCCCAGCCTCAGGTAATGGAAAGGAAGCAAGGCCGTGTGATCCTCCTCTCACCTCGAGACTGAGGTATTAGCAAGCACGCTCCACCAGAGATCAGGCGCACCTTATTAACGCTGCCCAAATTCCTCCACCGGTGTCAGAAACCCAGGAAGAGGCCTCTTTTTACTAACAATTTCCCCCCGAATCCGGCGGGTAATCCACAGTCGAAATTCACAGCAGCGGACCCGACAGAGGCCAATTTGCATGATGAGATTTATGTATTCGCCGGCTTATTAATTTATTTATTTTAAAACCTCGTCCTCAGAAGGAGCGCGGCGATGTTATCGAGGCGGGCCGGGTGCGTGTTTTTGTCGAGACGCGCGCGGGTGAACACGACCCCGGCGCGCAGTCGTTGGGCGAAATTGCCGCGCAGAAGACTTAATTTATGATTCATGACTCCTTGAAACAGCTGCATTGTTAATTAATGTGATATAGGGAGGAAAATTAGAACAATTAATCAGCCGGTCCAAGTGCAGCAGGGCGATAACTGAGCAGCAGGGATGCTCTTGGGAGAGTTGTTTTCCACAGCGCGTGTCTGACATGACCATATGGAACGCTAATGTCAACACACCGTTCCAAGGATGCGGCACATCATGTGTCCTGCCTTTGGGGCAGGGAGGAAATGACCTAATCCTCATTCCAGTTCCCATGACCATATGCGGGGCCTCTATTAAAGCGACCTGGAAATGTGTGAAGTTGTCTTGTCTGTTGTTTTTGTCATTCCGTGCGCAATATGGCTTTTATCACAGTTGGACACGCTGTGCTAATACTGCTGTGTATTAAAACCTGTTGGTTGCGTTTGTAAATAATTTACATATTTCGTATCCATCCGTGTCTGTGTCTTGCTTGCCTGCCTGTCTGTCGATCTGTCTGTCAATTTGCTTTTCTATGCATCTGTCTCACTGGGAAATGTACTGTATATTAATGCAAGGGCTAAGGTTAAGGTTATATATTCTTTTGAAAGCAAAATCATAAATATTAATTGGCTTCAGCATTCGCTTATGTTGTTACACCCATCCCACAATCTCATGTCTTATACAATCTATCGAACGGTACAGAATGCATGCAGCACATCTCATATTGATGCAATGCAGCCTTTTAATGAAGTCCCCTAAGATGTTTGGCATGCAACACATGTCATTACCATGCAAACTGACGGTTTTAATTTTGGAGAGAAAATGGTAACCTTTCTGGTAAATTTCTGAAAAAGCAAATTTCATGTGATTTCTTTGTAAGTGTATGCAATATTTCACATAATAAGCAATGGTTTCAAAGACTGGTCATTATGAAAAAAATAATGTAATAATAATATAATAATTTGTATTTGTTTAGAATTTTCTGGTCACAGTTTCAAAATGTTTTGCAATAACATACATCATAAAACACCAACTATATATATATATATATATATATATATATATATATATATATATATATATATATATATATATATAAAGTAAGGATACTTAGGTTGGTTCAACGTAGGTTCTTTGGGTTACAAATTCTAAGCTTATTTTGACAACCATAAATAAGTAATATTACTTATTATTACTAAAACTTGTATTGTGCTGTTCAGCTAACAACAGCTAATAGGTCCAATACAATATTTGTAGTTTTGTGCACTGCCTTTTATTACTCTATTTAACTATAAAACCAAATGACCAAGTTCATGTAACAAGGAATTTTACACTGGGCCAACATAAAACAACATGCTAAAATATGCAAGGCTTGGTAAAATTCCATCCGTCCATTTATTTTCTTTGCTGCATACTCAGGGAACAGGGTAGCAGGGGGGCTGGAGTCTATGGGTGGGATATAAACTTCAAAATTAAACAACCTTCTTGCCATGAGGTGACAGGGCTATTCACCACACCAGTGTTCTCACCCGTGGCAAGTCACTAAACAGGATATCTACAATGCCGTACTGTCAAATTTAATCTGAGCAGCAAATTTGGCCTGGATTCAGTCAAAAGTTGTCCTTATCTTAGAGATATGATCATCAAACATTTGCCTTCTAAGCATAGATTAGAACGGATTCAGCCAGCTGGCATAACTGCATCTCACCCATCACCAGCAACCCCTGTTGATCAATCTGGTTCATGCACCCTGCGTGATTAAGTTGCATGTGATTTTTCCTCCTCCGACTCTGTACAAACTCCACTTGTGCAATGCGGTGTGAAAAGAAGCAGTGGCCTGACAACAACATATCTTCGAGAAGAGCATGTGCTTGTCTGTGCTGTACCAAATTGATAGCGGAGACGTTGCAGAAATGAGGGAGGCTGGGGACTACGACTGGGCATTTAAAATGAAGAGAAAAGCGGGAAAAGGCATACAAAATACAATTTGCAGGTTCATTTTTGTGTTCTCTTAAAATTGTGCTTTACTGAAAAATTTACATGTTCATGCTATTGATTGAATCCAGGCTCGTTGTCCTTTTTTTGCAAATATGTTCAAAAGAACAAACATTCCCCCAGAGCAGACAAAACTAAAATCTTGGCTACTGTATATCTATAAATGAGGCACACTGCAGCTAAGTAGAATGGGGATGATGGCCAAATTGGTAAATACATTCAGTGAGCATTTTATTAGCTCTTTATTAGACTTATTAGATGTATTGGTCTTCTGCTGCTGTAGCCTGTCCACTTAAGAAATTGTTGTTTGTTCAGACAAGCTCTTCTGCACACCACTGTGTGGTTATTTGCGTTACTGTCACCTTCCTGTCAGCTTTGACCAGTCTGACCCTTCTCCACTGAACTTTCTCAGTCAAGGCATTTTTGCATGCAGAACTGCTGCTCATTGGATGTTTTTTTGTTTTTCGCACAATTCTCTGAAAACTCTAGAGGGTGTTGCATGTAAAAATCTGTGGAGATCAGCAGTTTATGAGATTCAAACCACCCTGTCTGGCACCAACAATCATTCCACGGTCAAAGTCACATAGATCACATTTCTTACTGAAATTTGTTGTGAAAATCTGCTGAACCTCTTGACAATGTCTGCATGCTTTTATGCATTTTGTTGCTGCCACATGATTGGCTGATTAATAATGCATTAACAAGCTGGTGTACAGGACTACCTAATAAAGTGCTCAATGAGTGTATATGTCTTGTATATTTGCACTTTGGGTCCTAACATCAGCTGTATAGCGATCATTGATGAAAACAGTTGAAACATCAAGAGCGTGATTTTGTTTGTTGTGGCAGTGGTTACAGCGTACTCAGAACTCTGACATCAACTTCACCGGTACCCCTTCGTTTCCTGTGTTTGTGATTGGCGCAACAGCAGTCGAGCAGCACATGCTTCAAAGACGGGGAGTGTTCTGGATTTGTAAACAGCATCCAGCTCCATTTTATCTAGTTTTCTCTGTGTTTGTGGGTTTACCTTGATGCCTGGGAGAAAGCTACTGGCTCCCTGAAACATTTCAAATGAATATTATGCCAACTTGAACTGTATATACTGTGGTTAGTTTCCTTGGGAATAGTTTGTTGTAAATCGTTTATCATGTTTCGTAGATACATTTGAGTGAAGATGTGTATTCATTTATAGCTTTTCCATGTGACCCTGAAGTTGCAGCCTTTATATAGTAGTGTGCAAAGAAAAAACGGGAACCCCTGGCCTACAATTGATATATAAGTGAACAGACGCAAACCTGACTTCTAAATGGTACAATGTTAAACATGACACATTTTTTCAAATTTTAGAGCAAGATTACTTTTTTTTCCAGTTTCAAAAGAATAAATAAAAGGAAAAAGGCCCTCTGCAAAAGTTTGGGAACCCTATCTGTTAGTACTTTGTAACTCCTCCTTGGGCAACCATAACAGCTTGTAAACGCTTCCTGTAGCCAGCTAAGAGTCTTTCAGTTCTCGCTTTTGGAATTTTTCCCCATTCTTCCTGGCTGAACACCTCTAGCTCAGAAATATTTTTCAGCATACTTGCATGTACAGCATGTTTGTGATCTCTCCACAGATTTCCAATAATATTCAAGTCTTGGGACTGTGGTGGGCATTCCAAAACCTTCATCTGTCTTTCCTGGTGTACTTCATGGTTGATTTTGAGGTATGCTTTAGATGATTGTCTCACTGGAATACACAACCTCTGTTCAACTTCAATGCCTGACCTTTGAACATCAGCCCATATAAATTCTTTATATTTGATGGAATGGTCATTGTATGGTTGTCCTGTGAACAGCTAGACCTGTGTTTGCTACTCTTTCTTGCAACTCTTTTGCAGTGATGTGTGGGTTCTTCTGAACATTTCTCACCAGGTCTCAGGCCATTCTATCTGAAATATTTCTTGGTCTTCCAGGCCTTGCCTTGACTTCAACAATTCTATTTATCTTCCATTTTCTAATAATGTTTCTGACAGTGGAGATCGGTCATTTGAAACATTGAGAGAGCTTTTGTAGCCTTCTTCTTGGTGAAAATGAACCATCTTCATTCTGAAATCCTCGGACTTCAGAACTGTTTAGAGCAGGGGTGTCAAACTGAATCCCCAGGGGGCCGCAGTGTCTGCGGGTTTTTGTGGTTTCCTTTCAATCAGCTGCCAATTAAGGCCAATTAAGGCCTTGAGAACAAGGAGTGTGGATACTTTAACCAATCAACCCAGAACACCCCAGAAACCAGCAGACACTACGGCCCTCCAGGACTGGAGTTTGACACCTGTGGTTTAGAGTAACCCATGGCTGTTAACACCAGACGGAACAGCCACTGCAGTTGGATATTTTAGATGCCATGGAGTTACTTAAAAAGTTCAGCCCTGGAATTATACTCACCTGATGCATTAAAGCCGTAACTAGTATATCACCAGGGTCTCGGCCTTAGAAATCATCTTTTCAAAAAGGAACAAAGAATAATCCAAAAGGGTCCCAAACTTTTGCGCAGGGTCATTTTCCTTTTTTATTTAAATAAAAAGCAATCTTGCTTTAAGTGTACCATTTTTGCACCCCACAGTACACATTGAAATTAGATGTTTGGCACCCACATTGCCTTACATTCAGTTGCGCATTTTAAGTTATTACACTGAAAAACGTTTACCGTAGGCTAGGATTCAATCAATATTTGTTCTTAATGTTGACTCCTTTTGTTCACAGAAGGTTTAGTGAGTTATTTTCACACTTATTAAATTCATTCATCAAAGATAAAGACAAATGTTTCTTGAAAATGTGTAGTTTTGGCATGAACTATTTTTTTAAAAGAGAGGAACAAAGTTCAGCCTGAAATCTTCTCAAACACCCTCATAACTCCAGAGGGTCAGAACAGTCAGGCACAGCATTTACTATGTAACTACAGCACATTATGGCCTCGGTGCAGAGAAGGGGCTATTCTGTTCTCAGAGGTTTTTGGAGTTACAGGGTTCTTTTGGAATTACTGTACTTTTTCGCAACTATCATCGGAAAAGCTAAACGTGCAATATCAAATCAACTCTTCCAGAGAGCAGGTCTACATTTCATTCTGACAGAGTGCATTTTCTCCACGTTGGACTCAGATAAACTCAGGCAGAGTTCAGTTAACATCGAAAATTGTACTGCGCTGGTGAGGGAACTGCACATCATTTTGATCACAGCAAAACAATTAGGAGCTGAGGCACATTAAAAAAACACCCAGCCTCCCCCACAGCCCTGCCTGGCATCGAGATGTATGCCTGCCAGCTGATTATCAGGGTGACAACAAACTCAAACGGGGCCACGTGTTGTGCTGGTTGACGCAGAGATGCTTGTTACCGACGCGTTCCTACGAATCACCTATGAGTCATCGCTCTCCCTCCCCGGCCTTCCTTTGCGCTCTTGTGCTTTTTGCAGATCATTAGCGTCGCCCAAAACGATTGGTCCTCTGGTACTGGGCTTTAAAAGGTTATAGGTTCCCCAATGGGGTGCTGTCATTGTGCCCTTGAGCAATGCACTATTACTTATATTCATAAGATTATCTATATACACTTTATTAGGCAGACCTGTACGCCAGCTTGTTAATGTAAATATTTTATATTTAATCATGTGGCAACAAATAAATGCATAAAAGCATGCAGACATGGTCAAGATGTTCAGCTGTTTTCAGACCAAATGTCAGAATGGGGAAGAAATGTGATGTAAGACTTTGACTGTGGAATGATTGTTGGTGCCAGACAAGCTGGTTTGATTATCTCAGAAACTGGTGATCTCCTGTGGTTTCCATGCACTCATGTCTCTAGCGCTGGTGAGAGTGGTGCGAAAAACCCAATGAAATCCAGTGAGCAGCAGTTCTGCTCTGCAGTTCAGACTGGTTAAAGCTGACAGTAACGCAAATAACCACACATTACAACAGTGGTATGCAGAAGATCATCTCTGAACACACAACGCGTCTAACCTCTAAGTGTATACAGCAGCAGCAGAAAAATAAGCCTAATAAATACCTAATAAAGTGCTCACTGAGTGTATATAGTCGATATATATCTGTAGTGGCTAGTGGGTTGGAAAAGTGAGGAGGCAGGGTGAATACATTTAAGTGTAGTGGGTAGGTGTGTTTGGAGTTATGGGTTACTAATACTAATTTGATATTATATGCATTGGTGGATGCTTTTCTGTAATTTTCTGTTCATACAGTACTGTATATAATTGCAGGTTTGTTACCTGCTCTGAATAAAATAAATAAATGGCAAGCAAATATAGCCAATAATGCAGAAAGAAAATTATAATGCAGAGTCAAAATAATTGGGCCAGTTTTTTCATCTGTTTCAATGACTACTGCACTGAAACATACTGTGACATGGCTCTGCACTGACTCTCAAATAGGGAGGCCAGGATGTACAATGGACCTTAGGAAAATGCAAAAATGTGTGCTTATTTTGGAACCATGCTGCCTAAGTTCAATCTATATGCGCCCTCCTCTCTTGTGCATGAATGGAATATAATTTCCTTCCGTCTAAATACCAGCACATATAATGGCATCACCATGCCAACGACATTTATAGTAACGGAATCAATGTAAGCAAAACCATGATCAAACACAAACAGAATGAAAGCCGCGGGAAGGCCACTGCTGCCCCCCCCCCCCCCCCCCCCCCCAAACAATAGCCCGCTCTCTCTCTCTCAGGGAGGGCTTCACTCACTGCCCTTGTGTGTGCCGCAGTCTGTGTGTGTACCAAGAAAAGCCAGTGCCCTTTGGCCAACCCCGAATGCCAAACACAGACACGTGAGCACTGTCAATTATGCGTTTTCAAGAATAGAGAAGGAAGGCTGCGTAGTGGAGTGGTGCAGTAGTCGCTATTCTACAAAAATGTCCTCTCCGTTTTCTGTACGCTTCTAATCTATCACTACCTTTTGGGCAAATTAGTTGTCATAGCCTACAAGTAATTATACCAGCTGTCTTCATGTGTGCTCAAATACTAAATTGGCAATGATCAAGCCAAACCGTGAACCACTTTTTTATTTCATGTTCCTCCCGAATTCACATCATTTATATGCACTCCCCAGGTAGGCTACCTTCTTGTATTTTGCTAGTGAGCAGCTGGTTATAGTGTGTTATAAGGGTCTCATCACTGTGTCACTGGTGCTTATTACTTCTGGAGCATACAAACGCCAGGAGTAGGTCTGTGATACATACATTCCATGTCCTTGAGAAGCACTCCTAAAATGAATAAATGCTGAAAAATAATACCAGTTAGAATATTGTTGCTTGTCATTAACGTTGACCTAAAAATATTCAATCATCTATCTGTGTGTGCTTGTACCATTCAATCAAATTGCAGTTGAATCTATAGAATCACAAAAGGAAGTGTAAACTTCCATTTCTATGTTTCAAGCTCCTATTGTTCTTTTAAAAGTCACAGGCAATTATGTAAAGCCATAGTCTATGAGATGTTTGTGAAATGCTTTGCAATAACTGTATTACAATGCCAAATGAGAGCACTGCATAATTTGAAAAAATGTATAATGCACATCTCAAGCGATATTTCTTGTCATTTAAGATTATTATTGTTGCCTTTTTATTTTTATTTCTTATTTATAGATTTACTGACTATGATTTTGTGTTTTATTTTGTCCCAAAGAGAACCTGCCGTTCTCAGCCCTTGGCCAACCATGCCCCCACTAATGGGAGCACATGAATCAAGTTCCCCTGGTGGGGAAAACAAAATGTGAACATTTATGAAATCATAGCTCACTGTGCAGTTCCATTAAGACACTGTTTTATCAGGTAATTGTTTAAGCATAATGCCACAGAACTGTCAAAGGGAAAAGGTGGACCTATGGCATTTGAAAATGTCAGAATTATCGTAACACTTTTACTACACTCTATTAAAGGAATGTAGGTCCGTGATGTCTCTTCACAATTATTTTCAAGGGAAATTGGTTATTTCAGTAAATTGCTTGTTATCTTTGCATGTCAGTGTTGAAATGCAGCTAATGAGTGTCAGGCCGCATGTGGCTTTTCATTGACCACCTATGGACCGGGTGGGATGAAAAACACAAATTAATGGGCAGATCTGGCAGGAAAAAAGAAACGAGTACACTCATTTATTTTTTCTATTCATGCAGACAACCTGATATATATATCTATATATATATATATATATATATATATATATATATATATATATATATATATACACACTGTATATATATATCTGTATTGTATACAGTACAGTATGTTGCTGATGTAACTATTTCACTTATCTGCCTAATAGCACATCCATTGACTTCTTTTGATTTTCTGCTTTATTGTATTTGCTTGCGTCATTAATACTGTGCCTTGGCTTTGGAAAACTTGTGTCAGTTAGGCAAGTAATTTCCCAGTTTGAATAATCAGGCCATTTTCTTATTATATGAATGTATTTATGCCTAGCTGTATAAGGCCACTAGATAGCAAAAGCCCAGTAAGAGTTGAGCCTCTAATAATTATCTGCAATAATCTTTCTTTCTTTCTCATAGCATCGTTACATACATTTGAAAATGTATTAGATTTATGAATGCACCTATAGATTCAGTCATAAAAGAACATCCTACAACAGCCTATAGCCGGTTGGCTAAGGTGCTTGACTGGGACCCAGAAGGTTGGTGGTTCAAGCCCCAGTCTAGTCACAATAAGATCAGTGCAGCTGTTGGGCCTCTGAGCAACCTTAACCCCACATTCCAGAGGGGATTGGCCTTTGCTTACTCTAATCAACTGTAAGTTGCTTTGGATGAAAGCATCAGCTAAATAATAATAATAATAATAATAATAATAATAATAATAATAATAATAATAATTAATAAAGTGTCAGCCTGACAACCAATTCTGCACAATTGTGAATGAACGCATGTTTAAGGGGCACATCTGCAGAATTTTTATTTTATCAAATGAAACTACAGTACAGATTCAGAGCTACACTTATCAAGATTCACCAAATACTTTGCCTGTAATGTTAAATAGAATCTTATATTTTTGGAAAATGCAGTTCTGAGAAATAATTTTTTCATTTTGGCATACATAAGCATAAAATCCTCTTTTAGAAAAGGAATTGGTGCTTTTAAAGGATATATTTTGATAGTGCTTTACTCCATCAGTAAGACCATTTTGAATGTGTGGTAATAAAAAATTCATAAATGTATAGTAAATATGAAAAATAATATTAAAGTTTGCTCTCCTTATTATTTTATTTTAAAGATAAAATGTGTTCAAAGTGGCTTTGGTCCCATTCTCACTGACTCAGCTCTGACCTGCTATCCCAGGATGCAATTGCATCTGAAAGGCTGGAAGAGTAATGGGTGCTTATGGTACTCATGCACGCAAGTCAACCAGATGCGAGCCATGCTGGACATAATGCTATGTGACCAGCTGCAGGTAGCTAACATTACTTAAAATATATGAACTAGTATTCACTTTACCGTTAGATAGGTAGGTAGTTTATCTGGACAGTTATAAAATAAAATAGTACAGCTCAGCCTTACTGGACTTCTCAATCTCTCAGTGGCCCTCAGCAACATATCAGAAATGAATAGACAACATATCAGAACTGCATCAGTTACATAGCAGGAACACATAATAAATAAATAAATTGGAATACACTGTGAGAAGCACAAGACTCCTGTTGCACATCTTCACCAACAAGGTGGCAGTTACTACAGCACAAAACACTTTGCCTTGCTGCCAGTTCCCATTTATATTTTCTTGCTTTTACAAAATATGTATTTCACAGGACCGTAAAATAAGTGTGAGTCATCAAGAAAAAATCTCAGCTGTTGGGTGGCAGGGAGAAGGTGATGCTCATGTGCATAGCCTTAGCCATCTGTGGAAATAAAGGCAGTGATTTAATTTATGTCCCCAAGTTTAGTGTTACATTAGCAATAAAGATCAGTTAGCATGCAGGAAAAATATATCTTTCTCCATAGTCCAGCAGCGGGGGCTTGTGAGGTACGGAGGTGAAATGAATGCGGACAACAGGTAGCTGTGATCAATGACAGGAGACCTGCTGGGCAAATGAGGTTAAATCTAACGCGATGAACACCTCCATCTGTCAGCGTGATTGGACCAGAGCTTTTAATTCATTAGGGACTCCCAAGTCCAGGTAAATGAGCGAGTGACGCGACGTTAGGAGCGGCAATCTTGCGAGAAAAATGCACCCGGGCACGGACTGGATTCTCGCCGCATATCGCGCCACAATTCCCCCCGATGCCGTTATTTTCCATCCCCAGCAACAAAGGCGATTGATGCCAAGCCCTGGGTGGCCTCGGAATCTGTCTTCGGTGAGGATATAAAACGGCCCGCCTGCCTGGACACTTTATGAAAAAACACCTAAATGAGGTCATCTCACTTATGCAGGCCGTTTAACATTATAGGTTTAACATTTTCAGGAACAATTCGATTCCACCTCCCAGAACACAGCCTTTCTGAGATGAAGGCTCAGGCCTGAGCAAACTGTTGCTGCATTTTGTTTGGGAACTTCTGCAATGTTATATTGCACCATGTGATTCCACTTCATGTCACCATGGGTGGTGGGTGGGTGCATTATATTAGAAAACAATGTGTATGTGTTTTGTCATTTTTTAAATATTATTTAACCAGGTAGGTCAACATAAAGCTTTGTTTTCATTTGCAGGGAAGACTTTTAACGTAGATACTGTAAAAATGCAAGGGATTGTGTAGCCTTTTTTGGACACGAGAGACCAATTTGACCAGGGCACCAAACGTACAGCACTTTCTATGGCACTGTGCTGGGGGCTGAGATTTTATTTTGGACCAAAGGAAAGAGTGACTCATACCAGTACACCAACAATTCTTCCAGCAGCAACTTATTTTGGATGGGATGCCTTCCATCCACGCACTGTTGTGAAGATATATAACTTTGACATGAGCTGGGTACAGGGTACTATGGTGACTATCACAAACTGTGGCATTTGCTCCTTTCAAGCAGGTTGATGGTTCTAGGAAGAGCATTGTTGCAGGTTTCTATTTTTGGAGATTGTATTGTGGGTTGAAAGACTAGGGTTTGGTTCCCATGTCAAGGAAGTGAGCTCTTCAATCATCAAGAATTTAATCTCTCACCACAATGCAATATAGACCTGCACCCTGTGAAGCTGGCCCATAGATTAGCATTTTAGCACTAACAAAGTGTTTATTTTCACTTTCATCCAAAAGGAAGCTTCACCCAGTGTCAATAGTCTTGTTTTCTTTGCAGGCATGACAACATTTTTTCTCACATAGAATTAAATGGAAAGGGTTGAAAAGAAAAAGTAACAATGGAAATCAAGGGCAGATCTCCAGACATAAAAAGAGTTTTGTAAAAAAGCTTGTGCAACAGCTGTCAAAACTCCATTGAATTAACATTATGTCACGCAAACATGTTCCATGACATAATCATTGGGGCAATTTGATATAAAAAGTTGCCTTGCTGCCTTCTAAGCCTGAAAAAAAGCCTTGCTGCAGCTACTGATTTCACGGTACCTGTAGTTCATGTGTGACTAGCAACTCTGCAGGGAAAACCCAAAGCATCCCTGCAACTGATTCTCTGATATTTTCTCTTTCATCACACAGAGGGAGAAACCCTCTATAAATGTATGGATTCAATTTAGTCTCCTAAAATAATAATCAACTGCTCTTTCTTAAAAGTATGCTCCAGGGGTATGTACTGAAAGCACATTGTCAGAAAAGGGCAGTTTAACAGAAAATACTCCGTGTGCCACCCAAAATCTGTCTGCGAACTTCCCAGTTTTTCCAGGGAAAAATTAAATTATTAGTCAAATAATTAAGGGACGCCTCGAGAAAAGGTCTACTTTCTTAGTGAGTGTGTGGCAACAAATGATTGAGTCATATAGCGTTATTACACCCTGCAATGTTATGTGCCAGTGAAAGGATCAATTGTACAATCTATATTCAAAATTAATAACAAATCCTTTAATTACAGTCCTCAAGCAGGACTCATCTGAGGAACATATGCAGAGAACCATTGATGCAGCTGCTGTTAATGAAATCACTTAGATTCGGAGGGAAATTGATTCATTCTTTTTCAGGGTGCAGACCTTAATACATACGTCAGGAAATACATATTTTTTGTTTGGGTCATTGGCTACTTTTGAAAGATACAAGCATAGTTTCCTCACGCCATTCGACAGCTGTGTTTTGAGTAATTATTTTGTCCAGGCTGGTGGCGTTGTTTCAAAGCCCAAAGACTAAATAAAAATGTGCCTTTCACTTCACAGTTGGAAAGCTGGAGCAATAACTTTACTTTTAACTGGGCTTCATCTCAGCACCCTGGGGCAGTGAAAGTAATAGCTTGGCTCTCTTGGCTATGTTGATTTATATGTGCAGCCTCCTGCGGAGCCCTTTGATGCATTCGAACATAGAAAATGTGCTGGGTTCATTTTTTTTTTAATTCAATGGCTTTGGTTGAAAAATCCAGGAAATCCAGAGTTGTCTATAGGGAACAACCATAGGGCTTACATGCATGTTTTTACAGGCCAGAACAAAATGGAAAGTAAAGTCTATATGCAACATGCAAGCATACTTAGGAACCCTGGACCCCCTATTTCATTACCCAATTTCCCAGTTATGTGCTATGTATGCAGTCTCCATACCATTGTTGTAATGAGTGAATTGCCTTACTGTTACCTTCCTGTCAGCTTTGACCAGTCTGACCCATCTCCTCTGACCTCTCATTAACAACGCGTTTTTGCCTGCAGAACTGCTGCTCACTGGATGTTTTTTGTTTTTCTCACCATTCTCTGCAAACCCTAGAGACTGTTTTGCATGAGAATCCCAAGAGATCAGCAGTTTCTGAGATGTCAGGCATCAGGACCATAACAACCTGGAAATAGGCAGAATAAGTGTCTTTATTTTACGGTCAGGCAGGCAATGGTCAAATGTTGCCAGACAGGTACAACAGGTCAAAGCCCTGAGCAAAACCAGTCTAGTCCAGTAACGAGTGATCAAAGACAGAACAGAAGGGTAATCCAAAAAACAGAGGTTATTACACAGGGCAGGCAGGCAGAAAACCGCTGGAAAGAATGGTGTGAACACATTACAATCTGGCAAAGTAAAAGGGGAGACAGGCGGGTTAAATACATAGATGAACTGAAATGACAAACAGGTGTGAGTGAAGCGAGACCGATAACAAGACACAGGTGAACTCAATGAGTGAATAAAGCTACGGAGAGCGTACTGGGACATGAGGCATGAAAGGCAACACAGGAAACAGTAAACGCTAAGACCATTCCACGGTCAAAGTCACTTAGATCACATTTCTTCCACATTTTTACATTTGGTCTGAAAAACAGCTGAACCTCTTGACCATGTCTGCATGCTTTTATGCATTTAGTTGCATTATTATTATTATTATTATTATTATTATTATATTTGCAGTCAAGTGTACAGGTCTACCTAATAAAGTGCTCACTGAGTGTGTATGGTGAGCTCAGTTATGTTTGGGACATAGACATATTTATTCTTGATTTGGCTCTATACTCCACTCTAGATTTGTAATGAAACAATTCCCACGTGGTTAAAGTGCAGATCTCAAGATTTTATTAAAGGTTATTTTTATACATTTCATTTTGGTTTCATCATGTAGAAATTACAGCACTTTTTATACATAACTCCCCATCAATACCTGTGACAGCCACCATAACCAAATCATAAGACCCCCATTGTAATGTTTCACAGATTAGAGTGGGTGGTGGGGAGGGGGCTCCAGACTTTGCTATTGCCATCAGACTAATAAAACAGAATCTTGGTTGTATCAGTCCATCCACAATACCATTTTCAAGAACACATTACAGTTTTTTTGGGTACTTCACAGCGAACTGTAACTGTAGCCATCCTGTTTTCTCCTCTAACAAGTGGTTTGCATCTTTTGGTGTAGCCTCTGTTGTCCTGTTTGTGAAGGTTTCTTCAGAGACTAATCACTGACACATGCCTGCCTCCTGAAGAGTGATCTATCTATCAGAATTTCTTCAAAATGGCAAGAATCCTTTGGTCATCAACTGTATAGGTATAAAGACTTGGCCTACCACTCCATTTGAGCTTGCTGAGCTCACCAGTGCAATCTTCTTAACGATGTTGAAAGCAGTTTATTTTTGTAAGCCTATTGTTTGGCCTATATCTCTGGCTTTTGTTTTCTCATTTCTCAGCCTCATAATGCCTCCCAAGACTTAGATTTTTGTACAACTCTGGTCCTCATGTTGATAAATGCCAATAACACACTCCAAAGGCTATTAAAAGTCTAGAATGAAGACTAGATACTGATGAAAGCTCTGATATCTGCACTCAGGAAGCAATTGGACACACCTGGCTAATCAGGAACACCTGTGAAGCCATTTGTCCCAAATAGTATCATTCCCTGAAATGGTGAAACCAAAATGTATAAAAATATCCTACATAAACTTAAAATATGCACTTCTAAATCTAAAAATGTGGAGTACAAAGCAAAATCAAGAAAAAAATATGTATTTGGCAAATCTTTAGTTTTTCACATACTATAATTGTACTGCCATCCAAGTCTGTACTGCATCAGTGCCTCTATACTACTTTGGATTTTTTCTTTTTTACTGTGAAGCATGACTCAATTTGGCTTCATGAGGGCATATGGAGGAGGCAGAGCTTCCTGTTCTCCATTAAGATGTGCCAAGGAGCCAGCCGAGTGTGTTACCTGAGTCAGTGTCCGGCGATAACCCTATAACTCGTTTTGCTGAGATGCTCCAGGGAGAGCCCAGGATCGCTAATTCATTATCCTGCTAATTATGGGAACATCTTTTTTCCTCCTCCTTGCAAATTAAGAAGAATTTCTTGTAGGAAGTCCTCTCCCCGCCTCCATCTGATGCTGCCTCTGACAGTTGAGTAATTATAGCGGAGAGCAAATGGTAGGCATTGGTGGCCAATACTTCCACAGCTGTACTTCACTGCAAACGGGCACAGTGAATGTGTGTCCTCTGTTGTCTGAAGTATGCACAAAGGGTCTTTGTCTTTGAATAATAAAGTGCAGCATATAAATAAATATAGTTATGGTGAAAAGAAGGGGACTGCCTATCAATGTACAGTAAAGAACAAAACAGTTTATTATGACAGTAAACTATAACCAAGGATGATAGAATCTGAGACATCTGTCATCCATAGTGAAGTAAAACAGGAAATGCACTTTTGAGGAATGCAGGCTCATTCAGTTGCTGTAAACGACCATAAAGAAAACTAATAGCATTGGCTGAAAAGTGGGCTGAGTGATTTACATTATTCTCTGAACACACAGCATGAGGAATGTAGTAGTGTCTGTCCTCGACTGACATCAGGCTAAAACAGAAACACTGGATCACCCCATTCAGCCTCTGTTACAAGCAGTTCCTGCTTTATGTGAATGAATAGTTTCTCACCAATCTGAAATAAAGCATTCACTGGTGTTTTTTTCTTTTTCTTTCATTCCAGGACTGTCCCGAGACTACAACAGTTTCATGGCTGTGAAATGCGATGCCTTACCTCCAGATATTGTTGCTTTGTGGGGGCTCACTATTGATGTTTAATTTTCCAAACTGTTTTCTGGATTACAGCAAATCCTTATCTATTATTAATCCAAAAAAAACTTATGTTTTAAGTGAAATGTTTGCATTTGCTGAAAGCCTCGAAAGACAGGAAATTAAATTGATCAGCCCCTAACAATAGCCTGCTCTCCATCAAGGTATCAGCACAGACAGCTCTGACTACTGCTACAGTCATGTATAATGCCTACTGCTCTGCTCACTACTGGGCAGATTGTGGATTCTTTCAGTGCTTTGAATCTTAAACAATCTTATTTTGCACTTTTCTAAAGCATGCTTTATTTCCAACATCTCCATGTGTCCTATGTTGGTACGTAGCATACGATTTTATTAGTGTGCTAAATGTCATCTACTGCCTTCCCGTGATACAGTTGCTGAACATAACGGTCTCTCATGTCCGTTTAATAATAGAACATTAAATTAGCCTAAATCGAGTTTGAATGTGTCAATAGGCAATTCATCGTCTAAATTTAGAATTTTGAGGTCTAATTCAATTTCAATAAAATGTACAGTCATAAAGTTACATATATTTCTGAATTTCCCACAACATGAGTAGTCTTGTGTCGAGATGGATTTAAATTGAGTTATTTTTGTGCAAAAAAGTTTTTCTTTTATCCATAACACAGAAACGGCACAACATATCAATACTAAAATCAGTAACTGGTGAGCCCGTTCCCATTGTAGTAGACCTGGAAAATGGCATTGAGATTGGTTTTGAAATGGGTTTCAAATTCATATTGAGGTTCAAATTTCGCTATTTTGAATGCAAGTGCCAACCAACGCAAACAGCTTCCATTTCCATTCCATTTTGGCTCATTAAAGGTGGAATACAGGGCTTCCAGAGCGGTATACCCAGTTGGAACACATGTATGACAGTGCAGCAGCAGATACAGATACTAAAGCCCAGTTATAGCCTGCATATAAAGCCACATAATCTCATCTATGTAGTAAATGCATAATTGGTAATGTTGTTGCCCCAGGGATGCAGAGTAGCTCCAGTCTCAACACTCATTAGGGAATCCTCTAACCGTATGACTGCTTATGACCTGTGCTTGGCTTTTTGGGAAAAAGGTCCTACAAAGCAGTTATAAGCAACATAAATGTCTGTATGGTTTTAAGATAAACCTCCCCAACCTCCATTCAACATGTAAATAGGTTCAGTTTCCAATGCTCTTGTCAGATCACAATATAATTGCCACAATATCAGCCGCAGGAAATAGTTCACAATTCACTGACAAGCCTTTAGCAAAGGGCCAGTAATATATTACTAATGGCTCAGTCCATTCAATTCTAATGATCTGAAGAGTGCTTCCTGTCACACTTGGACAGTACAAATGGCACTAAAATACTCCTCATCACGATAAACAGTGACCTCAATGCAGGAACCAATGACTAAGCCCAATGCCCTGAGAAATTGGAAAAGTATCCACAATTTTGAAACCATGGAAAGTCTTTATTTGGAGTAGAAATAAAATCTTCAGACTGCCATCAGTTGCCACGCACACAGCTCACAGCTGTGGATATTGATTAGGAGTACTGCAGTATTGTGTCTTTGGATATGAACCTTGTTACCACACAGTCATAAAAGTCATTTCATACCCTAATTGTGCTTTACTGAAACTACTTATTATATACAAAACGGATGTATTGACTTGTGAATCGCATGTGGAGCTGTCATCATGCAATTGTGCTCACTAATATAAAAAATATAACCCTGACTACCTTTTACGCTGATGGAGTACATTCAATAATAACAATGCATACACTGTTCAAGTGGAATTAGTGTGTAAGAAATGGCTTGTTTGCACGATAACAACTGGAAATATGTAAATAATACCCAGCAGGAAGTGATTGTTGTTCAATTGTCCATCAATCCATCAAACAAAATATCATATAAACAGCATTAAATGATAATTTGTCAAATTATGCTTCTGAAAATCACAAAAGAGCCTGAAGGAATGTAAGGAATGTGCATGCATATATACAGATATAAACCAATTCATACACTTTCTGATTGTCTGTAATCACTTGTATTTCCATTTTCAATTAAATGTGCATTCTTTTTCAGACAATAATTTTCAGGAAAACTAGAGAATATTTCTTTACAGAATGACCCTAGATGGCCTGCCATATGGGAAAGTGGTACGATACATTCTTAAACCAAAAAACCGGGAATGTATATTGTGCTTGATTGTCTTTGGAGGTAACAGCAATGTGTTCCTTTGAAGAGCACAAGTCACTGCATTAAATGAGTGGACTGATTGAGAGAACCAATGAAAATAAAACAGTGTTCGCAGAGGGAATAAATCAATGTTGCTGCCTGACCAGAGTTGAGGAAGATGAAAGGCCACTGCATCTGTTGCAGGTACAAACATGGAAATTCTCACCTTTGTTTGTTTCCGGTGGCTGCACTGCACGAGGGTGCTACTATCTTTGAAGATGAAGAAAACACAGAGCCAAAATGGCAGAGTTCTCCCATGAATGTGGTGCCAGAAAGCACCATGCAGGGACAGAGGGAGAGCTGCTCCTGTTTACGCTGCACTGTCCACTCAGCACCCCCATGAAGAAACCCAGAAGTGTTGCAGGACCTTGGATAGAGCAGCGAGCCCAACTGAATGCTGTAGCCCAGGGGTGTCAAACTCCAGTCCTGGAGGGCCGCAGTGTCTGCAGGTATTTGTGGTTTCCTTTCAATTTTGTCGGAAATAGCCATGCATGGCATGAAGAATATTCATATTGTGCTATATTATTTATACAAGAGAGAAAGGTCAGACGTAATCAAATTAAAGAGGTGAGTCGAAAGTCTGAACACATGGCCTTTCAAACTAACTAAATTTGGTAGAGAATTCAAAGACAAAGCAAATCTAACTCAAACCAAACGTGCAATTTTAGGGTTTAAGGGAGAAAGATTAAGGGGGGAAAAAATAAGAAAGCACTTAAATATCATCAACAACCTTAATTGAGCAAGTGATTGGTAGGAATGAAAACCAGTAAATGCAGGGTTCCCCCGGGACCATGTACGAAAATGATTGCAGTAGACTATGGACACAGGCTCTGCTCACAGGAGAACAGCAAGAGCCCCCTGCACGCGATACCAGCCGTTGCTTGTTGCTAATCATGCCAGCTGCTGCCCATTACCTCATCGGTCGGGTGCCCCCCAGGCCTTTGATGAGACATATTTATTTATGATAGACTCCTTGCTTTCCTGCAGCACAAGCAACTGACTATCTACCAGAAGACCAAAGCATATGTTTTGATCCTCAGTTTTTTTTTTATTAATAGTATCTCTGCTCTGCTGCCGCACAGCTCAGTGTGACTGTAAATGTTAAATGGCTTTGTTGCTGTCTGGTCTTGTTCCTGCCCACAACCCTGACCGACCCACAGTCCCAGTGCGGCAGGATACATAACAATGGCGCGCTTTGCAGTGATATGCTTATTCATCCTACACTGTACTGTAGCTTCCCGTTTTTGTCCAAGACTCGTTTCACTCCTGAAAACACTATATGTTATTTAATTAACTTCATGATCAGTGGCGGCTGGTGGCCATTTACCTGGGTACTCACCTCCAACCTCTATAATTACTAAGGAAAGACAAAGCAATGCCACTATTAAAATACATGTTTTTGTATATAGTTAACAACTGTTAAGTTTGTGCCCTTTTGCCATTGTGTTTTCTTTCTATTCATTCCCCTTCCCAACTTTTTTCTGTTTCCTTTGCATTTTGTGCCTTATGTCCCGGTTCTCCTTCCATAGTCCATTCTGTTCTACCTGTTCTCACCTGTGTCTCTGCCTATATCACTCCTTATATTTATATCCTTCCTGTCTCTTGTCATTTGTTTCACCTGTTACTCATTGTGTGCTCATCAGTTTTGTATTTAAGCCCGTCCATTTCAGTTTTCGTGGCTAGTTCATCTTATCCCGTATCTGACTCTATGCCTGTTATTTTCCAGTCCCTGTTCTATTAGTTCTGTTCTAGTTCTTGCCTCTGCTTTCCTGTTTCCTTTACCTGTGTTATTCTGGTCTTGTTCTGTTTGGATTTCCTGTTTACAACCTCCGCCTGGGGCAGCACGGATGGTGCAGTGGGTAGCACTGCCACCTCACAGCAAGGAGGTCCTGGGTTCGAATTCCCGTCGGCCGGGGCCTCTCTGTGCGGAGTTTGCATGGGTTTCCTCCGGGTACTCCGGTTTAGGTTAGGCTGATTGGCGAGTCTAAATTGCCCATAGGTATGAGTGTGTGAGTGAATGGTGTGTGTGCCCTGCGATGGACTGGCGACCTGTCCAGGGTGTATTCCTGCCTTTCGCCCAATGTATGCTGCGATAGGCTCCAGCCCCCCTGCGACCCTGTTCAGGATAAGAGGGTTAGGATAATGAATGAATGAATGAACCTCCGCCTGGATTATTTGTGTTCTGATTCTGGATTGTTTTTGTACTTTCGCCTGTGTGGACTGCCAACCCGTTACTGAACTCTGCCTGTTTTACCTTACCCACCTTGATGTCACTTGATATACCTGTATGCTGGCTTTTGACCTCTGCCTGTCTGGATCTGGCATCTCCCTCACAAATCCCTCAGTAACACAATACATATAGCTCATAGAGCTAGCTAGCAATCTAATTTGTAAGTTAACTGGTTAAATCTTAGCAGTGCACACTAGCCGGAATCTTGCTTTTATAAACCAGTTAGCCAGTTAAGTTGCTGTAGCTACAAACAATATGCTCTATAAGCTAACGATGAAGACCACATTTCGGAATGGCTAAACTAAATAAATATTTAAACATGACATTACCGTACTTACTACATCTGTGATGAAGACAAATGGCTCCAGGCTACTGCTAGCATTAGAACATCCACTGAAACCAACGACTGGCAGTCTCTGCTCTAGCAAAGGCTGTCTGGGTTTCTTTTAGTGCAAACTCTATTCCTAAAAACAAAATAAAATCTATCGAAATATCTGCCAATTCTGAACCAAAAGAAAGCAAATTGACCCAGTCACTCAACTTCAAAATAATAAAGGGAAGTTAGGGAAAGCAACAACGCAAAATATTAAAATAGTGTGCTGATGACTTATGATGACTTACAAAATATTTATTCTTTTGTTCTTTCCTTGTCTCCTACCCAGCAGGAAGTATGTGGAGGGTGGGACAGATAAGGAGGGTAGAAGATGAGTGCTAGGAGTCGCTGCTCTATCAAAGGCACAGGGTGGGAATAGAATGTCTATTGGCCAGGGATGCTAAAATATGCACCCTGTCTGGTTTCTGGCAGCAGCCAATTAGTGTGGCACAAATACATCACCCAAAAGAGAAAACATACCCCTCCAATTGAACACCCATATGGGCACAATGCAAGTGCGCCCCACAGCCAGAAGCAAGAGGCATACCCAGCCAACACTGACACAAATGAGAAAAAAAAACTGAAGAAAACTGACTTTAAATATTATGTATTTATGCATGTTGTGGTGCCTCGGGGTGAATCCTGGGGTGCAGAGAGTGGGCACAGCTAGGAACCAACACAGGAGAGAGCAGATGTCAGAAAGAATACTTTTTTATTTTTTCTGTGTTTTTTTTTTCGGGGTATCGGTGATAGCGCCCCCCCTCAGGGCAAGGGTAGGGGAAAACTGGAGAAATCAAAGGGGCCGTTTAGGCAAAAAATAAACGAAGATTCTTCCCAGACCGGGGCATTTTCCAGGGCTTCCTCCCTCCTCTCCTCTTCGGCCGCGTCAGGGCTGGCGGGAAACACAAAGACAGGGGGTGAATAGGGAGGTAATTTATCTGGCTCACGTGACCGGCGTCCGTTTCCAGGTCTTCGGTGTTGCCGTCCGTGAAGGTGGGGTCTTCCTCAGGTTCAGTATGGCTGGGCGTTGCAGGTCCTTCCTCTCCCTGCCTTCCACACTCTCACACGCTCAGGAATGGCACCAACTGAGCCTGGCTGCAGCCTCGACCGCGCCTTAAATCCCATTCCCTGCTCATTAGGAAAAGAGGCTGCAGCCGAGTCAGTGATTTTCCACTCTGCTACCTCACGTGCGCTGGCCGGGGTCCTGGACCGCAGGTAGAGGGATCTCTCTCCAAGGTGCTGATCTCCCCATCACATCTCTAGGCAGATATACCCCTTCGCACACCTCTCCCAATGCGTGACGTCTGCGCGGTTGACCGGCACGGGCCCCTCCAGGGTTCTCCACCCACGTGGCACAACATTCAGGAGCAGGGGTGCCACATACCCCCCCCCTCAGCTCCAAGCCCCGGGCGGGAGCGTCTGCCCCTAGGCCATCCTCCCTCCTGGATAGCGCATCAGCATTCTGGTGCAGCTTCCCAGCGCGATGCTCCACCTTGAACCGGTAAGGCTGCAACTCTAAAAACCAGCGGGTTACTCGGGCATTGCTGTCTCGGTTCAGGTACATCCATTTGAGGGGAGCATGATCGGTCACCAACAGAAACTCACGGTCGAGTAGGTAATAACGTAATTTACCTACCGCCCATCTGATGGCAAGGCATTCCTTCTCGACCGTGGCATAATTCCTTTCATGGCCGAGGAGTTCTGCTGATGTATGTCACTGGATGCTCCACCCCGTCCTGGATCTGTGACAGGACCGCTCCCAGGCCCACTTCCGATGCGTCGGTCTGCAGCACGAAGGGTTTCTGGAAGTTGGGAGTTATGAGGACTGGTTTCTCACCTAGAGCGGCCCGTAGGTCCTGGAAGGCTGCAGCGGCGAGGGGGTTCCACTGGACCCGGTTGGGCTGCTCCTTCTTGGTGAGGTCGTGTAGGGGGGCTGCTCGTGCTGCAAACTCCGGAATGAACTGCCGATAGTAACCCACCAGACCCAGGAACATTCTCACCTGTTTCTTTGTAGCCGGTTGGGGCCAGGTGGCAATGCTGTCGACCTTGTTCGACTGGGGCTTCACCCGCCCCCTCCCGACCGTGTGGCCCAGATAGGCAGCTTCCTTAAATCCGAGCCGGCACTTTGCTGGGTTAGCCGTCAGCCCGGCCTCCCTCAGGGACCTCAGCACCGCTTCGACTTTGTCGACATGGCTGTCCCAGTCGGTGCTGTGGATGACGATGTCATCCAGGTAGGCGGCTGCATACCTCTGGTGGGGCCGCAACACCTGGTCCATCAACCTCTGGAACGTGGCCGGGGCTCCATGCACGCCAAAGGGAAGGACGGTGTACTGGTAGAGGCCCGTCGGGGTCGCGAAGGCCGTCTTCTCCCTGGCACGGGGTGTTAGGGGAACTTGCCAATACCCCCTCGTCAGGTCCAGGGTGCTGATGAACCGGGCCGGTCCCAGCCGCTCAATGAGTTCGTCCACCCTCGGCATCGGGTACGCGTCACACAGGGAGATGTCGTTCAGGCGGCGGAAGTCATTACAGAACCGCCAGGTTCCATCTGGCTTGGGGACTAGCACCACGGGACTGGACCAGGCACTGCGGCTTTCCTCAATAACCCGGAGGTCGAGCATTCTCTTCACCTCCTCCTGTATGGCGTGTCGGCGAGCTTCTGGGATTCGGTAGGGTCGTAATCTTACCGTCTTCCCAGGTTCAGTGCTGATGTCGTGGGCGATTAGGTGGGTGCGGCCGGGCATAGTCGAGAAGATGTCCCGGCTTCGATTCACCAGCTCACGTAGCGCTTGCTGCTGGCGGGAGCTCAGTTGCTCTCCAATACTCACGTCAGGGGTGGGTGGGGGCACCCACTGGGCAGAGAGGACTGGGGTCGGAGCTGGGGGTGGCTCATGCCACCTCTTCATCAGGTTGACGTGGTAGATTTGGAGGCGGTGTCGTCGCCCCGGCTGTCTCACTCGGTAGTTCACAGGTCCTGTGCGTTCCACGACCTCATACGGCCCATGCCATTGGGCCAGAAATTTACATTCACTGGTGGGGACTAGAATCATCACCTTGTCTCCTGGGGCGAATTCTCTCAGCCTGGCTTGCTCCCGTTGTGCCCGTTCCATGTGGGCCCTCATCATGGGCCAGATCTGGGCCATCCGCCGGTCCATCTGCTCCACATGCTCGATCAGGCTGCGGGTTCGGGACGGTTGCTGTTCCCAAGCCTCCTTCGCCAGGTCCAGTAATCCACGGGGTCGTCTACCGTATAGCAGTTCAAAAGGGGCAAAGCCGGTGGTGCTCTGGGGTACCTCTCGGACTGAGAAGAGAAGATAGGGTAAGAGCTGGTCCCAGTCCTTACCGTCCGTTTCAATCATTTTCCTCAGCATGGCTTTGAGGGTCTGATTGAACCTCTCCACTAGTCCGTCGGTTTGGGGGTGGTAGACGGAGGTTCGTAGTTGGGTCACTTGTAGCAGCCGGTACATCTCCTTTAGGACCCCCGACATGAAACACGATCCTTGGTCGGTCAGGAGTTCCTCCGCTATTCCGACCCTGCTAAACAGCAGGAACAACTCCCTGGCAACCACCTTTCCGGTCGCGGTCCTGAGCGGGACGGCTTCTGGGTAGCGGGTTGCATAATCCAGGATTACAAGGATGTACCGATGTCCCCGGCTGGACTTCGGTAAGGGCCCCACGATGTCCATCGCAATCCTCCTGAAGGGAACATCAATTATTGGCAGGGGTATTAGTGGGTTCCGAAGGGTTACCTTAGGGCTGTGGAGTTGGCACACGGCAGTGTCGGCAGTAGTCCTCCACAGCCTTTTTCACCCCGGGCCAATAGAACCTTGCCAGGATCCTCTCGTAGGTCTTCTCCATCCCCAGATGGGCTCCCAGCAGGTGAGTATGACCTAAGTAGAGGACTCGGGGCACAAACGGTTGAGGGACGAGCAGCTGTTCCACTTCCTCCCCCTGTGGGTTACAGACTCGGTAGAGCAGGTCTTGTTTTACCCTGAAGAAGGGATACGATGGGGTACTCACCGGCCCTTGTGGTACCCCGTTAATGTCTCGGGCATCTCTCCAGGCCTGAGCGAACTTTGGCTCATGTAGTTGGGCAGTGCCAAACCGGGTGGGTGCTTCGGCCTCCTCGCTCACCTCTTGGGGCCCTCCGAGAAGGCTAGACGGACATCTCTCTCCGGGGGCAGGGCCTCCCCAAGCTCTTTCTCGGACGCAGTGATGGTTCCACTGGTGGCCGGGGTGCTGGGTTGGCGTTTCCTCTCAGGTGGCAGGGCCTCTCCTTCACTGTCCCCAGACGTCGCGGCCCAGACTGGTAGGGGGTTCTGGCGGGCAGCCCGGCGGGGCCGTCGTGGCCTCATCTCCCTCAGAGGCCGGGGCCCCTCCTCCCAATAAGTCTGGAACAAAGGGCAGTCTCTTCCCATTAGTACCGGTACGGGTAAATTTGGCACAACCCCCGCTCTTACCGCGTGCATCCCCCGTGGTGTGATTAGGTTGACCCACACCGTGGGGTATTCTCTGGTGTCCCCATGGATACACGCCACGGCCACCTCTTCACCCCTCTTTTCTCCCGCAAACTCTGGTCTTACCAAGGTGATGGCGCTGCCCGAATCCAGCACTGCTACAGTGTCCTGTCCCCCTACTCGTATCGGGAACCTGGGGGCCTCCATACTCTGGTGCGCCCAGCAGGTGGTCAGGTACAGGCAGGGGTGCGCTGGGCTGCTCGGACCCCTGGCGGTGGGCCTGGACACCTCCCTCCCGGGGCAGTTCCTGGCTAGATGCCCCTCCTCTCCACAGTTATAGCATCTCCACTCCGGCCGTGGTCTCCCTGCGTCAGGTCTGCCCCGCCGATTTTGGTCAGGGCGGGCTGGTGGGCGCTTCACCTGTGCTGGGCACCTAACTGGGCGGCGCGGGGTTTTGGTGCGTTCAGGTTGGAGCATCTTCTGAGTGACCTGATGGTTTTCGAGGAGGCCCACTAGCAGTTCTACGGAGGTGGGTCCCACCTGGGCTATATCCCGTTTGGCTTCCCGGGGTAGAGCGCGGGTGCATCTGTCCAACACCACCCTCTCCAACAGGGGTGGCCCCTCTCCCTCGGCCAGCCAGCTCTTGGTCAGGCGGGTCAGGGCGGCGATTTGGGACCGGGCAGGCTGGGAGGCGTCATAGGCCCATTCGTGGTATCGCTGGGCTCGGGCAGGTAGGCTGAACCCATATTGGGCTAGGATGGCTCTCCTCAACTTGAGGTAGTCGGTGGCGTCAGCCATGTCCATATCTCGATAGGCCTGTTGGGCCTCTCCCGTCAAGAAGGGGGCTAGTATGGCTGCCCAGGCGGCCGGCGGCCATTCTTCACGTTGAGCGGCGCGCTCAAACACCTGGAGGTACGCCTCAACGTCATCATCAGCTGTCATCTTTGTCAACGCCTCTCGGGGGGTTCGTCTCGATCCGTCACGGGGGGATAGGCGGCAGAGTTCGACCACCGCTTCCTGCAGGGCCCGCTGGGACCTCGCCAGCTCCGTGATGGCCGCTTCCATCATCCCTCGGGAGCCCTCCTCTGCTTCCGCTTCTTGCATCTCAGCGAGGGTAGGGGCAGCCAATCGTCTCCTTCTTCGCTCTTCCCCAGGGGGTGTGGCTTCCATTCACTCTCCGTTCTCACCCGTGTTGGTTCTTCGGCCCAGATCAGCTTCCACAGCGTGGCATCAGTATGCCCGCATTCTCCACCATATGTGGTGCCTCGGGGTGAATCCTGGGGTGCAGAGAGTGGGCACAGCTAGGAACCAACACAGGAGAGAGCAGATGTCAGAAAGAATACTTTTTTATTTTTTCTGTGTTTTTTTTTTCGGGGTATCGGTGATAGCGCCCCCCCTCAGGGCAAGGGTAGGGGAAAACTGGAGAAATCAAAGGGGCCGTTTAGGCAAAAAATAAACGAAGATTCTTCCCAGACCGGGGCATTTTCCAGGGCTTCCTCCCTCCTCTCCTCTTCGGCCGCGTCAGGGCTGGCGGGAAACACAAAGACAGGGGGTGAATAGGGAGGTAATTTATCTGGCTCACGTGACCGGCGTCCGTTTCCAGGTCTTCGGTGTTGCCGTCCGTGAAGGTGGGGTCTTCCTCAGGTTCAGTATGGCTGGGCGTTGCAGGTCCTTCCTCTCCCTGCCTTCCACACTCTCACACGCTCAGGAATGGCACCAACTGAGCCTGGCTGCAGCCTCGACCGCGCCTTAAATCCCATTCCCTGCTCATTAGGAAAAGAGGCTGCAGCTGAGTCAGTGATTTTCCACTCTGCTACCTCACGGGTCCTGGACCGCAGGTAGAGGGATCTCTCTCCAAGGTGCTGATCTCCCCATCACATCTCTAGGCAGATATACCCCTTCGCACACCTCTCCCAATGCGTGACGTCTGCGCGGTTGACCGGCACGGGCCCCTCCAGGGTTCTCCACCCACGTGGCACAACATTCAGGAGCAGGGGTGCCACAATGTACACAAATTTATGTCTGGTAAATCAGCGATTTAGTGGACAGAAAAGCTAATGCTAGACATTACAAATCTTATTATATATATTTTTCTACACTGATAGATCGGGTTAGCGGGTATGCACCCCTATTGACCAGCCACTACTGCTGACGATACACACACTTAGCTTTGAATGTCTTATATTTTCAAAAACGTGGTGTGTTGTTATGTACTGTACATTGATACTTTGATGATGCTGCCCTTTTTTGGATACTCTGAGCTGCTATATTCTATCCCTTCCTTTTCAGTGTCATTTCAGTGATCTGATCTGTGACTACTGATTGACTAAGGTGAGGATTCTGCCATATTACATTCACTCTCACTTGTCTATGCTGGCGACTTTTTGGCCAGTTACTGTGAAACAGTCATCTTCGGTGTTTGCCTAAATAAAGCATTGCGCCTTTGGTTCATCATTCATGTCATGTATACCCTCTTCTTCGGGCTCAGTATCATTTACCATATTAGTGATCTTCTTTCCTGAAAATCCTCTAGCGCTTTGGTGTCACTTAAGATGCACTTGAACATTGCGAAAGAACATTGTTTTTGAAATCTGAATTGTGAAATGCCTTGTGGAAAATAGACTGCTTGATAAGGAGGACTTGTCTAGTGTCATCAGGTTGGGGTAATGTCCCATATTTATGGGAGACTGTTGAGTCAATGAAATGGGGGAGAGGGTGCAAGAAGCCCGTGGTAAAAAATGATGATAATGGTAAAAACAACACCATTTTCATGTAATCAATGGACGAAATGTAAGCATGCATAAAACGGAAAAATGGAAATATGGCCAAATAGATAGGTTCTGATACATATTCATATAAACACACAAACACACACACTCCTTTCCCTGCATATTATATTGGTGTATCTTCATCTGTGGGAGGCATAAGCTCTAATGAATGCTTACTGTACTCCTCTTGAGAACTGAAGGACACATTGTATCATTCTTTCTGCCAGGGTTTTTCCAATGAGCCAACGTGCTCTAATTTGCAGAGTTGGTATTCAGTGGCCCTCTTAAATCAGTAGCTCAAACTGTTTCTCACATGGTTTCTCACCAACTGTTCCATTTTCGCTAACTTCAAGCTTTGTATTGCCTCCCACATTTAATACTAAACTCAGCTCAGTGAAATCTGACTCCAGAATATTTGTCATATTTAGTTTTTTTGGGAAAATGTGTAGATGTAAACAGGGAGCAATTTGAACAGGCCACAATAGAGAGTTTAAGTGGATCTGAATTCTAATGAAGTCGTTACTGTAAACAACAACCAGGGAAGCGTGAATAACTGAAGTATCTCAGCATGGGGCCTTTCTTTTCTTTCAAATCTGTTTTTAAATAATCGAAGCAGCTTTGAATCTAAAAAGAAATAATAATATTATCCTGTAACTGTTCTGCATGAACTAATATGGTATCTATTTTCCCATTTCTTGTTCACACCAGCACTGCGTCACTTGTTTATATATTTTCTCATTTTAGCTCATAATGGTTCTGAATGGCATGCATGAATTTTTGGCAAACATTAAATTGTTTTGGATTCAGTCATCATTAAAGCAGATACAGTAAACAGAGGTTACATAGGTCACATGTTGGATTTATTTCACAAAAAGAGACAAGCTCTACCAATTACAGTCTTTCCACAGTTTTCATCGGTAGCCAAAAAGATTGAAAACAGTCTGTCCATAAATAGAAATTCCCCTCAAATTTATGCTCTGTCTACCTTGATGTACAATACTGTTGTATTTGCCACTAATAATTCCAGGATGATACCTATTGAGATGAACCACTTGCCATTGTTCATTTAGCTGGGTGTTTGAGGCAGGATTAACTATTAACCCTCGCTCATTTAGCAGTGTGTTTGACTTGAGATGGCTGACATGGTCCAAGTTCATACCAATATCATGTTAAATGGTAAATGGTTTGCATTTATATACCACTTTTATCCAAAGTGCTGTACAATTGATGTTTCTCATTCACCCATTCACACACACACTCACACACCAATGTTGATTGGCCATGCAAGGTACGAACCAGCTCGTCAGGTGCAATTGGGGGTTAGATGTCTTGCTCAGCGACACTTCTACACACCCAGGGCGGGATCGAACCGGCAATCCTCCGACTGCCAGACAACTGCTCTTACCCCCCTTCATTACATATCAGTTCAATGAAGCTCCTTAATGCTAAAATCAGGCAGGGTCACTTCCCACCCTGGTTGGAATCAATTTAATGCCATCAGTTCACTTAATTTTCTGAAACAATTTTCTAAATTCCTTTGCAGTCCAATGAATCTCAATTCCAAATTAAGATTAATTCAGCAAACGTAATTCCAGTTCACTATTGCCCCGCCCCCACTCAGATTTCTTCAATTAATTTCTCTCCTAAAGTAATTTTTAGGAGAGTAAATTTTAATTACTCAAATTACTCTACCTCAATTAAAATATCTTAAATTTGTGAATAAATTTGAGAACAAATGAATAACTCTTAAAATAAATTATACTATGTAGGTGTAAAATGTAAAAACCTCAATTCCAATTCTTAAGTATGAAGAAATGACAATGCCAAATTGAACTTGAAGTCTACAGTCACAATATCAGTTTAATTCTATGACATAAGTCTTAAGCAGTCACAGTTCCAATTCCAATTGAAATAATTTTGTGATGGTTTTGTGAAGTGCAGTAACTTTACATAACCGTAAGTGCTCTAATGTTCTTCTAGTTTGCTAGCTAATGTTACTGTGTGATGTTCTGAAATGGCTGTTTGTAAACGGATAACTCTCAATTATCTATAATCTTTTCTTTTAGTGGCTAGCTATCACAAGCAAAATACAGAGAAGCTGGCTATGTTGGCTAAATTGTGATACAGTTGTGTAATGTGTAGCTGAAGATGATTTTGCCATTGAAAAACATTTCCATGTAAATTGAGCATAGGCAGTTACAACACCGGTGTAAAAAATTGAAGGTGGAAGACAATTATGAATATGAAGTGGCGAATAAGAAACCAATTTCAGCCTCGTTTAACACCTTGAAATTAACCAAGATTAAAAATAATGAAAACCGGACTTTGCCAGGCTTCTCTATTTTGAGCAGAACTTAAACAACATATGTAACCATAGCAGCATGCTGAAACAATAGCCACCTTAACGGCCTGAAGTAGTTATTGCCAGCAAAAAAAAAGTTTTATTTTGAGGATAAATTGGCCAAAAATATTGACATGGAGGTGGTCATTAGTACACGGTTTTAACGCACTCCACGGAGGCAACCACTTGAGGGTTCTTCACCCCCCGTTAAAACCGTGTAATGACCACTTCGCCGTGGATTATTCCTTACTTTATGAATTGGAAGCCGCGGTGGTGCAACAGGCTAAGATACAGCGGACTTGCGGTTGCAGTTCACTGCAGTTGCACACCGAAGACCGGGGTTCGATTCGGGCCGCCGTGGGACGGGGTGTGGGCGGTGTATCTAACACAAACTCTAATTGGATTAGATGGGATACAATTGGCTACCAAATTGGGAGAAAAAGGGAATAATCAGAAAAAAAAACTTAGCCCCCCATTATCCTTGCTGTCTAATCCTGAGTGGCAGGGCAGAGGGGACCAGATCAGGAGTGTGAATTAACCGTCATCCTTGTGGGACCATAGACAAGATGAACTGCTGAACTGAGGGCAAGAAGTATCAAAGGACTTTCAGACCTGTGAACAGATCAAGCTGGACTTTTTTGACATATTTTCTTAAAGTTGTCTGATTATCCATGCTTAGATAAACAATACATCGCTGACAGGAAGAACGCAGTCTTCTGTGCAGAGTAATTCTGTTCTGTCACTGGCTTCTCCTTCCTACGTTTGTTATGTCAGATCAAATATTAAGTGTGTGTCAGTTCCTTTTTTAGTACTTTAGAAATATACTATTAACTCTGCACCTTATTATGGAACATTCTGGAGTGTGTACACTTACTTGTCATTGTACTCATTACTGTTACCCGCATTTTTCTGATTGCTTTCATGTCCCTGCTTGGATAAATCACAACAAAGAGAGAGGAGGTGTTCTCTGAAGCTGAATTCTGGTCACTTGACTCAAAGTGACTTGCCGTTTCCAACTTCTTCTGGGTGTAATATTGTTGGGGAAAATGGCTTCCAGCACCACTAAGCCTCTATTGGTCTATGAGCGTAGGTGATTTCTCGTATGGTTTGCTAAGCGGCATAATTGTTATTTTCCAGGGGAATCCATGGCCATGGCCTTATCCATTATTTCCCTTTTGTGCCTTTTTTCCCCGACCCGCATATGTGTGTGAGCGAGTGTGACAGGGTCTCCGGTGTAATGGGGTGGAGAGCTGAGATGACGACACGATCGGCAATCACCGTCTGGGCACAAAGCTGTCACTCTACCTGAGGAGGGCAAAGGAGCAGGGTAGAGTCACTGGGTACGGAGATGCAGCCCTGCGATTGCTTCCTCGCTGTAAACTCATGAAGTGGAAGAACTTAAGGCAGCTTGATGGCTCTGGAACTGAATTCCACTGATTAATTTCACTGTTGAAGTGGACTATTAAAGGACCAATGAAAAAAAATAAGAGATGAGAACTCTGCAAAGCCAGAAGCTGCATATGTCCAGTGTTCAATCAATTTATTCTGAAAAAGTGTATTTGGTCCCTGTTGGAGTTGGAGTTAATAAGGATGCTACGAACAAATAGTGAATTCTTTAAAAGTGTTACAGTCCAACTTTCTGTATTCTCTTACTGTGAATTTTAATTTGCTTTTAAAATGTTTTGGACACTGTACTTGTAATAGTTTTTTTTTTTTTTTTACATAATAAGTGAAGAAAAACCAAATCTGTGTTTTTCAATTACACTGTGTATTGGTACCAGCATGAATTTTACTGAAATAATCAGCCTGCAATGTCTTACAGTTGTTTTATGTTATAATGATTACCTGGTGCAGTTATAAATATTCATGACATTATTCATAATGTCATCACACATCATTAAAACTATATTAAATATTTGTAGTTGATGTTAGTAAATGTATGTGAAGGTGTTATTGGTATTAAGTCTAGTGTGGTTAAATGAGAGAATTACACACAGTACTGTAATGTAATGCGCACCGTCGAGTGTGTGGCAATGATGCATATTGTAACCTTTTGCAGAATTTTTCAGGCTGGCCAGCCTGACCTGCCTCTTAATATCTCACTAATATTCATCAGTATTTGACATAAATATCAACAGTACAGTGTACCTCTAAATTAGTTAACCGGGGGGGTTTGTTTTTCTGCGGTCGAGGTAGCGGTGCATGTCTTCAGAGACTGCAAAGCCTGCGGCTGCTTGGCCCATCGTTCCCCGGATCGCTTTGTCACATTTGTGAGGAGTACAAAAAAAAATGTCTTCTCGCATCACCCCAAATGTTTGCGTCTCACGTCTCCACCTTTAAAATAAAGTGACATAGCTAAGCCGTAGCTATCACCACTCAGGCGAAATCTGAAATCAATGGGGGAGAAAAGTAAAAGGAGAGGCTGGGAGGTTTTCGTGGGGAGGCTGTCAGCAGCGCTGCGGGGTCGTCTGCGGAGCGCGGCAGCCTCGCCCGCTGTGAGGCCCGAGAGCGCGGTGACGAGTGACAGGCCGGCGGGGCGCGGGGCCACGTGGCCGATGACCGTCACTCACGGGGGTTCACGGGGCCCGGGCGCCGCGCGGCGACCGCGACGGTTCGGCTGGCAACCGAATGTGTGCGCGTGTGTGTGCATGTGTGTGTGCGGTCGTGATTGTCTGAACGTGTTTGTGCTTGTTTGTGTTAACCTGGCTGGGAATGCATGCGTGTGTGTATGTGGGTGAGAGAGAGAGAGAGAACAAGTGAGAAAGTGGTATCGGATGAGGAGAAAGTGAACAAAGGAAGACTAAGATGCAGTGATGGCGAGGGAGAGAAAGGATAGCACGGTAAAAGCGATGGAAAAATTATATGGAAAAAGAAAAGACCTGAGAAAATCAGATCTTCTTTCTTTGACCAAAAGGCAGAGTAGGTATATTCCAAATATAACTTGTTAGGTCAAAAAGTAATAAATGTGTTCTGTTTTTCTGATAGTAGAAGTATATTTTTTAAAAAGACATTCTCAGGCTGGGCAGGAGAGCCCTGATCTCCATTCGTCTGTCCTGTAGTGCAGTCTCCTCCACTAGTGTGGTGTGAAACAGCAGAACATATAACAGGGAAAGTGTGCTGGAGTGTGCTCCACGTCTCTATGGTCTCTGCCCCCCAGCTCTGCCGTGGTTCTCAGGGCACGGTCTCTGCCCCCCAGCTCTGCCGTGGTTCTCAGGGCACGGTCACCCCCCACCACGTCTCTATGGTCTCTGCCCCCCAGCTCTGCCGTGGTTCTCTGGGCACGGTCACCCCCCACCACGTCTCTATGGTCTCTGCCCCCCAGCTCTGCCGTGGTTCTCGGGGCACGGTCACCCCCACCTTTGGTCTCTGCCCTCCAGCTCTGCTGTGGGTCCCGGGGGTGGGGTGGCAGGGGAAATGTAGTTCTGTAATTATTGGCGGGCCTCCTGTGCTGTAGTTTGGAGCCCGGCGGTGGTGCTGTGGTAATTAAGCCCAGGACTGACTCACCGCCATTGCCGGTCCAGGCTCAACGGGGGGGTGAGGAGGTAAAGGGTAAACGGAAGTCCTGAGAATGGGAGGCGGAGGCCATTTAACCATTGTATTATGGTAAGATTTTATGACTGCTTTTATGGTTCAGGTCAAATCGACCCCAACAGTTTGACTTGTCACAAAATGATTGTAATAGAAATTTTTGGACACCTTGTTTGTCGCCTTCTTATTGTCTTCCAAATGACTAGCCTTTTATCCATAAACATGAAAGATCTGTGAGAAACATTTCATTTTAGAGCCTGAGGTAAGTGAAATTTGACACCTGTATGGGGAAAGTGCCACCACAATCTTCCACAAAGAAATCTGAGATAAAAATAAAAATGGTTCTATATTTTATACAGCTACAGACGGTAAAGCTAACCCCACATAACACCTCTCTATGCAAAGTTTGTACAGGCTAGTACAGAAAATATAGCATGTTTATTTCATGTTTACTGTTTAATCCCAAATTATCAAAATCATACAGTATCGAGATTACGAAAAAGGTTAACTGGTGCCAAACACTGAATGGGGTGAAATAGACCCCAAACATTATGGAGGTTACGTGACGTTTTGCTGCATTTGCCACATAATTCACCATTCACACAACATGGAAAACACGGGCTCTTTACTGTTGGCCAGTGTAATCAGTTTCTTTGAAAAAACAATGAAATAGTACTATTCCTCTTGATATAACTGGAAATCAATTGTTTGTGTACCAACCATTTGTGTAGAGTTATGCCATTGCTTGACACTGCATTGCATTTAATAATAATAATAATAATAATATTATTATTATTATTATTATTATTATTATTATTATTATTATTATTATGCTGGTGAGATGGAATATTCATATGATATAAAGAATTGTTAGAGGAAATTATAAATGTTACATAAAAAATGTAAAACCTTGTGAAGCTTTGATTTCCAGCTCTTTTAAACAGTAACCAGCTTGGCTCTTGTACAATTAACAACAATCACAGGCCTCTGAAAGGGGGGTGGGGGATGTCACGGCCAGCACAGTAAACAGATGGTTCTCCTGTTTCACCACACACAGGTTTCTCACCTTATTTTTACATGCCTTTAGCCTATTTGCTATTTGCTGGACTGCACTAATTTTGCTTGTTCATTCTGAACGAGGCGGCTCAGTTTAAGTGCCTTGGGTAACAAAAAGTGTGCCTTTTCCCAGATTCAAACCCCTGTAACCTCCTGCTCAGCTTTATTTCCAATGCGCCTCGCACGTTATTAGCTATACATTAATGGCAGTTTCCGGAAGGAAAATAACGATTAGATGATGTTGATGATAATGAAGGTGGTGACATTTTTGATGACAATACTGATGAGAAGGCAGTGATGATGGTGATGTCGGGAATAACGACGACAATAATGATAAAGGTGATGATGATGGCGAACTGGCTATCGCTTTCAGCGCCGGCAAATTACACGGCAATTATCCATTATGAGATGTTGATTCTGTGAAAGCGTGTGAAGGTGTGTGCGGAACATGCTGGATTCTTTTTGCATGTGCTGCAGAGGCACTGAGTAGCCTGTCCTTACACCCAGTGGCGGGAACTGAGTTAAGACATACTGTTACCACCCTTTCAAGACCAGCTTCTCTGTGGGGTATTTCATTAGCCGTTCCCTCACTTTGGCCTCGATACAGACACCAATTCGATCCACCCTCTTTGCTTTCAGAAGGCCACAGCTGAGAAGGTGTGTGCTTGAATCTCACTGGGGGAGGGCAGGAGAGGTTGCAAGAAGAGGTGTTTTTGTCTTTTCTCGCAAGTACTTTTTCTCACTTCAGCTCCCTAATTCTGCAATGACAGTAGACCGGCTTCACAGTGTTTTTTTTATTTATTATTTTTATCCGCGTCTCCTTTCAAAAATCAGCATAAAACCTGGTGTTGTGCCATGAGGGCATAAACTAGAATTATGCAACATATCACTAGGAAACAGTCAGCATGTTTATACAGGGAAATGAACGTTACCATACACTCTTTTTTTTTTTTTTTTTTAGTAGTAGCTTCATTTACAGTTCTCGGGTGGGGGCGGGGGCGTGGATGGGGGGCAAGGGGGTTTAGATAATAGACAAATCTAGTGTTTGTGAGAAACATTGCATCTAATTAGGAAGAGCTCTCTGATTGTTTGGGACCTGGGCCTAGCAGAACCCCCCCATCCCACTCTTCTCATTAAAACAGTCACAGTCCATCAGTTCCTGTAGCTTCAAATGAACTCTCTTCAAATTATTACACAACAAATAGGCTTCTATCGCACAAGGCGATGAGGAGAAAGGTAGCTGAGTCTTAATCACACTGAGAGACTGTCAGGGGTTCATTCATTGGCTAGCTAGCAAACGTCAAGTCACACTTCTCTGCAGAACCCCTGCCCTTCTAGTTGGTTGCTACAGAGACCCGGCACCTAGTATACATTTTAATGCTTTGGTACAGGAAGAAAAAAAATGAAGCCATTAGATTAGAATGTATGCTCTGCTGGTTAAATTAATGACTGCTGAATACAGAGATAAATTATAAGTTTTCATATTTAATTATGGCACAACGTAGCACTTTACTGAGGATAAATCACACAATTATTATACTTCAGTATTTTTTTCTCCTTGTGGCCTGATGTCTTTTCTTAATGGAAACATGGAGCTTAGAGGGCAGCAACCATGCCGTTTTCACAAAGCACTGCCCTACAACAAAAGATCACGAAAAATAACAGCTACGGAGAATTTCAAGGGATTCTGCAAAGCATCTTTTTCACATTTTCTGTATGAATTCTCAACAGAGCTTTAGTCTGCTTTATTTCAATATATATACACACCAAATCTCCTCTTCCTTCTCCACAAATGGTAACTCACAAAAAAATTATTAATTTCAGTGTTAAGGCCTAGATTCAATCAGCATTTGTCTTCAACATTCGCAAACTTTCCCTGCAAAACACAGATCAGTTAATTCATTATAAAATAAAAATGAGGAAAGACCAAGCTTTAACCATCAAAAAAAACTAGCAAATAGGGAAAATAAACTCCTGAACGAGAAGAAAGTTCAAGAGGGGGAGCCTATCATCTGCTGGCCAACCCAGTGTGAATAGTTGAAGAAAGTCTAAATGGTAATAAGGAGATAATGAGCAACACCTTTACAGCAACTCGACAAAATGTGTTTGTGTAAAAATAAATAAACTAAATATAGCTAGCATATCACATTTTATCGGGAGTTAAAGTTGTTGATTGAATCCTGGCCTAAAAGCTCAGCTCTGTTTTGTGTGTGGGCGATGTAATCTTTAGCTTGGGTTCATGATCATTAGGAAGCATTATCAAAGACTGGGAGGAAGATTCGGCAGAATAAAGTTTCCCCTCAAACACTTACACCTTCAGTCGCATTGCAACCATCAATCATTTCTACTCTTAGTGGAGGATTAGTATCCATTAGGCTTGTCTCAGTTCGACTGGAAGAGTGGGGATGGAGTGTGATGGTGCTTCATTCAGGGAAGAAACCTGTCAACCTAGGTATCCATTTGGAACCCCATTAACTATTTTAAAAAATCCTTATAACTGTCCAGAGGCTTAATTTTTCTAACAGAGCTGATTACACCTTTGAAATGAGATACCTTCAAATTGCATATCGTGGGCTTGGCCTTGCAACATATATTTATTAGCATTTTTTCAGCATATCAGATCTCATTAATTTAGCTGAAATTTATTTTTTCCTGCAAAAACTTTGTTTAAGGCTACCGATATGGTGTATTTCTGTTAATTAACTAATGACATTCCAAGTTCTGTACGTTATGTATCCTAAACATATCTAAACATACTAGACAAAAAAGGGAAACAGAACAGTATTGTCACAGTAAGGGGTTCTGGGTGGTTCTGTTATAGTGTAGGACACATTTTCCACACACATAGAAGGCACGGTTAATATCAATCATTGCTTAATGGTACCAAGTGATGATATTCATCTCATGTCGATGCATTTGTTTCCTGCAGAGAGCAGTATTTTTCAAGTTGACAATGCCCCCATCCAGAGATCATGAATAGTCCCCAACTGGTTTGAACAATATTTCAGAGGTACAGATGTAGAAATTAGAATAAATACCTACATTTAAATGCAAATGTCACACAGGTAGGGGTATTCAGCTGAGGGTTCAAGGTCTGCTGTACCAAGTTACAAGAAAGGGGTGAAAACATGATCACAATATGACTTGAGTGGTCTGGTGGCAGTGTAAGGTCAGATGGACTGCAACAGGATCACATTAAAATTATGCACTTTACTGTACAAGGGAGACCAGCAAGGGGCTAATTACAATAGTCCACTTGAAGGATATTGTTGAACCAATGGATTTTGTAAATACAAAATGCAAGAGACTTAGTAGATCCTTGGGGAACTCCAGTGGCTGCCTCCCAATCTGATTAGAGGTAAGAAAGTTATGCTGGGGCCATTTGTGGGCATTGCCAAAAATACCTATTTCTGTCTCAGTATTTTGGCAGCAGGAATCAATAACTTTGGATTAAAAATAAGAAAAGTCATCATCTGCAAGAGTGGTGGTATTGAGTATTAAGTTAACAAGAGAGATGGCATTGGTTTAACAATATATACTGTACCATGTAGAGTATATAAATATTCAGTCAGGTAGTTATATGTTGATATTAAATATATATATTTTTATATTAAGTATTTTTAATCAGTTGTATTCTTAATATAGTTATTTTTCATTATTTCATAATGATACCTCTTTCTGACAAGCTAAAATGCCAAACTGTATTTACAGGTCTGTCTCATGGCTGTAACATTCTCCAGCAATCCCAAAGAGTGTAGCTGGGCCAGCTACTCATATCCTTTGAAGCGTAAGCTTCCATTTTCTTTTGCTGCTTTGCAGTCCAGCTGCACTGTCATTGCATCACAGGAGCGTACTTCACACACAGCCAGACTGCAGGCACCCAATAGACCCTGGAGCCACTCTTGCGCAACGAGACAGGGGAAACCGTGGCAACTCATTTAAAATCGAAGACAACATATGCATATTGACCTTTTCTGATTCTCAATGAAACAGCCCCTTGTTTCATTTGTACCCACTTACTTGACCCATGAGTACACAAATTGAAGAAGAAAAAACAGTCAGGGTGTTTATACTCAGTTTTGTTTGCTGAAACCAGTCTGTCAGGTTCCCCTGGACTCTGTTAGCCTTACGCTTCACCATTTACATAAACCAAAGGAGAGCCCTGCTCTCATCTGTCTACCAAACCGAAGACAAACTGCCTGCCAGTTTTTTAATTCCTTTTCTGTGTTCAGCGGGTACTAGCAAGCGGAATTCTTTCACTCAGAGCTGTCATGAATATGGTAATCTGGGGAAATCACTGCAGGCAGATACTCCGTAGAAGTGCGCGTCAGGAGAACGAAATGTTTTCTGCGTCGGCGTCTCCTCTCGTGCCGGGGGATTGAGGAGCACCGTCCGCTACCTGACAGAGCACCAGCTGTGTCTGACGATAATGGTGTGACGGGGCAAACTCTTAATCATGTTGCTCCAGAGTGGAAGGTGCTAGATGAGAGAGAGAGAGAGAGAGAGAGAGAGAGAGAGAGAGAGAGAGAGAGAGAGAGAGAGAGAGAGAGAGAGAGAGAGAGAGAGAGAGAGAGAGAGAGAGAGAGAGAGAGAGAGAGAGAGAGCCACTGGTTTTCACATTTACATGTTCCGTAAGTGGCATTAGCTTTGCATTTCTTGTCGCCGTACACCATTGTGAAACTCCACAGAAGCCTGCACATGTTTTCAGCCTGTGTTTTCATTATATCCTTTGTGACACTGCTTGTGTTCACCAATGATGGGAAATATCGAAGGGATGGGATGTGTTCACCTGTGATGGGAAATACAGTGGGGTGCAAAAATGTGGGCATCCCTGGTTAGGTGTCTGTTACAATGAATCTGTATGTGATCGAAAGCAAACCTGAACTCTAAATGGTACAGAGTTAAACATGAGACCTTTTAAAGTAAGATTGCTTTTTATTTTCATTTTTTACTGTTTATAAATGAAATATAAAAATGGACTAAATACAAAGTATCCAACTTTTTAGGCTGTTCTGTCAGGTGTTAACAACAATGGGTTCCTCTAAACAGTTGTCCAAGGATATCAGAATGAAGATGATCGTTTCAAACCAATTTCCACTGTCAGAAACATTATTAGAAAATGGAAGATAAATGGAACAGGTATGGAGCAGTCAAGGTAAGGTCTGGAACACCAAGAAAGATTGCAGATAGAATGCCCTGAGACCTGGTGAGAAATGTATCCCGTATCACAGCAAAAGACCTGCAAAAAAGATTAGCAGACACAGGTCTAGCTGTTCACAGGACAACAATACAACTTTAAACATATTTTAAACAACAAAGACATAAGTGGCAGAGTTGCCAAGAAGAGCGACCTTGACACAAAATGAAGCATCTGAAGTATGCAAAAGAAAACATTGAGAAGCCTGAAGCCTTTTGGAACAATGTGCTTCGGACTGACAAAACCAAAATGGAACTTTTTTGCCACCACCAAAGAAGGTATGTTTGGAGAAACAAAAGGTGAAGCCAATGTAAAGAAGAACACCTGGCTAACTGCTGTGCATGGAGGTGGATCCATTATGCTCAGGGTTGTGTGGCAGCTGGGGGCACATTAAATATTGTGTGAATGTAAGGAAGAACAGATTCCACCAAATATCAAGAAATTCTAGAGGCTAATATTTGAAGGTCAATCCAGACATTGAAGTTGAAGAGAGGTTGGTATTCCAGCAAGAAAATGATCCATTTGTGCACACCACTGTATAGCAAAAATACTCTTCCTTTTCAACATTTTTGAATAGGCATATTTCAATAAGAAGTCCAACTTTTCACCATACTGGTTTGATATGGATTGTTTTATGTCCTACCCCATACTGTAAATGTGTCATAAAGTATGTACACAAGATAGCTTTGCATTTCCAAGATATTTGTTGATATAGTAATTAACACAACACAGAACACAATGTATTTTTATTAATGTGCTAGAGTAATGTGTAATGTATTCTTGCTAGTAATGTGTAGTATATAAACTGTATAGTATGGTTGAATATTTCTGGTTACATTTTGAAAGATGGTTTGAATGTTCAAATGCTTTATGAATGCTCTCTTGGCAAATATTTCTAACTCCTGTTATATGCAAGGAAGCCTTCTGTATACACAGGCAAACAAAATATGCCATGCCTCCAGCACTCAGCATTGTTGTTTTTAATGGGATTGCATCCTTGATGCTTATGAAGTGAAAGATTCTTACCTTTTCCACCAAGGAGTACTTCTGGATAGTAATGAAAGACTCTTATCAGTCAAATTTCATTTTATATAGCATGCCCAACAAAACAAGTGTCGCAGAGTGCATTTCTTTTAAAGTGGCCATGATTGATGTCCTAAAGGAACACCTTGAAATTCAATATAGAAAGAAATGTGCTCTTGATGCTGCCCCCAAAAACACTTCAGTGGCTGTGAGGGGAAAAAAGCTCCTTTTTTCCCACATTCTCCTTAGATACCAAAGATAAAATGATTACAAGACAATTTTATGGCTCCACTACAAATGGTATCACATTCTGAACATACCAGTGCTGGCTGTGGATTGCATTGAATTTGTACATTTTTATCCTGAAGGCTGGCAAAGTCCTTATTCCCACATTGTGCAGTATAATGCCCCAGGGCACATGAGTTTCTCATTTATAAAGCAATGCTAACATTTTTACATTCACATACAATACAGATTTTGAGATGCATATAAAACATAGGGAAGGTGTTTAAATAGTAAAATATCCAGTGTAAATTCAACTCTAACATACGAGTGCCTATGAGTCCAGTAAGTGTTGATTTAAGATATTATTGTGCTGTTGGACATGTTGAGCACACAGCAGGTGTATGAACACAGTTTGGTTTTCTGTTAAAAAAAGATAGTTTTCTCTGTGAAGGATAATATGGTTCTATGGCCTTCCCATACATGTTTCCATTACCTGACAGATGTTCTGTCAGTTTTAAGGGGCTATCTGCAATACATGTGGTAGATAAACATTCTTCATAATACTTTGTTCATGTATGGCATTTCTGTAGCCACCATTTCATCGCTAGACTACTCGTTTCTTGAGAAGTGTATTGTTTACAAGAATCAATGATAGAGGTTGGTGTTGAATAAACAGACAGTCATCTCAAGAAGATGACATAATTAATAGCTACTTCTCCCACAAATACGACACACCTAACTTTGTAATTATGATCTAATTGTAACTGTAAAATTCAAATGTGATCGGTTAAACAAGCGAACAGGCCACTGAGTTTGGTCACTGTAAACTTGACTTTTGTGCACAAGAAGTCCGTGTCACAGTCAGAACATTGTTGTTCTCCCAAGGAAACAGGCCTCCAGCAGGGAACCCCACCCCCACCCTCCCACAGAGAACCACAAATTGCTGTAATGTAATAGCCTTTGCTTCCTGTTTCGCAGGCTATTAAGTTTGACCCTGAGCCCCCTCCTCCTACAGTTACTGACAGCCAGCAGCACTCCCGAGCACATCTGAGCGCGCTCCCCATCAACGACCGCATCAGAGTGGTTACTACGACAACGCCCTCCGTGCAGCGCAGACGCCTGCCTCAAGCTGTTGATCCCGTCTGCTAAAAGAAACGGGGGGGGGGGGGCGGGGGGGGGAAACAAACGACCTGACGGCTAGTTCAGAGCATCGATTCCGCTCATAATTATGGTGTGAAAAATTACCTTTATTCTAAAAATGAATAATTAGTTTGGAAAAATAATTGCCTTATATTCCCAAGCCAATTATCCAGAAATAATTGTGCAGCCTGCAAATAGTTGCATTATTTCTAAACAATAGCTAGCTTTCCCCCCTGTCAAGGATGTGATAATATGACTGGGGGAGGGGGGTAGGGGGGTGAAAATAATTACAATAATTAATGTTTTTGTACTGTAATCCTGGTGCTTTAGAAGAATACTACATTCATAATCAGCTGGTAGGTGAAATTGTATGTCCACTGCCCGTCAGTCAGCGTTCTACAGTAGGTCAGCAATAAAATAAGATATTATGTTGTCAAGAAACAATTAGGAAAACAATATGCTGGAATTAACAAAGGTAAAGTGATATTTAACTGCATATGAATTACCTAGTGTATGACTGTACAGTTTTGTCCTCAAATTACTTAAAGCGTCATTTGAATTCAACTTAATTCAACAGTGTTATATCCCATGCTTTCAGCAAAGCCAGGGTGAAACAACGTGGTAACCTACAGAATTACTGCCCATCACAGCCTAGATTAATATTTGAAAATTGGATTCTTATACTGTATGAAATTTTGATTCATTTTCTTTTCAACTTTTGCATTATAATAAAACAGCCTCTGCAAACGGAATAGGCAGCACTCTTTGCATATGAAGGTCAATTTTGACGATTTCCGACACATTTTAAATAGTAACCTACAGTATTGTGATTGCTTCAGACCAGCAAAGTTGACTTGTATTTTTAGGCATAACAGCAACTACAGAATACTGGAAAATAATCTTCAAGAATATGTTGGGGTTTTCAGTGAAAAACCAAAACAAATGAAGCCTTTGTAGATGTTTTGAAAAAAGGTACTAATAGTATTCAATTTAGTTGAACCTCTGCAAACACTTTACTTGTTCATTAATATTCAAAATGAATGCCAAACTCTCATGTAGTTTTGTTTTAGAGCTGAAGCCAATTAAAATTATATTACTGTTATCGTCTGCAAGTTATGCTAACTGGATGATGTCTTGTTTGTTTGAAAAGTATGATTTTTTTATTTTGTTTTAAGACATTCACACAACAGTAGCAGCCTGCTAATTGCCAGCTTTGTCCCAATATTAGAGCCTAAATATTAGTGTGAAAAGCCTTGTCCACAGCTTTGACACAGGTGGTAAACAGTATTTTACACCCCAAAATTGTGTGCTCAAACAATGTCCTACAAAATGTGTATGTATGAAGTATGTCACAGAAAAGTTTAGAAAAACAAAGGTGACTCCCACAGTAAAATAGGTAGACTCACCCCAGCATTAGGAAGCTGTAGTTCCCACACCGGCCTAGTCTTATGGCCCTTTCCCTCGGTTGAATTTCCTTCATTTTGTCCATATCATGTTGGAGCAGCCATTTTCTCCAAGCAATTGTGTTAGCATAAAATAATATCATGTTTATCATGTTTTAAACAATATAGCATATATTTTGTTTTTATTTTGTTAAACCTTTTTATCTTTTTCAAGGGTATGTTCATCTTTATCATTTTGGAGGACATTATGTGTGTGTGTGTGTGTGTGTGTGTGTGTGTGTGTGTGTGTGTGTGTGTGTGTGTGATAAAATGTGCTAGTATGTTACATTAAAACTTTCAGTTGTGTGCTGCAATATTTGACATAGCTCACATTTCGTACATGGTAAAAAAGGGCATTTCTAAAAGGAGAGTCACACCTTCATAGTTAGTGGATATTTAATTTTTAGCGCATATATAATATTTAATTTTTCAGTTTTGTTCAGGTTCTGCATGAATCAGTCCATCAAATCTCCATACTAATGTTTGTATAGATGAATAACATTTTCATTCGAGTCATCATTGCATTTCAGAGTGAAATGGGGACGTTAAACTGAACCTGTGCTACAATGACTTTCACCATAAATCTTTCTCTCGCATTCACAGTCGGAGCTTGCCTATGCAAATGTATCAATCTCTCCAGTCTTTTCCCCCAGAAGACATATATGAGCGGGCCTATGGTGTCATCATGATAATTTATGGTGCATGAAGTTAATCCTTTTCCTACTGTGCCATACTGCTAACACACACGCCAAGGAAAAGGCATTGGATTCATTCAGCATTGTTTCTTATCTTGAGGCATCTGTCATTGTAAAACCCATAAGGACATTATCCTTGAGAAGTGTGGGACTGATGTACTGCTATCAATCACTTTGATATCATATTTATCACTTTTCACAATGCAAACGTTACCTGATGCTCTCCCAGGATATGAACTCAATGCCTGGCCAGGTTTCCAGTAAGATACTGGCACTACTTGACTGGGCTTTTGCTGATCAAAGACATTTTCCATCCTCTTCCTGTGGCCTTTTCCTTCTGTAGAATTATGTTTCATACAATGAATGCACTTATGGACTTGGGTTTGTAAGGCACTATAAGAGTTTGTGCCAAATGAAGGCATAACATAATTTAATGTAATGGTTAGTGCAGTTTAAGTGCCATTGGTAATGAATAAGATGTGACAAAGTATTCACTCTGTCACGATGACATGGCATTTATTGCAAATACTGAACTGTTTCCATTGCTGCCTTCACTTGTTCTTGTTTGCGAAAAGGTAAACTCACCTTTCAGGTATATCACTTTATATGATTTAACATGCAGGTTAACCTAAATAAATCATATAAAGCTTTATGACAAATACCAATAAAGCTTGTCAGTCATTTATAATAAGACCAATAAGAGCTAATAAGATTTTACAAACTTGTATTACAAGCTGTAACTTCACTTGCCAATACTCTAAAGCAGGGGTGCCCAATCTTAGGTTCCTCTTTAAGCCCAGCACTATGTCAGTTGATTCAACCAACTATCAAATCATGGTCTTCAATCATTCAGGAGTGTTACCTGATGCAATCAACATTTATCCTGAACTCTCACAATTGTATGCTTCACTTGTTCACAGTCCCTAAAATTGAGAAAAGGAGGTACATTTGAGTCTCAATCCCAGTGGAAATATTTAAGTAGATAGTTTTTTTCAATACAGGCCAATGTTTGGTGTGTTGTAAAAAAGATTTTTGTTGAGATGTTTCAAAACAAAAGCCATTAATTCACCAGTTAAATTAATATTGTGGAATGTAGTTAAAAAAAATTTTTTTAAATAGTAGCTAATAATCTTTGAGCAATTCCTTAACATATATATACCTCACTGAGCACTTTATTAGGAACACCTGTACACCTACTTATTCATGCGATTATCTAATCTGCCAATTGTGTGGCAGCAGTGCAATGCATAAAACTATGCAGATACAGGTCAGGAGCTTCAGATAATATTCACATCAACCATCAGAATGGGGAATAAAAATGGGATCTCAATGATTTCGACCATGGCATAACTGTTGGTGCCAGGTGGGCTGGTTTGAGTCTGTAACTGCTGATCTCCTGGTATTACTATGCACAACAGTCTCTAGAGTTTACTCTGAAATTATGTGAAAAACAAAAAATATCCAGTGAGAGGCAGTTCTGTGGGAAGAAATGTCTTATTAATGACAGAGGTCAGTAGAGAATGGCCAGACTGGTTGAGGCTGACAGGAAGGTAACAGTATCGCAAATAACCATGCAATAGTCGTATACAGAAGAGTATCTCTGAACACACAATGTGTCAACCCTCTAAGTGAATAGGCTACAGCAGAAGACTTAATATGTCTAAAAAATAAGTATAATAAATTCCTAATAAAGTGCTCACTGGGTGTATAGACGAATGCAATTAATAGCAAGAATTAGACCTGGAGAGGCACTTAATTGGATGGACTTAATTAGGCGTGTTGCAGGTTTTGTAAAGGTCACCAGGAGACTACATGCTGTAAAGGAATTGAATGTAATTTGAATGTGTATTTTCACGATTATGCTTTAATTAATGGAATTGCAACTGAATGGGGAACGAGTCATTTGAAAGAACCAAATGGCTTTTCTTGTTCTTCTATAAGTTATCTAAAATGGCAAGCTTGTAAAGGAACAAAGATGCTGCTCAAAAAGAGTAGAAAATGATTCAAGCACTTTGTATGTTTGCGTGTTGATGGAAGAGCATGTATTGGTCCATTTATCTGCAGTAGGAATTCAGCAATCAAAGAGAAAAGTCATGCACCGCAAGTAACATCGTCCGAGTCAATGAACTGTCACACAATGGTGATCAGATTCACACTGACTAAGGAGAATCCCTGCGCTCGGTTGGTCAGTCTGTCTCCCGGAAATAAGTTTTGCAAGGGTGGGATGTCTGAAAATGGTATCACAATGACCAGCTAAGATATTTAAGTCCCCAACAGACTGCCTTTTTTTGGATGGTTTAAATGTATTCTGCATTTTTGAACGGTGACTATAACAAGCACAGTCACTAGAATTGTATGTACATTTGTGTGCATGTACATTCTTACAGATTACATAGCATACTCTAATATACAAGTCCAATAGTGACTGGCTTTTATAAATATCACAGTTGCTTCAACACTGTGGCAATAATTGTATGATTGACATCAAAGTTTTGTTCGGAAAGCACAGATTGTGAAGATCATGCCTGCCGAACCTTTTCCTGGTTTAACATTGAGGCACCTTTGGCATTTTATCACTGGTGTTGTTGTGGTCACCATGGCTACCAATATTTAAACACTGGCAGTTCCCTGACTTGCTCACGGACGTTATAGGCTAATACATTTTTCCTTCAGCAGTAACTGACCTGAAATCACCCATGCTGTACTCACTTTGGAAATGAAACTTGAGCTGACTCTATTTTTGAGTGCTATGTAGCTAATGAACAACAGTACTAGGTGAAGGGTTTGTGGCTACCGACACCACTGTCCAATATATGATATCTCCCACCTTTTTTATAATGTGTAATTGCAGTTCACACTGTGTAATTACAGTTCCAGACTGCAACTGTAATTACAGTTTGCGCTGCAATTACAAAGTGTCTGTATTCATGGTGTCATTGTGGACTACAATCACAACAGTAGGTTGCCACAGTCACATTTGTCAGTGCTAGCTAGGCAATTAATTTGCTTCTTCCCCCGCTATCATGATATACTGTACGTGCCAAGCATGTTTACGTCAAGGAATTCCGTGGATATTCACAGTAAGTGTTTGAACAGTTTCACTCCATATACCCTAGATGGCGATAGTCTACCAAAAGCAGTCACTGAATAGCCCAAGGTTTGTAATGATTGAAAGGCAGCGGCTTTAGAACGAGATAACTAACAGCAGAAGCATCTCAGTAACATAGATACTGATAGATTTGATAAAACTGCCTGCAAAGAAGTATGTACACATAATATGTGGTTCGCAGAGCTGAAACCACTGGCAGACCTGCTATTTGCTGTCTCAGGCTCAGTGTATATGGAGTATTCTGAGTACCATGGGCTCACTGAATACAGAAATGGACGATTTCCCGAATTCCCTCAGTTTTGGATTGTAAATGGTCAGCATTAAACGTAGCCTGCAGTGGGATTTGTGTAGCCTACTGTATGCCAACTAATTTGTGAGCATTTTAAGCACAGCCTATTGCCAAATGCTGGGAGAAACAATGTATGCAATTAAATCCACAAGCTTCTATCAATACATTTAGCCTACTCGTAAACATTTGTCCAAAGCGTAGAGTTTGACTTGGGAGCGTGGGGAGACAACACCTTTTCATCACAGACCAGGGGTTATGGTATTTGGAGAGTGGAATGTTAAATATCAAAATGTGGAAATCCGTATTCTGGGTTTTGTAATCGCTAGCCTATATTGAGTTTTAGGTGTTATGGTGAACAGTACATCCCAATTCAGGGAGGAAAGCTTGGCTTGCAGGCTTTTCTTAAAGAAAAACTTTAAACAAACACAATTAATGAAGAAAACTGCCAATCGGGCAACCCCAAAGAAAACCAATGTGAAAAAGCTAACTCAAAAGTTATAACTTGTCCTATGTTTAGCTCTAAAAGCCAGACCTCTTTATACGGCCCATAATTAGGTAATGGGCCACAGGCGTAGTAATTATCCAGCTGTAGTTATTGAATCCCTTCTGGCACTGGTGGTCTGGGCGGTCACCTCTGGTTGGCCATGGCAGGCGCATGGCCCATGACTGCAGTGGGAGGCGAGGGAGGCTCCTCTGGCTGGACCTCAGGTTAGGGTGGGTCAGCTGTGGCCTCTGGATGGACCTCAGGTTAGGGTGGGTCAGCTTTGGCCTGCCTCTGGATGGACCTCAGGTTAGGGTGGGTCAGCTGTGGCCTCTGGATGGACCTCAGGTTAGGGTGGGTCAGCTGTGGCCTCTGGATGGACCTCAGGTTAGGGTGGGTCAGCTGTGGCCTCTGGATGGACCTCAGGTTAGGGTGGGTCAGCTGTGGCCTCTGGCTGGACCTCAAGTTAGGGTGGGTCAGCTGTGGCCTCTGGCTGGACCTCAGACTGAGATGTGGAAACTCCTCGTCTGGAGGGCCCGCTGCTGCAGATGGAGGTTGGGGCTCCCTGTAAGGAGGTCCTGTGGCTGCAGATGAGGGCCCCTTGTCTGGAGGGCCTGTTGCGGCAGGCTGCTGGGGCTCCTCCTCCAGAGGGCTTGGCGTGGAATTGCGCGAAGATGCAATTTAAGCCTGATTGGTCAAACGATTGAAGAGATAATTGAAAATTGAAAATACTTTGAAAATACTTGTCTCCTAGTGCCAGCTTCGAAGCACGTATCAAGTTTGGGTTGGATCGGACAATGCATTCACAAAAAAACAGCTGTTTGTGTCAAAAGGTGGCTTCACGACTTGGACTAAACAAAAACAATATTGTTCCAGGAGATCTGCTCCCTGTACTCCTAATTAATGACGGTAATAATTATGCTTTATTTATATAGTTATTTCCAGGGTAACAAAGTGCTCTGAAGTGTAGAGGAATAGTTCACCTTAGCCAGCACTGATATGAAGCATCCACCAGGCTTAATGCGTGGCAGCCATTTGCACCAAAACACTGACCACACATCAGCTGAGGTAGAGATGGAGGTTTTGTTAAATCAGTTGATTTGGGGGTTATTAGTTTGTCAGAATGAGAGAGTTTATTTGACAACAGAGGGAACTAATTATCTTTGTGCTATGGGATATTTAATGACACCAATCAGTAACTCAGTATGTCTCTTCAAATTGGAAGTTTGCGATTTAAGTGAGAGATAATGTGAGAGTTGTTTTGAATCTGATAACCAACCAAAAAGGGAAATCATCTGATTAACCTATGGAGGAGCTTGGCTGGGTACTGATCAAGGTCTTTCTAAATTTACTGTCTGAAGCCCCTGAATTCCATGTTTTTAGCAAGGTTTTAACAAGGTTTTAAAAGCTTGTCAAGTACTGTAACAGGAGAGGCTTAAAATGGATCCATCAGATGTTGTCAATGGCTTCATTTACCCATGCTTAGCATGTGGCAGTAACTAAAAGCATAAAGCACCCAGACATGGTCAAGAGGTTCAGCTGTTGTTCAGACCAAATGTCAGAATTGGGAAGAAATGTGATCTAAGTGACTTTGACTGTTGGTGCCAGACAGGGTGGTTTGAAACTGCCGATCTCCTGTGATTTTCATGCAACAGTCTCTAGAGTTTGCATAGTTTTTGTTTTGGTGCGAAAAACTAAAAACATCCAGTGAGCAGCACTTCTGCAGGAAAGAATGCATTGTTAATGAGAGAGGTCAGAGGAGAATGGCCAGACTGGTCAAAGCTGACAGGAAAGTGACAGTAAATAACCATGCATTACAACAGTGGTGTGCAGAAGAGCATCTCTGAAACACGTCAAACCTTTAAGTAGGCTACAGCAGCAGAAGTCTAAAAAATAAGTCTAATGAATACCTAACAAAGTGCTCACTGAGCATATAGACACGATATTGTTCCTTCTGATCATTACTCGTTCCTCTGTGCAATTAAAAATGCAAGATACCCAAAAACTCTTTGTGGGACACTTCTGACCTGCACTGAATTTAAAAACTTTTGATGATCTCAGGCTATGCAGTCAAATTGTCAGTGCCTGGCAGTTTCAGAACAGTGAAAGTGGCATAATACAAATATAAGTCCTACAGCATTCTTAATTTTGTTTAGATTTTTACATCTTTCCTCACTATTGTTTCTTGTTAATAATAAGCATGTAACAGTATGTCCTTCTGCATTGCTTTTTCTAAGCTTTGTCTAGGCAGGAGACTCCAAAAGGACACATGTAAACGAAATGAGGTGTATGAGGTGTAAAATACTATAGATTGCATACTGAATGATAAAACACTACTGAAAAATGTGTTCTCTTCCCCCTGCCAGTCACCCTTCCCCTACCTCTCCCTCTCAACATCCCTCTCCCCATCTGGTAGCAGCAGGTCCAGAAGATTGTAAAAAATAAAAGGAATATGATTACGCCAGAGAAAAAATCTGTGTTGTTTTATGCAAACCCAACAAACAATACACCGTTGGGATCTTAAATTAATTAGCTAAAATGCTATTCAGTCGTCACTGTAATACCACTTCTAATTGACTGTACGATGAGCAAAACTTACACTGTTGGTGATTGCTCATGGAAAGGGACGTTGACATTACCCTGATTTGTGTAGCTTGTCGATTCCCAAAATGCAGAGAAGGTGAGGTCCCCCTTGCTTGTTTTTCCACTCCATGTTACAAAATAAGGAACTGTTGTCACTAAAACAACGGCATCTTAAAATAGGTTATAGAGACAGAACCACGAGTTTAACCACTTTCAAATGGCATATCCTGCTACCAAAGTGATTGAAAATTGCCCTGTGAGAAAAGGAATAAATGCAAAAAAAACCACAGCGGCCCAAGACACTTAAGGGGTTAAACATCAATAGCAAAATTAGATCCAAGAAACCTGGCAAGGTGTGTTATCAACTGCTCTCAATAGTTCAGTGATTTGCAGAGTAACATCAAAAACCAGCAGACCGTGTGGCTCTCCAGGACCAGGGCGGGTGACCCTTGGCTCGGTCTATGAACTGTCAAGCTATTTTACCCTGAGTGAGTTCCCAGCGAGGCCATGATATTTACCCATTTACCTTGATTACAGAACGTTTCTGCTTAGGCTCTTCCGTTAGGATACTGTGGCCTTGAGCAAGTCAATTAAACTGAATTTCCTAAACGTCCAGCTGTGTCACTGATAATTTGTTGTTAAATGCAAATGCTGCAAGTCTCCAATCGCGGTGTCATCTGCCGTGTAAATAAAAGGCATCCCTCACCGGCCGTGTCCTGACGTGACTCCGCTGCCAGTTCTCAGTCTCAGAGAAACGTGGCTTTAGGAGCCCCCGGAGAAGGAGTTCAGGGCGGGCGGGGTCTGCATCCGATCACATCTGAAGTGATTCCCCAGGCTCTCCGTCTTCCGCCGAGCGTCGGACGACGTTTCCTCTCCCGACCTCAATTAGAAAAATTATGTACTTGGACCGCGGCCAGCCGGCACGAGATTCAATTATTTGGTAAATGTTAATAGACAGAGGCTGCTTCCTCCTCCCGGAGAAATAATATTGACCTTTCTGACGAAGCAGTTCTGCTCTGTCGAGAAACCGGAGCAATTGCAACGAAAATGGAAGCGGCTACCGTTTGAAGCGAAGACCCAACATTGCGTGTGAGTTGCACTGCTGCCTTTCTGACAAAGCAAAATGTGCCCTACCCCACTCATTCACTTCTGTATACTTCTCTGGTGTCTCTTCTCTCAGTCTCTGACCACAAAACAAAAGGTATGTAATTAAAGGTTTAATAAACCAGTATGGTACTTCTCCGGAGCAGACTGAATCTGTGCTACTGTTAAGGTGCAACCGAAGGGTAAAGATAACCTTTTGGTTGAGAGTCTCAGATGAAAGGACCTACCTTGGAGTAACCAATGAAAAGACTGTAAATATTACATGTACCTATGTAGAATAGCTGCAACTGAATGAGTTTATCCTAATTCTCATTTGTACAGCTGGCATCCAAATCTGATACAATAATAAATTAATGTGTAATCTCTGTTAATAAGAGCAAAGCATAACTGATCACATTACTGCTGCAATGGGACAGTAGTACACCAAGGACCACCAAAGACTGCAGACAAAAAGCTAACATATTCCACTGAAAACATAATCCTAAAATCTTATGCTTTCAACATCCCCTTGATGGCCCATTGGAGGTGTCACTTGACACGTTGCTTGTTTTATTAATCCAAGATAAACCAAGCAGACATACTGCCTTACCCTCTGTTTTCCATAAGAGGGCACTGTTTCATCAAGTCCCAGTGAGATTAAACACATAAATAGTACTAGAACAGCTTCTTCTCATTGTCAAAAAAATCACCCCAGCCTGCTGTTAATTACCAATACCCTCTAATTGTTGCAATCACATGTAATTTAATACGAGATAAGCTGTTACCTTGCTTTCAAAATCCTACCTACAATCCTGTGCAAAAAAGATCATAACAAATGTGTAAAAAGCTGCATTAAAAATCTGTCAGTGCAAGGAGTGTTTTCACACATTCTATTAATGAGAATGAGGTTGTGGGTTATCTAAAGAGAGTGCTAAGGACATACTGTTGCATGCTTTTAAAACAGTGGATAATAATGCTTCACTTGAACCGATTTCAGTTAATGATGATATCTCCTTCTAAATTACTGCCTCGTTTCAAAAATGCTAGAGGTCACATCAGACCAAGCCGCAGGTCCTCTGTACACTGTAAAAAGCGGCCCACTTTTACATATGCAGGTCAGTTACAGGTGGTGCAGCGTTTCCATATTTGTTCTTGTTATAAATTAATTGAATGTCACATACATGTTTTTCTTTAAAAGTGTACAAATAGAAAATATATAAAAATCTATCTAGATACAACATGAAGTAGAAAGTTAATGATTATGCCATATGGAGGACTCATCACAGACTTTGTCATCAAATTTCAAGTTGAAAAAGATCATTTAAGGGTTTTTCTCTGCTGTTAAACATACTGGCGGGTCATTTTTTACCCTTAAGACAACACAAGGGTTAATGGAAAAGAGGTCATCCAATGTCACAAGCGATGACATGCGGCATTAAATAATGCATGAGGAGCTAGCCACATATGTTTCTTCACCCACACTATCTATAACAGCCCTCTGTGTACTTGAATAATTTTTGCCACTGTGAGTGTTTTAATAAGGCAAAACGGATTACGCCCTGCGGAGCCCTGTAACGCAATCACAGCTTTGTCAGTGCCAGTTGAAGTGACTGTCATATCAGTCACAAAGAACTCATCAGAAATGAAAGATGGTGCTGATCGAATGGCCTTTCTATTTCATAAAGAGACACTTTACGCATGCGGAAAACAGCACACACATCAGTCATACACAAACACTCACTGGCATGGGTCATTTAAAAACTGAAAAAACACGCATATTTTATTCTTGGAGTGACATAAAGTCCATAAAAAAAGAAAGAAAAAAGAAACATTGTATGGTCACGTATTGCATTACACTCCTCCACATCTGGTGTCATCAAAGCATAGCATTTATATATATATAAAACATATTTGTTTTCATTTTTTTCATGTCATCTGCAGGAGATATGTGACATTGCCAATGAATGTATGATGGAGGTCTTGTTCTCCAGTGCAAATGATTAACTGAAAATAAATGTATATACAATCCTATAAATAAATGCATATAATATATAGAAAATGTACAGTATATAAAACACTAAATTCAGTTCTATGTATGGCAGAATTAGTCTTGCATTATGTGCTGCATCCATGGACAAGGTTATTAAATATGTTAGCATTATAGACCATGAAAATTTGACAACTGAGAATAATTAGTTGCATACTTGTGCAGAGGTCAAGGAACGCCTACATGGCTATGATACAGTAATTCTGCAAAATTACTGTATCAAAAAAAATAAGAGAAACAGCAAGGAATTTACTGCTTTTGAAAAGTAAAAGTGTAAAAAAGGTTGGACTACTCTTAGGAGCAAGAATTTGTGAAGCAGATTGACAAAAGGCTTTTATTAAAAAGTCAACAGCCAAATTTTACCAAAGGCTTTTCAGCCTTCTCACAAAAAAGTAACTTGGTTTCCTTGAAAATCTTTGGTCATTCTCCAAACTTTGTAAATCTTCACAGAAAAAAAGAGCATCTGAAATACATGCTCAAGGTGAGGAACATTACATTCGTTTGGTCTTTTTCTGGGAAACCGGGGACGCAGCCTCTCGCTAAATAGCTTCTATTTTCATTAGTGTTAGTGCATGTTCATCTCCTGTATGCACAAAGTAAAACTCTATCTCTCTTCAGTCAGCGGTGCTATCTCTGAGAGACCACATGAGAGGCCCTTTGTGGGAAATAAGCCACATTCATCCGCTCCTTTTGTTCCTTCATCTGTGAGCTCAAGTCTGACAATGACCATGAAAACAAATTAACATACCGGCTCGGTGGCAAATGGGAGCTGGCGGAGAACAGTGGATTGAATTCTGACCCTGACCTCTGGTAATTGGCATTGGCAGGGAGCTGGGATGGAGGGGCTTTCTTGCCCCTCTGTTGTTAGTAAGGCATAATTGTGAAACAACGGAGAGTGTCATTATGACTGAAAATTTTACAAAGCATTTTGATAGCTGGCACTTGACTTGGTTGTTCTCCCCTCTCCATTGATGGCTGAGGCGAGCTGATGGGCTCGGAAACCACGGCCATTCTTTGTCCTTGTGTTTATTTGTACATTCGTTATTCCATTTGTTTTCTTTATTTTACAGTGATGCAATTGATGAGATGACAATTATCTTGGTTGCAAAATAAGTCACTGTGGCCATTATGCGCTGTAACTCAGATGAAGGTACTGTGCATTCTTTATGAAATCAGCTTGAACTGACATGTTTCCAAATATTGAAATATCGGTATTGAAGGGAGAAGAATAATTGCATTATGACTAGAAGCCTTCCAATAAGGCCTCTGTCTCCAGGCACCAAACTTCCCAAGGACAAGAAGTTAGAAATATTGCATGTACAGTGGGCTCCAGAATTGTTTACAGTGCCCTTACAGTGCTAAGCGGTATGTTTAACCATTTCTGTATTTTTTTTGTGCCCATTATCTGATTTGTGATGGTCAGTTACCATCTGTGTCCCCTGAATTGACAGTTCTTTGGATTTTCCCATGCTGATGGCTGACAAAGGGATTTTTCATGCTTACCTAATAACAGGAAGTGATAGAATGACACAGTATGGTTCCTTTAGACTGAGATTAACTAAATTTAAGTAAAATTGTATTGCCAATTTGTTTGATTTTATTTAGAATAATTGTTAGGGGTGCCAATAATTGGCACCTGTGGTTTTCAGAAAAAAATGGATTACTAGATAAAAGACATTGAAACATGAGAGTAAATTTATTGAAATGAAAGTATTTCGTTTTTCTATACAACATGAAATATAGATTATTATCTATGTTGTTTATTATATGCAGCCTATTTTCACCATTTTTATTACGGGTGCCAATAATTCTATATCCACTATATATATAGTACATGCGTGTGTGAATGTGTATGTGAGTGTTCATGCATGTTCTCATTTCCTCTCAGTTTGACTCCTGGCTCTCTGCACATCGCAGCTGAGGTGATGATGTCACACTGCCATGACGACCGAAGGGAAGGACCCTGCTGCTACAAGGCTACAGCAGTGATCAGTCACTGAGCACGTCTGCCATCTCTCTGCTTAACACATAGGACAGCTTGAAATCCTTGAAACTGTAGCAAGGTACATAGCATGAGTTGCATCTAAAATAAATGTGGTTAGCATTGGAATTGCTCAGAACTTTCACCACAGGACCACTTTTGGCTGTCAACATGTCTGGGGATTTTCAAGTACATTTTCAAGTTTTCCAAACACACACACACACCCAGCTCAAAAGTTTCCATTCCCTAAAAAACATGTGGCACAGTTAGGATGTGTACTTTATATTTTCGAGGATGTTCCGAAAAATGTAGACGTTACTGGAAAGTACTACATTTTTGACACCAACATATCTGTTTTCAGGCAAGACCCCTGGCCACACCCTGCACTGACCTGGTCCGGATTTGTAGCCAAACTCCTCTAGTGTCCAGGGCAGTCTGTCACTGGTGTCTTCCAGAGTGTTCAAGCAACTTTTCTTGCAGTTGTGCTTTCATTTGCCCCACTGCCTACATTAATCCATCATTAATTAATGAAGCCTTCTGACAAATTTACTCACAAAGGATCATTTTGCGTGATGGCTTCATGTTTTCTCTGTATCCCCATTATTTCTTTTGTTGATACTGACCGCTCAAAGCCCAGTTTTGTGCACTGTCCATCACATTAGTCCTATTAACACTGAGGAATATGCATCAAAGTTGCCTTGATTACTTCTGCATAAATAACTGATTGATTAAATCAACTATTTGGTGAATGCAATCAAGTTTTGAAATTCTCATTATTTTTTCCAATGCAAAATCTTTTATCATTCATTTTATTGAATGATTTGCTGACCTTGCCAGACTGCTTGTGCAGAACAGATGTTTTCATTTAAACACAGGGAAAATTAAAAGGACGAATTGAATCCAGGTAGCAGTAAGTAGGGAAGTTCAATGTGAGTGTAGATAGGACACCCCAAGGAGACACCCCAGGTTTGCGTCTTTGTTGAATTCCCAGGAGGCACTCTTCCTGTAGGTCAAAATCAAAGCCTGGCTGCAGTGATTGGGAGAATGTACAGTCAGTTTTGCACTTTAAAACAAATGTCCTGTGGCCTTTCAGAATAATCTCATGTTGCTTTTTGCAGATAACAGAAATGATTAGCCTCCTGCCCGGGCACAGTTTCATAAGGCATCCTCAGCTGACCCTGCTGCTTCAATGAAATGCCCATCTGTCAAATGTTCTCAAGATAGTTAACGTGAAATTGTTTTGCCTCTGTGTTAACAAGCGATTTATAAAACACAATGCATTCTTTTTGTATGGGATGCACAACAAATGATCTTCACGTAATGTGGATTTGTAATAGAGTATCGGTATTCTATCTTTCAAATATCCTTCATATTTTCTATATTACGTAGAGTACATGGTACATTATAAGTATAGGGTGCTGTTTGTAAAAAGTAGCACAATCTATAATTCTTCCACATTTTGCGGCATTGGCAAGTCTAAAAAAAAAAAATGCTACCGCAATAACTACAGCTAACAGCATTAGCTAGCAAAATGTATCATAATATGTCAAGCTAAGAATTTGGAGGTAAAAGTATAATCAGCTTTACTTCTATTATACTTGGGCATATGTACAGTGCCCAAGCTGCAAACACTCCTTCAATGATTTCAGCTAATTTGCCTAGACTAGCAGCCATTTTGAGGTATGTATATTTAATATTTACATATGACATTTATATGTATATAATTTTTACATTACATTACATTATTGGCATTTGGCAGACGCTCTTATCCAGAGCGACGTACAACAAAGTGCATACCCATAACCAGGGATAAGTTCGCTGAAAGACCCTAGAGGTAAGTACAATTTCAACTGCTACCTGTACAACAAAGATAAGGACAAGGGCCATTTTTTTTTTTTTTTTTTTTTTTTTTTTTTGAACAAACAAACAAACAAACAGAGCAAAAGTCACCAAAGTTAACTATCCAAACACTGCTTACCTAGCCAACTAAAAATACCGATACACAAAGCAAGTCACAGAGACAACAATTAAGGTTCACAGGGAGGTAGGGAGGGATGGGGAGAGGTGCTGCTTGAAGAGGTGTGTCTTCAGCTTGCGCTTGAAGGTGGGGAGAGATTCTATAGTTCTGACCTCAACGGGGAGTTCGTTCCACCACCGTGGAGCCAGAACAGACAGTAGTCGTGAGCGTGAGGTGGAGGTTCTGAGAGGGGGAGGTGCCAAGCGGCCTGTGGAGGCTGAACGAAGAGGTCTGGCAGGGGTGTAGGGTCTGATGATTTTTTGCAGATAAGCTGGGGAAGTCCCTTTAACTGCTTGGAAGGCTAGCACCAATGTTTTGAATTTGATGCGAGCCATGACAGGCAGCCAGTGGAGGGAAGTAAGCAGGGGGGTGACATGTGAGTATTTGGGAAGGTTGAAGACCAGACGAGCTGCTGCATTCTGGATGAGTTGGAGGGGTCTGATGGCGGACGCTGGGAGGCCAGCCAAGAGGGAATTGCAGTAGTCCAGGCGGGACAGAACCATCGCTTGGACCAGGAGCTGGGTCGAGTAGGGGGTGAGAAAGGGGCGGATTCTCCGTATGTTGTATAGGAAGAACCTGCAAGACCGGGTCACCGCCGCAATGTTCTCGGAAAGGGACAGTCTGCTGTCCATCACCACGCCGAGGTTCCTTGCACTGGGTGACGGCGTGAGTGTGGTATCCCCGAGGGAAATGGAGAGATCCAGATGGGGAGAGGTATTAGCAGGGATGAATATCATTTCAGTTTTACCTGGGTTGAGCTTTAGATGGTGGTTGTCCATCCAGCTCTGGATGTCCCTCAGGCAAGCAGAGATACGGGCTGAAACCTGCGTATCAGACGGCGGGAACGAGACGAAGAGTTGGGTATCGTCCGCATAGCAGTGGTAGGATAGCCCATGTGCAGTGATCACAGGGCCAAGGGAGCGAGTGTAGAGAGAAAAAAGAAGCGGGCCAAGGACTGAGCCCTGGGGAACTCCTGTGGCGAGGGGCCGAGGTGTCGATACCGAACCAGCCCAGGCAACCTGGAAGGAGCGACCAGAGAGGTAGGACTCAATCCAGTCCAGGGCTGTGCCACAGATGCCTGTTGCTGACAGGGCAGACAGGAGGATGGAGTGATCCACAGTGTCGAAGGCAGCAGAGAGATCTAGAAGAATGAGGACAGAGGAGAGGGAGGCTGCTCGAGCGGCATGAAGTGACTCACTGACGGAGAGGAGTGCAGTCTCTGTCGAGTGGCCCGATCTGAAGCCAGACTGATGGGGGTCTAGCAGGTTGTTGTTAGAAAAGAAGGAAGAAAGTTGAGTAGAAGCGGCTCGTTCTATAGTTTTAGAAAGGAAAGGAAGAAGAGATACCGGGCGGTAGTTCTGGATGATGGAGGGATCCAGGGTAGGCTTTTTTAGCAGCGGAGTGATGTGGGCTCTCTTGGAGGACGCCGGAAAACAGCCGGAAGACAGGGAGGAGTTGACAAGGGAGGTGACAAATGGGAGAATGTCAGGTGTGATAGTTTGGAGAAGAGAAGAGGGGATAGGGTCAAGGGCACAGGTTGTAGGGCGGTGGCAGAGCAGGAGTTGAGAAACATCAGAGTCTGTAAGGGGGGAGAAAGTGGAAAAGGAAGGGATGGGCCTTAGGGGGGGGAAGGGCACAGTGAGGGGGGCGGTGGTTGTAAAGGATCTGCGGATGACTGCGACCTTCTCGTCGAAGAAATCAGCAAAGTCATCAGCAGCGAAGGAGGACTGATAATATACACTTTTTAAATAATGTATTCATGAACAGTACTCTTGGAAAAATTATTACAATATGTTGCACCGATTTCTCTCTCTCTAAATTTCTCTCACTACATATATTTATATGTAGATGTCCATTGATATGGTTGATTTCAATGTCCACATTTATAACACCACATAGTATGTACTTAATGTATTCAATCATTTTATATGCATTATTCATTTTAAAAGGCACTGTCTGAACCAGAAACACAGAAAAACATGTAGCCTTTCGGACAAGCACATTATATAATGTAACCATTAGTTCCCTAATCATTAGTATACAAGAGGACATTAAATAGTTTGTTCAGTGCATTGCTGTATTTTCACTAAAGATTTGTTTTGCAGACTTCAGCACAGCCTGACTTTTCAGTTCCCTGCAGAGGACAAAGAGAATTTGAAGGTATTCTGCTTGCCTGGGACACTGAGCACAGCGACAGTTGGCCATCAAAGGCTGCTTAAATTTCCTTGCATTTGGCACAGGCCCTTTTTGGACGGATGAGTGCTTTGCCCACGTGCAGTCTGATCTCCCACGATGCATCATTGTTTGCGCTCAGTCCTGCCAAATGGAACCTTTTCCCCTTTTAGCACAGGGCAAAGAGGATGTTTCACAAACCGGCCTCCTGATAAACGACCTGATAAACATTAATGGACGTGATTACTTTAAAAAGAGAGTGGGCTCTCCGCTGCAAAGGGTAAGAGCGCCTGCCTGCGAATAGAGGCAGAGAGAGGGGGCAGGCCAGGTCATCAAATTAGACCTCGCAGTTCACCCACAGAGGACCAAGTCTGACTCCTCTAGAGAAAAACACCTACACAACATACACAACAACCGGTAACAGGTATTATAGAAGGTTATTAAGTTATATATGAAGTTATTATTAATGAAAAGTCAACATGCTGAGAAATGTGTATGGGTAAGCAATCAACAATATTTAGCAATTTCATTTCTGAAAAAGCAAAAAGCCCAGGTTGAACACATTAGTACAGGTACTTCTAATTACATACTTCTCCCCCCACTGAGAGTCGAGGGCCAATGGAAATCAAATCTCTTGGAGTTTCCATGGGAGCGGCATAATAAAATAAAAGCAATGGAGCCTACCAGTATATAATACTCCATGTTTGTCATTTGACAAATTAATGGATGGTTTTACTCATTAACGGAGCCAGAAGAAATTTTAATTGAGCTGGCTTGTCAGCTGACGACGGCTCCCCTTTTAATGTTCCCCAGCTGATGCTGTGTTGTGTCTGACACGACATGAAGGACCCCTCCCCAGCGCTGAGCTGTGTCTGCCCACAGAACCCTAATGCTAATGCTCGTCTCTGCTTCTCAAATGGTTAATCGGCATAGCAAGTCCTCTCAAATGGACTCTTGACATTTGATATTGACATTACAGTTCGTAATTTTTTTTCTTTTAGTGTGCAGATCTTATACTTTTTTTTATATATATATTTTTTGTGAGCATTTGCTAAATATAGGCATGGACATGCTCACTCTTCAATGCTGGAGCTTCACATGAATTTGGAACCAACTATGAAAATGCGGGCAGTCTGAAACAGAAGGCTTCTAACCTAGGTCATGTACACAGTGCCAGTCAAAAGTTTGGACACACCTTTCCTTTTTCTGGCTTTTTTGATTCATGTTTTATTTCCACTATTTGTAATCAAACAATTAATATGTGGTAGAAGTGCAGATTCTCAGCTTTTATTAAACCACATTTGAAACATTAAAATGTGGGGATATGTATAAAAAGTACTGTAATTACTACATGGTACAATATGTACAAAAATACCCTTTAATAAAAGATGAGAATCTGCACTTTGACTATATATTAATTGTTTGATTACAAACACTAAGAAGTTATTTAAAAAGTGGATTTTGAGTGCCTGCCCATGTAAAATAATTTTGGCAACTCAACTGTCGGGTGACATTAGCTCAGATGGTAAGAGCAGTCGTCTGGCAGTCAGAGGGTTGCTGATTCGATCGCGCCCTGGGTGTGTTGAAGTGTCCCTGAGCAAGACACCTAACCCCCAAATGCTCCTGATGAGCTGGTTGGTGCCTTGCATGGCAGCCAATCGCTGTGAGTGTGTGTATGAATGGGTGAATAAGAAGCATCAATTGTACAGTGCTTTGGATCAAGGCGCTATATAAATGCCAACCATTTACCATTAATAAAATATTCACTACTGGAGGCCAGACTTGAAACAAGACATGCTATCTGGATATCAGGCAAACATAGGCTAAATGGCTGAATGACCTGTTGTACGCATCAAATATTCTAAAATAAAGAAATAACTAAAAAGCCTTTTTCTAAAAATACATTTTAAAAAGTAAAAAGGTTCATCATTTAAAACCAGAAAAGGATTCTTTATTTTTATTTTCTCAATAACTCTATTTAATTTTTTTTGGTACCCAGACTTAACATTCAAAAACACATCAGTGAGTGCTTTGTTCACAGTTGGAAGAATTTGGCAGAATTCTTCAACCGTTCTCAAAGACCACATAGAGAGAATTTCAGTAAATGTTATTCCATAATAGAGAAAATGAAGGAACAAATCTATTGATGATTTTTCTGTCATCCCAATTCAATTTTTATAATCCCAACACCCCCTCACACTGTCCCCAACCTCCACTTCCCTCACCGAGTAATTATTCTGTTTGTTTGATGTAAATTTTGTCAATTTAATATGAAGTGACTCCTTCGCTTTTAAACCCAAAACAACATACACCCAACAGTAGCTGGAAACCAGATCAATAGAATAGATACTGTAATATGTTGTAATTGTGTTACACTGATCTTTTAAAGACAGAGGGAACATTGTGGTTAACTGATGTACTGAAGACTCTTATTAACAGTGTAGTAACAGTGCACTTTACACACGGATGAAAAAAGGTTCTACGACGGAAGCTGTCAGTGAACATAGATTTCATTAGACTGTGGCTTTCCTTTTGTTCTTGGTGGAGGTGTCCAGTTTTTTTCCTAATATTTTTGATGTTGATATTGTCTGTCGTCTGAAGGGTCTTGGTAGTTTTGTTTGCAATACATTTTCTGCTTATGTATTTTGCCATCCTATTTATAAACACAAGGGTGTAACTTTCTGTTGAGCATTGCTGGGGATGCAGGGCAGATTGCAGCACCCTGTGATTTGTTTTTGGGATTTTTGGAAGGGGGTGGGGGAGTCACCTTGCATACTGACTACAGAGCCAATGCAAAACAATGGGCTTTACATGCCATAGCACACAATCTGAAAATCACACAGAAGATTGTTCATGGTTGAGTTGTGGGCTGGCGACTGCTTTAAAAAAAAAACCCAAAAAACATGTACTTTGACAACAGCTACTTTTCCTACTGGTCCCTGTTCTGTAGAGAGCTACTTTTGTGTTTCTATGGCATTTTCATTGACTTTGCTGACAGTCTTTGCTTTCTTCCTCCCTAACTAGCTGACATTCAAATTTCATAGCCAAAACTAGCTAACAGTTGCATCATTCTTCTGCGTCATCACAAAAAATAAAAACTTGACTTTGGACCAAAACATACACAGGCACATTTCTCAGCTTTGAATATCAGAAGACAAAGACAATACTGCTTTCAACAAAAGTTCATATTGTTTGGAATGCATTCGCTGGACGTTTGACATGTTTGGAAGCTATTGTAACACATTTTTTAAGAGTAACTTTGAAGCTGGTATGTTTGTCGAACTGATGGTATATAACAGCATTAGTTATATGTCTTAATTTTCTCACTCTGTGTTTGCGTCGGGTTGTGAAAGTCTGGAAGAAAAAAGTGACAACGTTGCCTTTACTATTTTTGTAGTTTGTCAGAGTAGGGGCAGAGCAGTGCGCAGCTGGTCCAGTTTCAATACACTGGCCTAACCTTGCGAGGGACAGATAAGTAATTCTAGCAAGCACTAGCAAGTAAAACAGGAGTGAAAATGCTACAATGTGAATAAACAGTCATTACATAGTTAGTCATTAGCTATGCACCAACCAATGGTTTAAATAGTAAATGGTAAATGGTTGGCATTTATATAGCACCTTTATCCAAAGCGCTGTACAATTGATGCTTCTCATTCACCCATTCATACACACACCGACGCCGATTGGCTGCCATGCAAGGCACTGACCAGCTCGTCAGGAGCATTTAGGGGTTAGGTGTCTTGCTCAAGGACACTTCGACACAGCCGGGTGGGGATCGAACCGGCAACCCTCCGACTGCCAGACGACTCTTACTGCCTGAGCCATGTCGCCCCTATTTAATAATAGGAGGGCAGACAGCGTGTCTGATAGACCTGTTTGTTTATTTTGTAAGCAAAATGGGATCGATCAGTGCTGGCATACACTCAGTAATTTATTAGGTAGACCTGTAGACCAGCTTGTTAATGCAAATATTTAATCAGCCAATCACATGGCAGCAACTAAATGCATAACAGCATGCAGATGTGGTCAAGAGGTTCAGCTGTTGTTCAGACCAAATGTCAGAAGTCCTGATGTGGGTGACAGATTATTCATCAGCTGAAATAGTGATGAATTAATGACACGCAATGGGAGAATATGCTTGCTGAAATAACAATCTCAAATGTATCTCATGGAGACTGCATTGTGATGTATGCAGAAGAGAACAGTTTTGGCTATAAATCCATGAGCCAAACATGGAGTTTGAGAGTAAAATAGGGCAGTGGGTTTGAGCAAGCCATTGTGAAGATGCATACCGTTTGGGTGATGATGCTGCTGAACTCTTGCAGTCCTTGGAGTCACTGGATGAACTGAGACAAACTCTTTTGCATGTGGGAGAGGTAATTAGAAGCGCGAATGGCACTGGGCTCCCATACATCTCTATATTTATAAAGAAAACAAGTTGTAAAGGTAAAAACAAACATAATTATAAAACCTGATTGTTCCAGTCCCCGATTTTTTGATTAACCGCCACTTGTATAAATTCACGGTATATCACGGCTAAAAATAATTTTCATCACAGAGGAGAATATCACCAAGCAACAGAACAGAATCAAGTATTGTGCACGGCAATGGAATTGGCTTGTTAATTACGTACATTGTGAAAGCTATTTGAAGAAATGGGGGAAAGGTGGCCAGTAAGAAAAAAAAGGACCAAATGTCTTAAGAAGATTTACTTGCAAACAGAAGGTTTTAGACTCGATTCCAAAGCTGAGGTGGGCCACTCCAGAAAGTTTCAGCAAACTCTGGTCAGTCAAATTCTCAGGACAATGAGTGGCGAAAGCCATTATGCTCATTAATTCAAAAACGGAAACTGTAGCAGATAAAGTCCGACTGGCCTCTTTCTCTCACCATTAGTTGGACTTTCTGATCTACAACCACTTGTTTACTGTTTGCTGCTGGTATTTGTATTTATTGAATAGTATCTTACAATGGCTAATCGCGCTAATGTGTGTGCTTGCGTGAATTGCTTTTTTATTGCTTCTTTAAAAAGATTCTTCCACATCTGTATCGGCGTTGTGTACTCTTAATGCATGTGTTATATTGTCACTCCGAACAAGAGCGTCCGCTAAATAACTAAATGACAATATAAATGCAGGCAAATTAGATGGAGCGGATAAAGCTTGCGATGTATTTCTGCATAGGTCTTTACTCTCAGCAGGCTGTTAGCATTGCTGATTTGCCGAGGTGGACAGCGAGTTAAACTCAGGCTGCTCCTCCGCTCGTTCCTCTGGGAGATCAGATTGCAGAGGGTGACCTCGCCTCATGTTCGGATGTCATTCCCCCGGTAACAACGGCCACCAAGGGAGTTAAGTTCTCCCCTTGCACCATTTTGCCAATAATTATCTCATTAGGTAAATCACCATGAGGAAATGATATACACGGCTACCAATTAGCCATCACTTTCATAATGTAGCATCACCTGACCTTTGAAGGCCTGAAATACTGCAGAATCTAAATTCTGTCATCAAGGTAACTCCAAAGCACATCAAGCAAAAGAATTAGACTTCCGTGGTCGGTAATGAATACATTTCCTTAATAATTGCATCTTTTATTAGGCAAGCTTAGAATTACTGGTTAACTTGTTAATTTCTGAAGGGACAAAGGCCTAGTGCACATTCAGTATTTAAATGCGCAAGTTGGTTTTCCATCCTGTTGACTACATATTGAATAGCATCTAAACACAGCCAATGCAAAGAAAATAAGCAGGACTGGTATTGTTCAATAAAATCTATGACCCTGACGTGACCCATACAGCGTGGGTGGTGGGGCGGTGAATATGGATTGGATACCATTACGGATTACGCAGTATATTTTCCGCATTTCTCCTTTGAAAACGAAGGCTGCGAAGGCAGCTGTTCGGAAGAGTGTGGGAGCGATGCCAAACCTGATGGTAATTTAGAGGAAGAGCAAAGAGAAACACATTTGCTTTCTCTCAGTCTGAGGAGTCAGTGGACCGGAGTGATGGCGTTCTCTCAGATATGAATAGATTTCTCATGCTCAGCCACTCAGAATGTTCCGGCTCCCCGAGTGTGGAGCCTGCTCCTGGTAACAGCATTCACAGGGACCGCATGCACTTAACCAGAGTATACGTACGCATCAGGAGCAAATAAAGGCGATGGAAATAAGCCAGCTGCTTGCAGTCACTACCTTGTAATTCCATCTGGGTAACAGCATGTTCTATTTATTGTATTGGATGGATAATGTTGTGAAAGGTTTGGTCATTTATCGTTTTATTTTTGCTGCAATCGTAATACATCACGGCATGAAAATGTGCACATATGCATATTAACGCAATGCAGTATGTATGCAGATGGTTCAAATACATTTTTCTTAGATTAAATTAGAAAATGCATGGTGAAAGGGATTCATTATTATTTCATCCATTGTGTGGAAGGACAATGTAAATTTAGTAAATTCACTGGAAAAACATAAACCCTCACTTCATATTTTAGCCTTCTTTCTCTGTGGTTGAGATTCTATTTCACACATAATAAGTGCATAGAGATACTGTATTTACATGCCATGTTGGAAAACAAACAGAGATTTCTCATGCAGAACCGTATTGATAGCGCTACATGCAAATTACCCCCGGTCCCTGAGTATGAGCATTTCAGAAATACAGCAAGGTGGGTGGGGCTTATGACAGCAGCAATACAATCATAGTGAAAAATGTTGCGGTTTTATGTGCATAAGTGGATTTTTTTATTTTTTTTGCCACTATTTGCCGCCTTTTTTTTTTTCCTCGAACGCAGTCATCTACACCTGACAGAAGCAGTACTACTGCAATTTTGTTTTTTTGTTTTTTTGTATTTTGTGTTTATGTTGTCAAGGCCTCCAAGATGGGCCAGAATATGAAGGATATCTGGAGAAATCAAAGCAATGACAACAACTGTGAAGACAAGATTAAATGACCCGTGACAAAGAAACCGTGATAAAACATAATCTCTCGGATTGACACAGTGGCTACGGGGGCCTTGGGCGAAACAGCCGGGAGTCTCACTTTGCCCTTGCAGCTCCGCGTCCGAACTCGGTGAGAGACAGACTTTAATTGTTTCCTGTCTGACAAAAGAGCGCACACAGGTTATCTCCGTGCACAAAAAGACATCCCAGTGCCCAACCTTCCACGTGAATAATTGAAACAACTTCACCTCAGCAATCATTTGCATATAGATAAAAGTCAATTTAATCTTGAATTTTCCATTTTGTGAAATTATCTCTAAGGTTCTGTTTTAATCTGTCAATGAGCTTCTTCTTTGGTTGTCCTAGTATTCTGCACAGCGGTGACATGGGAAGGAGGGGGGTTATACCTTGTGCACTTCTGTCATTCTCACATCCCCAATCTTCAATGGGAGAGGAGCTCATCAAATGTGCCAGCAAGAATGGTGGCACATAGCACTGCTCCTGAGGAGATGGAGAACTGGGCTCCAAGGGTGGGTGCCAAGGGGTAGTCCAGAACTGCAAATGGGAGTCGGCACATCAAAATGATATGCACTATAACCTGATATTAGGTCCATCTAATTTGTTTATTTAACATTGCATCATCATTGATTTAACACCTTGCCTTTGTTAACGAAACACAATGCACGGCAGCCGAAGAAAGCTTAAGCACCCTCGTCAACACAGGGCAAGGCTCGAGTGTAATGTCTCGGGACTTGAGACAGTGACTCACCTAGTGGCCACCGGTATTAAGAGTAGCTTCCTTATTTGCACAAAAAGTAAATAAACTGAATTGGTGGAGACCAACAGCTATCGTATAGTAATCATAACAGCAACAATCAGCGGTTATAAGGAAGACTTTCACTTTGGGATGCAGCCTTAGCTCACGTGTGCTCTCCACAAAATTCCCACCTTTGATTCATTAAGAATTGAGAAGCAAATGGTGGAAAAAGTACAAACAAGAAAAAGACCTGACCTTCACCCCTTTCATTCTGTGATACATACATGATAATGAAATATGGTAGCTGACATAGGAGGATTGAATAATTCAGCTCTTGTACAACATCTAATACTAGAAGCAATTTGACAAAGTAAAGACTGCTGAATGAGTAACCTTGTGGCAGATTAATTTTTAATATTCCTTGGGATATTACCTTGAATATTATGACCTGGTCAGAAGCAAAGGGCAATAAACCAATGTCTTGCTTAATTTGAAATCTGGTTTGAAATATTAGCTCAAAAAGATATTACTCTTGCATTTGTTCATTAGAAAAACTGTAGTAAATCTGAGAAATCTGTGAAAAAAAAAAATTAGATAGCAGTCCCGTTTAAAGCCATGGTCTTAAAACACTACGGGCCAGATTTACATACAAAACTCACAGCACAAAAGCAGGACAGCGTATTTTGCGATCACTTGCGTGGTGTTGCCAGGAACTTGTATACAACATGCCTGGAACCATTTTTTATGTACCTATGACATAACGTTACTGTGCAAAGTCTTGAAACTAATTTACGGTAACATAAATATGTTGTAATTAGCAGAAATACATTAAATTATATCAATGGCAGTTTCCTTTCGCATCTTCAAAATGCACACCAATGACCTGATTTACTAAGACTGTTAGCATGTGTAAAACCTTTTAACACACACAAAACCAACAATGTGACTACTGATTGGTCATGGTATTGCTTTTGCACCAATCATTGACTTCTGTAATTCGTTTGGCAAGTCCGAAAGGTCTTAATAAATCAGGCACTATTATATGAAAAACATGTTTTTGCATTGCGCCCTGGATGCTGAAATCTTTTTTTTACAGATGAAAACCAACATTCAGACATTCTGTCCTGCACCAGTGTTTAGATAAAGACATTCAGAAATCGCCAATTTGGGCCTTTTTTTTTTCCCAAACAAAACATGCATATTTTTTCCACGGATTCCTGGGCACAAAATGTCCCAATGGTTTTCATTCTGTGAAAATACAACCTTGAAGGCCTTGCCGATTACAAAATGCTCAGCATTGAAGCTTACAGACATATTTAAATAAGTGCCTTTGCAGTGGAGCAGTTGCTAGGTAATGAGTATTTTCTCAAAGAGCAAAGTGCTTCCAAATTCAGACTATGGCACATTCTATTCTACACTAACCAGGATCAATAAACCTTTTTCTGCACAAACCTACAACAGCACAAAGTGTCTTTTCTTGAGCTTATGTTGACTTAAAAATTATGCCAATGAATAAAGTACTGCTCGACAGGGAGACCACTGTGAATAAATACCACAGGCTGGTGGCGTGGGTGGCTGCCATTGTCGCCACAGTTGGAAGGGACACAGGCATTCTTTGTACCAGGTTGCAGATGCTGTCTGGTAAGATTCTGTTGCATTCCACTAGTACAGCCTAATCAAGCATAAGCCTGCTCATTGTCTCCACATGCCCCGTTTTCCCCTCTGTTGAATGCTTGACCCTCAGGCCCTCAAACAATGTCAAGGTCAACAGGTGGTTCAACAGTCACAGCATCACCAACTTGATGTTAAGGGCATTTAGTCAAATTCTGAGTGGAGATCAAAAACAATGCTAATACATTGTTGTCCTGCTGGAATTGTGTCACTTGTGAAGCCACGTTATGTACACAGTAAAGGACCAGGACATATGCAACAGCTTGAAGCCATGTTTCAAGTTAGTCATGGTTTTTCCTTTCTGTTTCATTTGGAATTTTCAAATTTACCTCTCCAGTTACCGCCATGCCACCCACACGATGAGCGTGGAGTGCGATGTCTCGATCTCAGGAGAGGTGTTGCAGCTCGCAGTCTCACAGATGATTCCGTGATACAGCCTTTCAGCGATTGGCTGCTTTTCACTGCAAGGCTAAAATTAATGTTGTCCTATGCACAATTTCAGTGCCCACAGGTCACCCAGTATAATCCTGACTAGGACAAACCCAGATTTTTTTCATTTGAAGTATTATTTTTTATGTGCTTTCTAAAATGTAATTGAAACCTTGCATTGTAGTATACTATACACTCACTGAGCACTTTAATAGGAACATATTTCCTTTATTACACCTATGTATTCACGCGATTATCTAATCAGCCAATTGTGTGCAATGCATACAGTCATGCAGATACAGGTCAGGAGCTTTAGTCTGAGTCATCTGAGTGACTTTGACCGTGGAATGATTGTTGGTGGCAGACATCGTGGCTTGAGTATCTCAGAAACTGCTGATCTCCTGGGATATTCACGCACACTAGTGCCTAGAGTGGTGCAAAAAACAAAAATGAAAATCCAGTGAGCAGCAGTTCTGCAGACAGAAGCGCCTTGTTAATGAGAGACGTCAGAGGAGCTTGGCCAGACAGGTCAAAGCTGACAGGAAGGTGACAGTAACGCAAATAACCACACATTACAACAGTGGTATGCAGAAGAGCATCTCTGAAGACACAACGCATCAAAACTGTAAGTGGATAGGCTACAGCACTAGAAGTCTAAAAAATAAGTCTAATAAATACCTAATAAAGAGCTCACAGTATATATTATAGTGCATTATAGTATGCTAAATAATGTATACAGAACATAAAAAACACAGAACACAATACTTCAATAATAGTGAACAGCAAGATCAATGCTTTTGATCTTCTAAGCCCGGCATGCAGAACAATACCCATCCCTAATCATCCACAATGGGACAAAAGCAAGTACCAATGCTGCCTAAAATTCCACAGCACAATTCCAAGTATTTGCTAAATGACGCCTCACTTGGCTCAAACCTCACTCTCTGATCATTTTTGTGTAATCATTGTAGACAGAACACTGACTGTGCTATGAAATAGATATCTTTCGGGACATCTTGCCTGAAACATTTCAACAACATCCTTGAGTATATATTTGTTCCAAATCCGTGTTCTGACTGGCAGTTGCTTAATTTCATAAAAACAGAGACAGAGACATAGAGCGTAAGGCAGTAAAGTTGCAACTACCAAATTCACTGAGGAGCCAAAAGATTATGACCACTCACAGATGAAGCAAATAATGTTGATCATCTCCCAACTACAGCCCATGTCAAGGTAAGCTAACAGTTGGTTCTCATAGTCAACCTGTTGGATGCAGGAGAAATGGGCAGGCGTAAAAGACCTGTGTCAAAGACTCAGGTCAGAGCATCTCTGAAATGACAAGGCTTGTGGGGTGCTCCCAGTCAGCAGTGGTGAGCACCTACTGACAGTGGCCCGAGAAAGGATATATATATAAACCGGTGACAGGGTGTTGGGCGCCCAAGGCTCATTGCATGAGGGCAATGAAGGCGATCCCGTCTGGTCCAAACAGATTTGAGGAACATGACGAAGAGTTCAAGGTGTTGCTATGCACATTTTGCTTGGTTCCACCTCACAACATACATGATTTAATGGACCTGCTGCTAAAGTCTTGGTGCCAGATACCACACGGCACCTTCAGAGATCTTCAGAGTCCATACCTCAGAGGGTCAGAGCTGTTTTGGTGGCATGCGGAGGACCAACATCATATTAGGTAGTCATAATGGTGGTCATCATGATTTGGCTTATTGGTGTAAATCCATTCACATAAGCACCTACATTATACATTGATATTCAACAATAGAGGGCTGGGAGGGACATCGTCAGTGACGATTTCTCTAGCAATTCCTGCTAGCCAGGCAACCATGGCTAGCTATCAACACACATGTATTAATGGGTAACCACCCCATGCAGGGCCTGTAGTTGCTTATTGGAGAACCATGGGTTGCCTTCACTGTCCCAAGCTGGCAGCATGCATGCTTCGGTACACAAGATGACATGAAGCTAGTGTCTGTAATTCAGCTTAGCAGTTAAAGAAAAGGAAATCAATGGCAATTAAAAATATTATGACTGGTGCACACTGTAAACTTCTGAAAGGAAAGGACAACCTCATACAAAAGGAGTGTGGGGTTTCTGGTAATGCTGATTAGACAGTTGCCGCCAAATTACAAAAAGCAAATGAATGAAACCGTTCATGCTTTAAAGTTCAGCTGACAATCGTGCAGAACGGAATTTCTGTGCAAAAGCCCTTATGTACGACTGATGGACTTAAAAATTGTGTTAAAAGCACATCTTATTTGGTGTTAGATATTAAACGACCAAGCATCTGTGATGCGGTGCAATAGTCAGCAGCAGCATTTTGGCTATTTTCAAATAAAGAAAAGCACTTTTGAGGGGAAAAAAAAGGAAGAAAAAGCAAAAAGCAAACAAGGCAGGCCTTAGAGAATTAGTCGCAAAAATAGGTTACCGAGACATATCTTACACTTAATCCTAGCAACGTGAGGGTGAACCCCCACAATCAGATTTCATGGAGGAAATGTAGTCCATGCAATAGGATACTCCATTGCTACATCAAATATCAACCATTCAGAATCAGTGCATTTTTTACAGCTAGGATTAGGTAGCGGTCTCAACAGCAAAAAAAAAAAAAAGAAAAAAAAAAAGATGGTTTTGCAAGAGAAGCATGAGACCTTTGAAGACTGATTAGTGCTGGCGACCAGAGAGACGGCGAGGTTGGGTTTCACAGCGGGAAGGTCGGTATGAAGCAGACGAAAGCTCAGGGTGGGGAAAACAACCCTTCGTTAAAAAAGGGCTCTGCTCGTTTTGGCCGGTTTTTCGAGCGGTCGTACGCGGCTCCAAAACTTTCCCCACCCCGCAGGAGAAAAAGGATGTCAGAAGCAAAGTGAGGTGAAGAACAAGAGAAAAGAGAGAGGCAGTATAGAGACAGAGAAGAGGTGAATACAGAGCTAGAGAAGTGTTTATTGAGCATGCTACAGAGGTAAAGCAGCGTACAAGCAAGAGAGAAAAAACAAACAAGACCGTCAAACCTCCCCGCTTGTTAGAAAAATGTACTTTTAATTGTTCTGCTTCCAAACTATGCTGAATTTTACAGTTCTAAAGATGTAAAAACTCAATTGATGTAGAAAACATTTTTTGTCCCCAACATAAACCACAGAATTCTTTTCTTTTCATTTCATTTTTTATTTTTCACCGTTTTGAGAGAGGAGAGGAGATTCTTTAAGTAATGGTGGATACAGGTTGAGGTTATGGCGAAACTCTTGGCGATAAAGAATCCCGTTCCAAGACTCACAGTCCGTACTCTTCCCTATTTTTTTATTTTAAATACAAAATTTATTTCCCAGAGGTTCAATAAAACTGAATTATATAATGCAATGTAAATTAAGACTAAAGGCACATAAACTTTGGTCCCAACAGGTAGTCCTCTTCAGTTGACAGCAAGATGATGACTTTACCTTAGCCAGAATGCAATGCTCAACTCACTTCCATTAGCTCTGTATAATGCATGCAACAGTGGTTTGTTCCGGAACTAACTAGACCTGTCAGCACATGCTCAAAACTTTGCAGCCACTGTCAATCCATAGACAAACAAAAATAAATGGCAAAAATTGCACGTATGCAATTAAGGTCGATTGACATCTATAAAGCATGTCCGGATGATGTGTGAAACACTTACACTAAACTCCTAAACTTTGTGGCATTGAAACAGAAAAAAAGGTTAATGATGTTTAACTTCAATTTTCAAATAAATTTCAATTAGAACAAGCTTTATCTTTGGTTGTCTGGATAAAGCAAGTAAACAGAGAAATGCGATTCCTTCGTGCAAAAAAAAAAACAACAAAACAAAAAACACTCCTCATGTCTTTCCCGATCTTGGGCAATGAATTCATAAACCAGGGTAAAAATGGCAGAAAGAAAAAACCCAATGTGCAGAATTGAATAAATCAATGAGCTATTAATATCTACACTTCTACAGCAAAACACAAACTGTACACGTAAGCATGAAGAAAATAATTCTAACATTTATACATCTACTTACATTAATAGAATGAATGTGCCTAAACTACCCACATATACGCAAACGTACAGATGTAATGTGTCGACGCTATTTTGTGAAGTAAGGCACATTGCTTTTCAATTCAATCTAACAAAAAAAAAAAAGGTTGCTTCCTTGGTGTGAAAAAATGGACAGTTGACGGCCTGCCTAATGTACAAATAAGGGGACGCCTCCAAAGCAGACTTCAGCATCTTTTTTCTGGCATATTTGTTTTCCGATAATCGATTACATTTTCCTTGAGGAATGACTGATAAAAAAGAAAAAAAAGAAATTAAAATGTCAAACTGTGGTCCCCAGTGTGTGGAAACAGTCGACAGGTTAGCGACAAACGCGAGCGTGAAGGTGTTGGTCATTCCGTCAAGTGCGATTCAGATGGTTGACTTCGAGAAGGACACCCTCAGGTAATGGTTTTCCCCCATGTTGTAATTGTGGAGGTCAATCAGGGCCTGGATGGCTTCTTCAACGGTCGACATCTGCAGGAGCGCCATTTTGTGATCTCTTCAAAGAGAAAGTTGCATTTTTAAAAGGTGAAAGAAAACCTTTGCAAGCAGAACACATGGAAGGAACTACATAAGACTGACTATTTTTTGGGAAGTTGTTGACTAGCAAAATGGCTCATAAAATTAGTTGGCTGTAAAAGCACTAGCTACAGTGCAGTCCATAAGTATTTCTACAGTGGTACAATTTCTGAAACAACGAATATGTGGTTACAGAGCAGTCTGCCACCTTTAATTTCAGGGCATTGATTAATTTTTTAATATAGTGTCCTTGTTTTAGGGGACCAAAAGCAACTGGACAATTGGCTTCAGATCTTTTTGATTAGTCAGTTATATTCAGTAGCTTTTTTAGTGCAGGTATATGAAATCTATCAGTATCTAGTCTAGACGAGGCTTTTGTTTGCCTTTGGTGTATGTTATTGCTGTTTGTCAACATCAGGCTAAGTACCTACGCCAGACAAGGAAGCCATTATGAGGCTGCCAAAGGCCGAACAATACCATGACCAAACTAAGTTTGGAACATCATTAAGAAGAAAGGCAACACTGCTGAGCTGCAACTGCAAAGGGGCTGAGGTCAAGAAAGACCTCTACAGTTGATGACCAAATAATTATCCCCATAGTGAAGAAAACCACCAAAACACCTTTCTGACAGATTAGAAACTCTTTAGGAGGCAGGCGTGGATCTATCAGCAACTACTCTCCGCAGAAGACTTCACAAACAGATCTAGAGGCTATACTGAAAGATGCAAACCATTAGTTAGCAGCAAAAGCAGCATGGCCAGGTTAATCTGTACAAATTTACCACCTGACTAATCTGGAGCAAATGGTGCAAATACTTTTTGTTCCCTTAAAATGGGAAATCCAATGTGCTTTAAAATCCAATGTGCCAAAAGCCAAAACAACAGAAATTGTACCACTGCCCAATTACTTAGAATGCACTGTATATGTATATACATTTAATTGGGCAACAACTATTTACTGATCATCATAAAAACTACTTGCACAAATATTGTATTACAGGCAATAGCTCATTGGTTAGTCAGGTGTGCATCAAGTTATAAAAAATTAAAATTAAAATGATAGAATTTAAATAAAAAACCTACTGGAAGAATTTGAAGGCTTTCACAGTGCCACCAGAATTGGAGAAGAGTAATCGGAGGTCCTCTTCAGTAACATCTTGTCTGTAAAGAAATTGTAAAAGTCAGCAACTTGAAGGGAGCAAACAAATATAACAGTCAGTGGGAACAAGCAAATCAAGCAATCAGACGTAGGGAACCCTCCTCCTTCCATGTACCCTCCTCAACTGTTACTCTGCATTGACTGCCTCCCAGCTGCTCTGCGGCTCAGTGCTGAACAGAGACCGGGCCGTACTCACGGGATGTTTGACAGGTGGAGGGTGGCAGAGGGAGGGAAGATGTTCTGGAAGTTCTTGGAGCCGGGCTTTTTGAAGCGGTGGAGCGGCGAGTTGGTGAAGTCCTTGGTGAGCCCCTGGTCGTCCAGGCCTTCCCTGGGCAGCTGTACCGTCTGGTGTTTGGACAGGGTCACCCGGATTATCTTCCCGTACATCTTCTGCCCGTTCAGGTGGCTCATGGCTGGGAAAGAAGTGAGCGGTGAGTTTAAGTTCCCGCTGAACTGAGGAAGGTTTTCTTTTTCTGCCCCTTGTTCCATAACAGCGAGTGGGGTTTCAGATTGAGAAGAACAACGTCGTTTTGTTACAACAGGTTGAATAGGTTTAGTAAGTCTTCAACAAAACATTCAACATTCGTGTGGCATGCCATTTAAAACTACTGTCACAAACTACAGTAATGATAATAAATAATTTTGACAAAAAAAAAAAAAATCATAATAAACACACCAAGATGATCTTACCGAGCTTAGCTTGATTCCCATCTGCCATCTGTATGAGTGCACTGTCTTTCTTATTGTACAGTATCTTCACACGCTGAGCATCACCGTAAACCCCTTTTAGAGAGCGACAGGTAGCCAGGGGAAAGATAAATGAACCATGGAGAAGAGTTAGCAGGTAAAAGTCTGATATTAAACAAGAAAAGTGAAAAGATAGAATACATACATTCAAATGAGTGAACAAATAAAGAGCTGAATAAAGAGATTTATAGAGAGAACATACTCTGATACACCCTCCAAAACAAGCTTTTGTGAAATGGGAAAAAAAAAAAAAAAAAATGTAACTGCATGCAAAAATAATCATAACATGCATTAACAGAAATCCACGAGAGAGAGACTTCAAAATATACAAAACCACCCCCTCCCGCCCACCCAGAAAAAAAAAAAAAGCAAAAATGGAAAAAAGTAACAGTACTCAACTATAAGCCAAAACATTAGCTGTAAATCAAATTAAAATATAAACTATGCTTCAAACCAATTGATTGGATGGAAAAAAAAGCAGAAAGTAAAAAATAAATAAATAAATAAAATAAAAAGTAGAGTGCTAACGATAACATACCGAAGAGGGTAAACAGACTTTGGGGCGTAACCATCTTTAGAAGGAGAGAAGAGCAAGCAGCGTAAGACAGGAAGAGAGCAGAGTCGAGGAAGAGCGGAGATGAACAGATCATCCATAACGAAGAGTGGTTTCCCGTAGAATGGTGGGGTGGTCATGGGTCATGGTTCAAGGCAGTTAATTGGGGCAAGTTGGTCCGAGGAACATTTTTTTTTTTTTTTTTTTTTTTTTTTGTTCAAGCACAAAGCATGAACGGGGAAGGGTGGGGTTGGGGAGGGGGTTGGGGGTAAACAGGGTGGAGTAGAGAGGGTGGAGAGAAGGGGGCAAGGTTGGGGGGGGGTAACGAGGAAGGGGTGGACAGAAGACAAGGGGGTAAACAGGGAGAGGGGGTAGGAATGAGAAGGGGGAGAGGGGGAGGGGGAGGGGTGCAGCAATGCAGAATAAAACAAAGGAGTAGGGGAACAAAAATAAAATACAGGTCAGTACATAGGAAATGCAGGAGTTTGGTCAGAAAATGGCTGGTTTATGTCTTCTTTTATATACAAGAAAATAACTGTGCCAAATGTAATCACCCAAGACAAACGTGGGCAAAGTACATTCATATCAAAAAATAATTACAGCATAGAATAATGAGGGGGGGGGGAGGGGAGGGTAGATAATAAAATAAAAATAAAAAAGGCATGCAGTAGAATTTGAAGTCTGACATCTACTTGCTCAAGCGTGACAGAGTATGAAAGGCAGGCAGATTGTTAAAGAAGGGGCATCTGGGTTTTAATTTTTTCTTGGCATGCAGGTGTAACTTGTGAAAAACCACCTTGCAAAGTTATGGCATAAACAGAGCGCACCATGTTTAAGTCCACAAACCCGCAAGGTGTTTGGGGAAAAAAATCATGATCGAAAAATGTCCCTTGGAATACCCTCCCGGGAGACAGAGATAGAGCAAATGAGCAAGAGAAAGAGAGAGGGAGAGAGGGCAAGGGGAGGGAGAGCGAGAGCGAGAGCGAGAGAGAGAGAGAGAGAGAGAGAGAGAAAGAGAGAAAGACAGGGAGATAGCGCTCCCACATTTCATACCAACTTTCACAGCATAGAGAAAAAAAACAGAGTCAGGAGAGAAGAGGCAAACGAGAGCTTAGAGAGAAAAGACCAAGAATTAAAGGAGTATCATTTCACAGGATGAAGCAGAAGCAGAGTTTAGGAGACAGTGGCCAAAAAATCTGCAATGAAAACAATGACAAAGGAGACAGAGAAGAGCCCTGGTAGCTTCACTTTACAGAAAATCCTAAAGGAAAAGTATTTCAATAGTGTTTTCCATGAAACAAGACACAGGACATATGCCAGCACAAGGACAGAGCTAAATAATACAAAACAATGAGACAAATCTACCGTTAGTTATTTTCATCATTAAATAATGGGTTGATAATTGACTAATTAGAATGCATTGTTAGTTAACAAAAAAATAAGCAAGGTCAATAAGAAGCAAAGTTTTGAGGGTAGAGCCACCATATTCAATGCTTTGCTGTATTTCACATTTTTCTGCACTTATAAATGACTTAAAACGAAGTGCCTTCAGACTGAAATTTCAGAGTTGAGCGGTTAACCTCTCAAAAACAATTCGACCAAAAAAAAAAACACTGAGGCACCCCTGCTTTCATTCTAATAAATATGTATGATTAGTTGACATGTGCAAGGACACAATTGACAATGGCATAAAGGGCAACACAACAGAAGCACAGTATGTACATGTCACCTGACTGAAGAGAATGAAGGGGGGGGGGGGGGGGCGGTTGGGGTGAGGACAGGAGACAGGGAGGACGGACACTGGGGGAGAGGTCAGGGCAGACGCAGTACTGACCTCTTCGTTCAGGTTGCTGACGAGGAGCACGCCGCTGGTGCCCGAGTGTCCGGACAGCGCCACTCTCCCCGCGGCCGCCGCGGCCGCCGCTGCCGCACTTAACGGACTCAGCGCCCCTGGAAGGGCGAGACGAGTTTAAACGCCGCTTCTAGTGCCGCTCCTAGTGCCGCTGTGATTTCAGCCCCTTTCAGACCGGGTTTCAGGTTTCCCGTGGTATCCATTTGGCATGAAGAAATCAAAGCTGGCATTATTAGCGAAGTCAAAATATTGGTATTGGTATCAGTATCGTAAAGACAATGTAACAACTTTAAAGGTTAAAGGGGTAAGTTCGCCCAAGAATTTAAAAAGTATGTTTTCACTTACCCAGAGTTCTATCTAATCATCCAGATAGTTTTGCTGAGATCTGAATCATTTTCAGGTTTTTGGATACACTTGGATCCATGATATAGTACATCTCCACGGCTCAACATGGCAACAATTTACATGAGAAAAAGAGAGAGGCGTAGAGGTCCAGTACATCTTGGTGAATTGTATCCAAAAAGTTATCAAATCGCAAGAGATTATTCACATCTCAGCAGGGCAATCTGGATGGTTAGATAGTATGTTTTCACTTACCCAGTACTTTCATTTCATTTTTGAGTGAACTACCCCTTTAACCTTCAAAGTTGTTAGATTTTAGCAGTGTCTTTCCGATACCAATATTTTGACTTTGCTAGCGATACCAGCGTTGGTTCCTTCATACCAAATCAATACCACGGTAAACAAAACAAAATAATTTGTCCTAGAATTTTATGAACATAAAAAAATATTTACAGAATATCTGCTTTATAAATAGCGGCGACAAGCAAACGGCGGTTCTAGGTAGTAAAAAAAAAAAAACACCGGCCCTTCTAGTGTAAAAATTGGTCATTGGTCTCAACCTGTATTCAATAGTTTCCCTTGATTAACAAGAGTGCCAACAATCTGATTAATCAATTAAAAGTGACACACACAGCGCCTTCCTTCACATCACATTGGAAGATTAAACAAACAATACATTTAGAGAAATCAGATTTAATCAGCCAGTCAATCTATAAACAACCTGCAATAAAGGCCAAATTGAACAGTATCTGCTCTTCAATATAATTTAAATTACAAAAGCTAAATCAGACCTTTACATGAATATTCTCTGAATGTAGAGTGCAGAGTGTGTATTTACAAATTTAAATGTTGATAAATGTGCCCAATTTTGCAATGCAAATTAGAAAACATTTTTAGTCCGCTAATAGCCTATTGAAGAGAACTGACTTTATCTGATGCTATCGCTTATTATGTGACTATAATATGATGAGCTCAATTTTAATAATGTCAATGTTGAAGTTGAAGCATTTTTTCATTATAATAACAAACTGCAGGCATTGACGGTGTGGAGATAGCTACACCGTTGTAGCCTCGCACACCGTATGCAACGGTTAAACTGAACACTGTGAAAAGCCTACTAGGTTGGGTGCTGTAATAATGCTGTGAGGTTTGCTCTTATCATTGGCTTTTTAGGCAAAGTACTGCCGTATTTCACTTCCAGCATCCTGCTTTGGGAGGGGTGGTAAGCATGTTATACTGCTGCTGTTATATGCAGCCAACTTCTCTTCCAATACAAGGAATCAGAGCTACCCATCCAGCTTTCACCAGCCCGTATTTACACACACTCACACACTCACACACTCACACACTCACACACTCACACACTCACACACTCACACACTCACACACTCACACACTCACACACTCGGGCCACTAGGCATGCACACCAATGTCACTGCTCCCTTTAATTCTTAAACATGCATCATTTATTTTCCAGTGGATGCATAAAGTATAGAAGTTTGCAAATACTGGTACTGTACCATCTAAAATTTTTGGCACTGCAGTACTTTTTCTTTAACATATGTTGTACAACCCCACACCAACACATATGCACCTATATAGATCGAATTGCTTCCAAGACATTTTGGCAATTTTCAAATTTTCCATTATCCTTGATTGGAAAACTTCATTCAAAAATCCCAGGTCTTGTGGTAACCTCTCTAGTGAACCTCTCAGTGAAAGAAAGATTGAAAAAATCACATGGAAATATAGGTACCTCCTCCCTGTCCAAACCCAAGAGAAGAAGGAAACCCTCCACCACTAGAGTAGGAAGCCACCATTCCGGAAGGGGTACCTATGGAAAACATGCAACGTACAGTCCATCAGCGGATGCATTAGGGAAGTGGACATATTAGCACGACAAACACAAACTGTGCCTAGGCAAGGTAGAACCATCAACCAAACACTGCCTACGCATTTATCCACCACCCACAACCACAATGCTTTGCCCAAATACATTCCCATAATTTGTTCTGGCTGCATATATCTCCAACATGCCTTGGATGACTGCATATCTGCATGGAGGCATAGGCAGCTAAGCATTATTCAATAGGAGATAAACTTTCAAAAAGTTCACAATCACACACACAAATCTTTTCCTGGCATTTAAACGGTGCTTAAAGGGTCAAAAATGATCCGCCTTCACTCAATAAAGCAGCTTAATTAAATATTAAATAATTGAATTAAATAAACCCCAATGCATGAAGAAACAACCTGTCACTCATCACAAACTTTGTCATCAAATTTCCAAAAAGATCATTTGGGAGTTCTCTGCTATTTGACCCTTAACACAACACAGCATAAAAATATGCTGCGCCTCCCAACCACTCACATTCCCTGGATCCAACTCAGTTTCCCAAAGTACAATCCTCAGAGGTCAGCAGCACGGGCGTGGCGACTGGCAGGAGGTGCCAAGCAGTCGTCTCCACGGAGAAAAGAAAAGTTCTGCGAAGCGACTCTTACCCAGCAGTGACGAGGAGTCCTTGCTGAGCGCGGCAGCGACCGACGGGTCGATGGCAGGCTGGCCGTCTCCGGCCGGCAGCTCCGGCCTGGTGTAGTCCCGGCTCTTGTCGTTGTTGTACTTCACGTTCAGGTTGATCAGCTTGGAGAAGTCGATGCGCAACGTGCAGCAGGCGTTGTAGATGTTTTGACCGTCCAAGGACTGCGGGGGAGGAATACCACGGAGCTGGTTAGCTCGGCTAATGACCGATAACCCGGTTTTATCACGCAACACGCAGCAAATCACATATTAGTCCTGTTCACTGTGTGTACTCCGGCTACTGGTTCACCCATTATGGACTAAGGCGCCCTAAAGAAAAGGTCTAGGAATCACAATGCATGTCTTTAAAAAACGGTCGTATGATCAAATACAACGCTGCCGTCGTATTCCTCTGTTAAGGGAGATATAACGAGCAGGTTGCATCCGCCCTTAAGGGGTTAAATGTCATCAGGTCACACGAGTCGTAATTATCGTGAGTTATGAATACCTGCTAATGCATGCTGCAATAGTCTATGTTACAATCAATACGGTACTGCGACCTTCCGTAGAATACCATGTCACTGCCTCTTGTGGGCGACTCACGAGTTTGGCTTGCTGGGCGTTGACGGGATCGCTGAACTGCAGCAATGCTTGAAACTGATTGTTCTTTGTGAATGTGATGATCTTCATGACGGTGCCAAACTTTGAAAAAATCTAGCGGGGGGAGAAAAGTGTGGGAGATCAGAAATGCAAGTGACCTTTGTTCACTCTAGTTCTACTCTTAATGTGCACATATCATACGATTATAATTCCATTTTACATTACATTAATGGCATTTGGCAGATGCCCTTATCCAAAGCGACGTACAGTCCATTAGACTAAGCAGGAGACAGTCCTCTCCTGGAGCAATGCAGGGTTAAGGGCCTTGCTCAAGGGCCCAACGGCTGCGCCGATCTTGTTGTGGCTACACCGGGGATCGAACCACCGACCTTGCGTGTCCCAGTCATGTACCGTAACCACTATGCTACAGGCCACCCTACATTCCATTCTCAATTATCAATAATACACATAGACCTACACACAATAGAGCAGCAGAAACTAAGTGATAAACACAAATTAGAATATTATATAATTAAATGTTTGGTCAACAGCCATACCACCATGTACCCTCCTGCTGAATGGCTGAAGCCAAGAAAGTGTGAGCTTGGTTAGTACTTGGATAAGAGATGTTGTGGGAAAACTAAGTCCCTGCTGGAAGAGGTGTTGCTGGTTAAATAAACCCCAATGCACAGGATGCTGTGCTGTAGGGGACACCTTTCGGATGAAACGTTAAACAGAGGCCCTGACTCACGCGGTCCCATGGCACTCGTTACAAAGAGCACAGGGTTCCCCGGTGTCTTGGGTATATTCTCACCCTGCCACCTAATCACTCCTCAGGTTAATTGGCTAAAAACTGTTCTCTTCTCCTCCACTTCAGCTGATGTGCGGTGAGCATTCTGCTACAAAAATGGATTCTGAGCATCACCCAGGTGGTTGCTCCACATTGGTGGTGGTTGAGACAAGTTTCCCCCGTTATCGCTGTACAGCGTTTTGCGTGTGTGGATGGGGAAAAAAAGCACTACGTGCAAGAAATTGTATACTTACTATTATTATTACTATTACAACAAAGATACAGTGTACTAGAAGCTGAATTTAAGATGCTCTAACCTGCTGCAGAACGTCGAGGGTGACGGGGTAGAACATGTTGTCGATGATGATTCTGAGCACGGGGCTGGGAGCCGGGGTGAGTGCGCTCTCACTCGCCGTCGACCCTGAAGTGGGTGTGCCTCCAGACTGCACAGCTGAAACTGCCTGGAGCACAGCCTGGGCACGCTTCGAAAGGAGAGAGAACACCAGCATACCGTAAACCAGCAAATCTCCTATCGGCTGGGAATATATATACATAATATGCATGTAGTGTGCAGCGGAGTAATGCTAGGCTTTTCTTTTTTTCAGTTTGATCATGAATGACCATTTCCAAGAGACCGGGCCTGCTCAATGCTATACATAATGTATTTTTGAAACCGCTTCATTATAGCCTTATGAACGTGTCCCAATTGTATTTTTTATTCTATACAGTCAACAGGCCTACAATCATAAAAGAGGACCAGGACTATTTAAATATATGTACTGAATCTCAAGAGTTTCGGTCAACTGCTTGCAATTTGCTTGGCTTTTCAGTGCATTTTCATCTTAATATGAACTCAGAATATAGAAATTGCTTTTCAGACTAGGGAAACAAATTAGTCCCTAAGTATTTGAAAAGCAACAGATATTGTTTAGCTGGGGACATAGTATCCATCTATCAAGTTGCCGATTGTTTGTATGTCCACTCACTGTATCCTAGGCTCTTTGCCTAATCATAATTCAACACCAGACTTTAAAGACGTTCTAGTAGCTCACCTGGTTGAGGGCATTGTCTGTCTTGAGTTCTTTGTGATTGGAGTACTGGATGAACACAGGAACGTTGCGAACGTGAGGCGTCACTGCCGTGTAATAGTTCACCATGGTAACGGCCGCCTCCTCTGTTCCAAGCTCCAAGAAGGCCTGTTACCATAAAACACGAGTGAATAATCAATGAAACCAACATTAACCAAACATCCTGCAGCCTGGTCATCAGAGCGCTGATGCATTCACAAGCCCAAAGCAACATCCGACTGCCTTCCCCATTTTTAAGCCAATTCCGAATACCCAATATGAACTGTTGGCCGGTCACTGCAACATCCCTTATCTATTCAGAGGGCAGGAAACTAGCGACCAAAATGTGCAGTGAGCCAATTGACCACACACACAATGGACCAGATGTAGCTACAACACCAGAGAACTGCTATCCAAGGAATCCTCTTCAGCGATACTTCCACTCCAGTGCTGTGTACTCCAACCAAAGTATGCATTTAAAATCACAGGCTTCAAATATAGCTAAACAAGCATTTGCCATTAAATCAGAAATGCTCAAATGAAAGCCCCACCTGAATAAACATTCAGTTACATTACCCACATTCCAAACTAGTCTGTGACTCGGCGCCAAAATACGATTGGTGCTCCAACCACACACCTGGTTCTTCCCTTTCAGCATCAGGATGTTGGTGACTTTCCCGAAGGGAAGGCCCAGGGCGATGACCTCCGTCTCCGACACCTCGCTGGGAAGCTTGCGGATGTGGAGCACTCGAGACGGGGGGCTGTCCATCCTGTCGTCCACCCTTAGCTTTTTGCTGTCATTTCCATTGGCCGTGACAGAATTTGGACTGTTGTACAAACTGCCGGACAGCAGCTCATCTGAGCTTCTCTGGTGGGTGAGAGAGAAACGAGAGATGAAGGCATGCATTCATAAAGACAGTGACTAAATCGCCATAGAAACCAATGAAATCCTCCCAGTCGCTCTAAACATAGGACTACACAAGGAAATTGCAATTTCACCAGAGGCATATTCAGAAAAGTAAATACTTTCTCTAACCTCACAAGCTATTAGCTTGCTGATCACATAATAAATTGCCAATTTAAATGAACACATCTGGCCATTTCAAGTTTTATATCCATGTAGAACAGCATTTATGTTCCTTAAATACCAGCAAATTTATCAAATCAAATTCACCACCAGTTCAGTGGAAATCCAGACATGTGCAATTTGCAGTGTTATTCCCCCACTGAATTAAAAGCCAAATGTATGGTCCGTGAGATCTGCAAAAATATCTAGTCTAAAATCTGTATTATACTGACATTTTCCATACAATTTACAAAGACGTCAACAAAAATGATTTAGTGTTATATCTTTATACTTTAATTCAATACACTAGATGGAAGTTTAGGTTGTACTGTCCTTTAACTCGCTGACCCCCCAAAAATGTATCTACTGTAGCTACTTCAACACAGATAGAACAGAGAAACAAATAAAGCTATAAAACAGAAGAGAAATGGTCAGGTAGCCAACGGTTTACAGACAATATATGATGGAGAAGTAACCAGCTCTAAAATCAAGTAATTTTCCCCACTTCTACATTCCATGAACATTGATTTCTCAACATTAAATGGATTTTCAGTTACAAATGTGAAATTACAGGAAAAAGAAGGCTTACCTTTACGCCAACTGCAACATCACTGACAATGCTGTAACGAAAAAAAACGAATGTATTATTGTTTTTTTTTCTTGTATAACTTCAGTCAACGCCATCTGGCTCACAATACTCGAGTAGCTACGTATGCTAGCTACAGTATGACCAAGTAGCTAGCATCAGCATCTCGAAATCAGTCCAGTGACGCTGTGATAAAAACGTGACTAGCGCTTGCTAACCAAATACGTCAGTGTTCATTCGGAAATGTAAATACTGAAATTGTGACCAGTAGCAAGATAGCTATAGCTAATGCATTTTAAGAGCCATTGCTATAATTAAAATAGCATGTGTCCCGCATTACATACTGTTAGTCTACGTTTGATGACCGGCTAGCTTCCTTAGGCCCCGCTAAGCCGCAGAGGCCTAAGCAAAATGCTACCATAGCTAATGATAGCTGACTAAACAAAATGCCCTTGCCCGATGGCCACAATTTTTTTTCCATGTAAACTTGACGTTTTTAATATTTTTGCTTAAGATATTCACAAGCATGAATACCCATTCCACCTGGCTGCATTTATAGCTAGTTAGCTTGCTTGCTACCAAGGGAAAAGGCTCGGACATGTCAATAAATTAAGTGAAATACTAAAGGTTGCTAGTACTACTTAACCACGCGTTAGCTACATAAATTGGGCTCAGAAAACAACGTGTAGTACTGTAACAGATAATGCAGAATTGTCCAATAGACATCAAAATTAATTGGCAAGCAAGCTAAAGTACAGCGTGACTAGAATATGAATTGTAATCTGCAGCGGGTATGAATAAGTTAGCTAGCTAGCATCAGCTATATAGCTGGCTAGCCATCTAACGTTACCACAAACAAAGGATTCTCAACCCACAACAAAGCGACAGGCACTGTCTAGGCACCTTGTCGCGCTAGCGGACTAGCTAGCTCCAATTGTCTGTTGCATAACATCTAGATGGCTAAACAGTATCAAAAAATATATTGAGGTTACGTGCTTGATTTCAGAATGCTACTGCAGGACATCGCATGCCTTGTATTTTTTTTAAGAAAAGTTAAATTACTGCAAAGAGCGCGCGTCAACCTACGTTAGCTAGCAAGCTCACTAAGTTAGCAAGTGAATCGTTCACGCAGCGCTAGTTAGCAAACATCATCACCGTTTCTAGCTCACAAGTTATCTAATAGGTTGGCTAGCTCTGTAAATGTTGCTTTTGTAGAATAGTGTCAGCCCATCAGCAAAATCACTAAATAAATCAATAAAATAAATATAAGCAACAATACATACCCGTCCATTGCCGGAGAAGCTATGTCTACGTTGTGTTCTCACTTGCTTCACCGCACCTATGCCAGCACCACGCAAGACGACAAAATGGTGGTCGAAGTTCGTCCGGAAAAAGCCGAATATAGTCGAAAGATTGACGGATACGAGTATGTATCCTGAACCAAGAAAACTAATGCTATATCATTTGATTGAATATTGAAGATTTGTAGAAAGCTAAATAGTATCTATGTAATTCATTTTAATTAATTTTTTTCAAGAGTTGATGGATTCAGTTTTCTTTTACCATAGCCTTACTAAGCCAATATACTTCCTTTAAACCATGTTAATTTCCATAAACATACTCAGCTGCTTTCCTGTACAAGCATACCATTTCTCCTAACTAATGCATGCTTTCACATAATCTTGATATTACATACTTTTTAGAACCACGGTTTAAGGAAAACATCCTGTGGGTCAAATTTTTAAAGGGACAGTTTACCCAAAAATGAAATTAAGGTATGTTTCTACTTACCCAGAGTAGTCTGTCCATCCAAATAGTTTGCTGTAGTTCATCTTGGCAAAGCAAATCATCGTCACACCCCAACTGTTAGATCAAAGACTTCCCCCCACCTACCAATTGACTTCAACCCACAAACATCGGAGCACCTGACCAAATCCACAGTGTGCGTGCATTCCATTGGAGAGCAAGGTTGCCTTCTCAAAAGACTAAAAGGATGATTAGTCATCCTCTGTACAGCAGACCAGGAGGTAACTTCTTGGCTTCTTTTTCAATTGGCAATTATTTATTATGTGCATGTAATTTCTCAATTCTTCAATTTCGATTTTATGGTGGAAACAAAAACCAGCACACCCTGCGGCTTTCCAGGACCAGGGCTGCAGATCCCTGACTTATCCTGTCATAGGAAGCCTATTGTTACCAATTAATTAGCCTGCTGGCAAAGAGTATATGGGCCTCATTCACTGGTGTTCTGTGAGCACTGACGATGGCTTTGTAAGCTGAAATATTTGCTTGTTTTTGTCTTTACCTGGCCAATTAAAATGTGTTGCATCATATTGTCTCGAACTTAAGAAACTTTTCCAAGTTTTCAAGTGCGAGTATCTATTGTTTGTGGATTATTAACTTATGCTTACATACCCATCAGCCTCTCATCCTATTTTGTGTGCAGACACCTTACTTTGTTACTGAGATAACTGAATAAGCTATATCTCAGTCAGACCACCAAGGTAGACCACCTAAGAATGTATGATGTAATTATTTAGTGTAATTGACACAAGATAACATTTTCACTTTTAACAAAGGAAAGAGTACTTATTCTCAGACACCAATGAGATAGGTGAATATTCATTCATTCATTCATTCATTCATTATCCTAACCCGCTTATCCTGAACAGGGTCGCAGGGGGGCTGGAGCCTATCCCAGCATACATTGGGTGAAAGGCAGGAATACACCCTGGACAGGTCGCCAGTCCATCACAGGGTACACAGGGGTGACATGGCTCAGGCAGTAAGAGCAGTCATCTGGCAGTCGGAGGGTTGCCGGTTCGATCCCCCACCCGGGCTGTGTCGAAGTGTCCCTGAGCAAGACACCTAACCCCAAAATGCTCCTGACGAGTTGGTTGGCGCCTTGCACGGCAGCCAATCGCCGTCGGTGTGTGAGTGTGTGTATGAATGGGTGAATGAGAAGCATCAATTGTGCTTTGGATAAAGGCGCTATATAAATGCCAACCATTTACCATTTACCACACACACCATTCACTCACACACTCATACCTACGGGCAATTTAGACTCTCCAGTCAGCCTAACCTGCATGTCTTTGGACTGTGGGAGGAAACCGGAGTAACCGGAGGAAACCCACGCAAACACGGGGAGAACATGCAAACTCCGCACAGAGAGGCCCCGGCCGACAGGGCTGTGAGGCGGCAGTGCTAACCACTGCGCCATCCGTGCCGCCTATGGGTGAATATGTTTATCAATAGTGACACACCAGAAAACCTTCCAACCAGCATTAATGCTTTCATGCTGTTGCATGAAAGTGGTTTTGTTAAAATTCCAACTGCAGTCTGAGAGAAAACATACTGAGAGCTGTTTAGTTGTTTATAGCAGAGTTTAAAAATGTCTGCCGCATGTGCATTTTCATTCCAGCTCCATCCATCTACCCTTGTCTCCTCCGCAGCTACAGGTCTGCCTTGACAAGCGACCACAATGCAATGCATTCTTATTCCTACTGTCCACCCAACATGTTTGCAGATGGCAGATTTTGGATGACTGACACTTTGCTTGTGGTGTTATCATGCTGTCATGCTTTAGTGACTGCATGCATTGAAGGGTTGCATGGGCGAACTGGCGGAGCAAATAACGGCAATCAAGCTTTTTGTTTTCTGTTTTTGTCAAAGCACATTGATTGTTTTTTGTTGGGTTTTGTCGGTGAGCGGCTATTTAGATGTGCTCTCATGAATATGGGGGAACAAAATTAGTTTAATGTTGGCGGACACTCACCATTATGTGTTTTTCATGCAGTGGTAAATGCAGCCTATCAAAAAGGCTTATTTGCTGAACAATGAACAAGCCTCGTGATTCCGTTTTAATGAATTCTTTGACATGCTCAAGTGTTTTCATTACGCCAGGGGAACAAGTATGCATGTGATTAGCCTTGACAGGCTGGCATCACACAGCCTCCCCCCTCTTTGCAACAGCAAAGTCCAAGTGAGATTAATTTGATCTTAAAAATCACAGGACTATAGGATGAAAAGTGTCAATTTCCCCAAACAGTTGGTTGTACTTTCAATGCTGACAAGCTGACATTTGTAATGAGGTCTGTGCAGCTAATGGAAAAGAGTCAATCTGTCAAACGTTCACCAGATCACTACCATTTACCAGTCGATGTGGGATAAACAACAATCAACCGAGTGCTGAATTAAGCAGGAGCTGGCACTCTAGAGATGACCTTGTTGAAGTGAAAAAGGGCAGCTTGCAATGCCAAATTCTCCACAGCTGCTGTTGCTCTTTGGACCTGATCCTTTTGATTTTGGTCATATATCACTATACTTGAAAAGAAATGGCTCGGCAAGTTAAAACATCTCACATCATATTTAACAGTGATACCATGGATTATGAGGGGAAACAAGATTTTCTGATTTTGATTGAGAAGTGCAGAGCACCCTACTAAGACCTCAAAGTAGCATTGCATTCCCTTGCAACCTCAACATTGACTTCTCTAAAGCCCAAACAAGGAAATCAGACTAAACATATTTTAACTGAATGGTGGGCTATTCCATTACATTCCTCCACACTCACTCACTCGCCCACACACCCACCCACCCACTCTCACTCACTAACTGACTCACTAACTCACTGAATGACTCACTCCCACACACACCCACCCACCCACCCACCCACTCTCACTCACTGACTCACTCACTAACTCACTAACTCACTCACTCACTTACCTACCCTCCCACCTACTCACTTGTACAATTAATAGTGCATCAATCCCCAAAAGGCATCCACGCAACGTAGTGGATAATAAACATTGCAAGTTCAAATGGCATTAGTGAAAACACTGAAGTCCCTAATATGCAGTTGTAGACTTCCACTGATTTACAATTCTTGGCTTGTCACCCTGCAGTCTTGGTGAGTTGGTAAATGGTAGTAAATCAATGCGTGGATGGTGAAGGGAGATGGTGGGAGAAAGGGGGAGCAGCAGTGATCCGTCACTCTTATCTAATTTCATCGTCTATTCAAAACCGTCTCTACGTCTGTTTTCTTTTCAGCAGTTCCCGCAGTCGGCTGGTCACCTAAGTGCCTGGAAAATTAGGCCTCGAGGTGTTATTCCCACCATTAATGCATGCATACACTCTCTGTCCATCAGCTGTGATTGCTCCCGTGCTCAACCACTGTTGCATCGTGAATTGGGATGTAATGTTATTATTATTCCCTGTTTGTGTACATCCGACCATTTGAATATTTGAGGTGAAACCAAGTCAAAAATATGCTTAAGCTGACAATAAACACCTGAAAGCATATTGAATACATGATAACTTCATTGCTCATTGTTTGTAACTCCAATCCCATGAAGATGAAAACAGGTACAGTGTATCTGAGCATTTTACTAAGGCGAGAAATGTCATGTTATGCCATCTGATGCAAATATTCAACTTCATATCATTTGGTATGACTTTCATGCACTTACTTACAGTGTACTTAAATATAACCCATAGCCAGAATGGTTTCTTTGTTGTCCATAAAATATATATACAATATACAATTCAGTAATGAGCATATTGTACAGTAATTTATATTAATGTACACACCCAGGTTTCTGGAAAGACTGGGCAGGAACTTACTCTGGAGGTCTTCATCCACATTTTGAATAGGCTTATCGTCTGCATTTGGTATTGGTGAGCAATCATTTCAAATTGTTTCACACAGCTGTAGTATTTAATACAACGATGACTGGCAAACGTGACAGTGCCATGCAAAGCTTTATACCAGAGTTAGACTACACCACAATAACTGTAGAAGTTTGAGCATTGATTATTAAAAATAAATATCAGGCCAGCAGTATGAAGTATCTCTCGTAGAATAAGAGACTTCATAAAAAGACTTTTGAATCTCTGGAGGTTTTCAGCAAAACAGTGAAAACTATTTCATAAAAGCTGGCAGTTTTCGAGAACAACATATTTGCCAAAACTGGAAAATAAGCTCCAGAGTATTGAGCCTAACTGCTGTTGTAATCTTGATTTTGAAAAAGAAAAAACACTTTACTCAATTGCTTGTGTTCTTTTAATTTGTACCCAAATATTCATGTTTTAATTTCAATGATCTAGAAATCCTTAATGATATAATGGATGTGCTTGAACAAGTCTTGCTTCCTTCAAGAACAAAGCAGAAAAATGGTTATGAACATCATCTGTTTAAAATGTAGGATTTAGCAACAGATTTTATGTGCAGTAAGCCTATGAATCTATTAATTTATTTTACGTTATGTTTCATTCTTTCAGCTGTACAGGGCTTGCAAAGCTTTCTAATGTTAATTATTCCTCATAAAGTGATCTATCTCCATGCATCTTAGCAGTTTAATCCTTTAGGAGCCAATATAAATGATTTGTAAAACATCTTCACAAAGCTGAGAGGGAAATTCAGAATGTCAAGCAGATTAATGTGTTCAAATAAGGCATTAATGCAGAGAACTCCCAGAGATGCTCTATAATTGTTTTACAGACACAGGAAAACCTCCCAAAACAAGATTAGGAAACACAGTTGATAATTTTGCTGGACACTGACATAAAAAAGCGACATTTTATGGGATCCGATGTGCATCTATTTCAGTTACACCAATAACAGTCATGAAATATTCATTCTTACAAAATTGGACTTTTTTGTACATGATATGAACATTGCTCTTTGTATCCATTGGCTTAGTTTTTTTTACTGAGAGTTATTTATGGATGCACTTACAATATCCTCAGTGTAGCATTTGACATGAAACTGTAACTTCGTGAGAACAACATGAGCAATTCTAAACACACGGGTCTGCTTAAATTCACGACTTGCGTGCACTTTTCATAACATCAGTATATGTCTGTGATCCTGTGAGGAGTTAGAGAGGTGTTCAGAACCTTGGACAGTAGCACCCTGAGCCATAAGCATGCACCTTGAGACTGATTACAAATAACCTGAAGGTATAACAAGCCTCACATTTAGACCCAAAACTGATCTCCATTTGTAAGTGTTGCATCTGCCTGCTCGGGGTGACTGTAATTACATTATTGCTGTTGTTCTGGTGATACACTTTTAATATGCTATCTGATGGTTTTTTATCAAGTATGTAGCCCTGGATAAGACTTTCTGCCTAATAAGACCGATCTATGGAAATGCCAAGAAGTGTAAGTAAAAAGAGTTTGTATGTCTTTTAAATTGACTTAGAAGGCCATTCCTAAAGGCAATTTGAACGGATGAAAAATGATCCAAACTGAAAGTGTCGAACCAGCTAAAAACAAATATTGACTGGACAACCTTTTGTAATCTATTACCAAAAAAACAAAGCCACAATATTATAATATATATTTCAAACAGTCCAATACAATCGCCAGTAATATCTGTTTTTCTTACAATATAGATGGAAATATATTAGTTTTGTAAAAAATATATTTTTATGTATCATGTGGCATCAATTACATCATTCAAACAATGTCATACATTTCTATAGCTAGAAATATGATTATTATGTTATGAATTCATATGCTGGATAAAATACGATGTACCCCATTATGGATAACATAGATTATATACAACCAGTGTTGCACATTCACAAAACCAATTGGTCCCTAGCAGACGTCCTGTTTTCTAGCTTCTAACAGTTGTTTAAATGCCAAGCTATCGCAACAGTCTTATTTAGCAGAGCTGACCACGCTGTGGAACGTTTTGTGCTAGCTGGAATTAAAGCGAGAGCTGTGCAGAAATGCATTGCATTGGCTTGATAAGTGTTATCATGAACCAGTGCTGTCCTTTGCTGTGGATGCATCACATAATTGTGCACACAAACAGTGCTAAGGCATGCAGTCATTTTATGATAAGGCCCGCTGAGCTGCTGCAATGCATTCCTACATAGCTTCCACATCGCACGGTTCAAGAGCTCACTTTGACTGTGGGCAATGCCGTTTTCCAATGCTCTTTGCCACTGTCGATCAATCCGGCAGAACGATTCTATCATAATCTTGCTGCTCCGCTATCTGTCCAACGCTGAAGCAATAAAAAGGGATTTTAAGTTAGAGGGCAAGCTGTAAAAGATTAGAGCTGCTCTACTGTATATTTCCAGAATTTATTGTGTCTGGCCAGCAATCAGATTCCTTGCTCTGAGTAATCCTACAAGGCCATAAAGTAGCCTTTAAGAACCTTAGCTTTTGACGCAACCCTTGACGCCTGACGTCAAAAGGTATTGCAAGTGTTGCAGAAGGAAGGAGGGCACAGGGTTTGAACAATGGGAAGGACTATGTACAGTGCATGTACAATGGCAGTAGGACTGATGTTTTTGTGGTCGCATGGTTAGCTATCCACTCCCCCTAAATGAATACATGATCCCCATGACAAATTTGTTGTTTAGAACTGTTTCTACTCAATTCCAAATTACCCTGTAGACAACATGGATTTGGTTTAGTATCCATACGTCTAAACATAAGCACACTAAACTAAATTGAGCTCTCTCAATTTCAGGGTGCTGAAATCATTAAAGTGAAATCCATCTTCAAGTAAAATTGAAAATATTGCAAATGATCATAATTAAGACATGCAACAGTTCACCCAATTTTAATCAATACCTTTAGATTTATTAGGGAATTCATGTTACACAAAATAGGAGAAACTGTCAACATTGATGTTAACTTACACTACAACTCATCAGCAATGACACCCACACATCCAACACATCGAACCCCAGTGTCCAGACACACCACTGCCGTTAGCTTGCACAGACTTGACTGTGATGCCCTTTAAATCAAAGACCATTATTTCAGGGCGCAAGGCCACCCTTAAGGTGAGCCACTGTCTCCAAACAGGTCAGGGCTGTGTGAAAATGAAGACAGGGCGAAGCAGACCGGCTTCTCTGGAGCTGTTATCTTCACCCGCGATTAAGCAGACTCTGGAGATCGCTCCATCTCGTTAGCACCTGTTTTTTTTACACCGAGGTCAAAAGTCATCTTCCAGAGTACATAGATTTTTTTCATCCTCTGTTTGGTACAGAAGCTTTCAAAAATAAGCAAAGGCACACTCAAAAGACAAAAAATGGAGGTAGCTGATGCTGAGCAAACATAATTTTCGAAGTCATAAAAAACATTTTTTAATAAGATGGATTTTGCTTCAAATTGAACCTGTAGGTCATTGGCAACTCACTTCCGTGAGAGATCAGAAACAGTATATAATCAGGATTTTTAAAATGCCAATATTCATACAAAATATAACACCAGCAAGTAATAACCAGGCACAAAACAGGTACACCAAAATGGGGTGTTGGACGCATATTAGGTCACAATAAATATTGCAGAGCATCCAATTCCACCACACTTCCCTCTAGTACCTTACTCTAACATGCACCAACCATGTTGATGAAAGTAGTGAAAGATTTTTTCAGCTATGCCTCACTGATATCCTTCCTTCCTGTCTTATCTCTATAGCTCCCCTGCAGAACATATTCCAATACACCCTATGTTTGCTGACTAGATCATTCAGACTGTTGGCTGTGCTGCTACCGGGAGAAGAGGGAGAGGGTCCGGTTGGCTGGGCAACTCAGCTTGTTATCTCACAGGCTGGGAACGATCATGCAAGTGTGCAGCCCACAGCAAGTACCAGCAAACCTGACTTGACTTGCTGAAATGCTCAATCTCATGTCAAAGCTTCAGGGACGCATACAGGTGGTGACTACCATGAGCGGCTTGAATCCACATTGTGAATCCAAATTGTGCTGTTTTCCCACTGGATGAAGAAGGCCTTGAGCTAGAAGGAAAGATTGTACTGCGGAACAACATAATTGACTATTGCTTTGTAGTTACACTACATGGTAGCATGTCCTATGAAGTTTCCAATATGATAAGGGAACCATATTAAGCATTTGGATTTCAGCAAGGATTACAGTATAAGCATACACACTCCACAAAATGTCTTCTGTGTGTGATAGGGTGTGCTGTGTCATATCATAAAAGTTACTACCATTAGCATAACATAACAAATTGCAATGATGCTTATCACTTGACAGTCAATGTCAATGGTAGTCTATGTCAGCTGGAATATACAGTAAAAACGGGTCCACTATGTTTAACAGCAGTGAAAACCCCCTAAATGATGTTTTTTCAACTTGAAATTTGATGACAAAGTTTGTGATTAGTGACAGGTTGTTTCTTCATGCAAAATAGATTTGAGATTCAATTAAGCACTTTATTTTAGGGGTTTAGTAAAGGCAGGCCCTTGTTTTACCCTTAGGACAAGCGGAGAAAACAGAATGTTAAGACTACTCAAGGGATAACATAACATAATGAATTGCACTGATGATATCACTTGACAGTCAATGTCAATGGCAGTCTATGTCAGCTGGAATACACAGTGATTCTTTAATGAATATTCACATGAGTTTTGTATATAGGGCCCTTCCTAAAAGTATGGTATATGCACAACCAGGATGCATGTGGCCCCCAGGTTTAACACAGTTCCATATTGCAGATCTGCTACGTGAGAAAGAGTTCCACATCTACCATGTATCAATCATCTTCACAAGAGCAGAATCCATCTTTAGTTTAGTCAGCTTGTCACCAGGGTTTGATTCCCCGATCACAGTGGAACACAGGGTCACTCAATCTCAACGTAGTGCATGTCATTCCTGAACTCAACAGCATGAGCTTCTGTAGCAGTAAATCTCCCTATCCATCTTAATCTGACAGCTGTTAACCAAAGGCAGTGGAGTGATTTGGGTACATTGATAAGGGGCAACATTTTTATAAGGGGTTAGTTTAGTGATTCCCTGAGTCTGTTCAGATACATCCAGTATGTGTGTCTATAGTATATTGATTGTATGGGGTATATATTATGCGCATAGGCACACTAACATACAGTTGGACAGATGCCCTGTTTAAATTGTCTCAAAGGGAATTAATGATGTTAAATTGAAATGAATTGGGGAAAGAATAACCAATGCAAAGGTTTATTTGCAATTTATATGCAAGTTTAAAACATTCAGAGGGTCCTCAGAAATTGAAAATACATTTCACTTTGTAAGAACATTTGTTTACCTTCTATTGTCTAGCGTAAAATAATGACCAATTCACTGTCAATATGTATTAAATAGATATACATTATATTGCAAATTGATCCATTATATACTGTCATGTCAAATTAAGAGACACTTCCATGTGTTAAATTGTCACTGCACTGAAGCCTATTGCGGGAGTTGGATAAAGGATAATGTAAGTCCCAATCCACAGGGCGGTCATTTTAAGGGCTTTTCAGAGGAAGAAGTTTAGGAAGCCTTAACATAACTCAAAATGAAAGGGTGATTGTTCCAAGGTGCCTTTAACGCGCGATGGTTCGCTGCACTTTACACAATCGAACACCTGCTTTGGATCCATTTGTGCCACATACGGAGTGCGAGGGCATGCATGAGCGCACACACATAAGTGTGTTTTCCCACATGCTGCGGACCTAACCGAAGCTGTAATTCACTGCGCATTTCCCCTGCTTCGGTTTGCAAAGCTGCCATCACAGCAGTTGAGATGACATCACGGATGTAGCCATGCAAATTTTACTGTACATATAAAAAAAACAATAACAATAACGCAGATATTGCGGTATATTACCAAAATTTGCATTAGACTTTAATAGACAGTTTTCCGTTAAAGAAACTGTCCGCAGAGAAGCTCACTAAGGCAACCGATTCGAGGATCGACCGGGAACCTGAGCGCACGTTATAAAAAATAACAGCAGCGGTACAATGACTGTTCTGCAAACAGTTAATGATCAATAAATAGTGATAGAAATGTGTGCCATGTCTCCTCTCACATGAAAGGAGCTCCACATTTTATACCCCTCTAGCTTTTAGCAGACTCTGGGGACTCCCTGCCGCGTACCATTATATTAACCAACAGCTTGGCTGTTAAAACAAGCTTCAGTGCCGTTTGTCTTGCTTTTACAATTGTACTTCTTACATGTATCATTTTTGGTTCTGATATCTGATATTTGGCCGATATCAGTAAATTCATAAATTCATTGTTGTACTGATGTTTTGCTTGTACTATTAGTCCAATACTGCAGGAAAGTCGCTAGGTATGCAGTGTTTAATTTTGAACATTACCTTCCAAGTATGTGATTTTGTATATATTTTTAAAATACGTAAAAGTACATAATCACAGCTTTTTATCTTTCAATAAATAAGAATAAAAGAATGATTTCAGATGCAAAATTCAAGCTCCTCTCGTGTACAGCAGGTGAAGCACTCATTAGACATGCAGTTAGGTTTTGTTAACTTTTGAAATATCTAACTGTTACTGTCTTAGCTAGCTGTTCGTTAGCTATAAATTCCGCTGCAGTAATGCAGAACTACTAACTAATAACAAATATTGCAGCCACTTTTGCTTTTATTCAGCACCGAGACAACCTACCACAGCTTATCGGCAGACATGTACTGAGCAGATCATTGTATTGCCCAACGTGAGGCAAAAATTCAGAATTCCTGGTGATGGCAGGCCGGTTGCATGTATGCACTCTGTGCGTCCTCTGAAGTCTACTTCAGTTTCTCTGTTGCAAATCTGCCATGGCCTTCCTCCTCCAAAATATACAGTGTGTCCCATTATGTTATGTCATTGATTTGAAAATTACTGGCCTGCAGACTCATACCATCTGTTCTATAAACTGCAAACGGCAGAAGACTTATTTATTTATTTCAGACGCAGGGAGAATTATTTTTCAGAATATCTGAATTTATAATGGATCAGCAAAAAGTCTGCCACTAAAATATAGGAGTATGGTAACAAGAGAGAATTAGTCTGAAGCATCAAGGGAAAATACAGATTTATAGGACATGAAATCGGTGTATCGTCCATTAAAATGAATATACTATATACATTCATTCATCACTTTATTAGGTAGACCTGTACACCAGCTTGTTAATGCAAATACTGAATCAGTCAATGGCAGCAAGTGAATGCATAAAAGCATGCGGACATGGTGAAGAGGTTCAGCTGTTTTTCAGACCAAATGTCAGACTGGGGAAGAGATGTGATCTAAGTGATTTTGACCGTGGAATGATTACTGGTGCCAGACATGGTGGTTTAAGTATCTCAAAAACTGTTGGTCTCCTGGGATTTTCACACATAACAGTGTCTAGAGTTCGCAGAGAATGGTGCGAAAAACAGTGGGGCAGAAATGCGTTGTTAATTAGAGAGGTCAGAGGAGAAGAGCCAAACAGGTCGAAACTGACAGGAAAGTAGGTGACAGAGAAGGACAGTAACACAAATAACCATACATTACAACAGTGGTATGCAGAAGAGCATCTCTGAACACACAACGCCTCAAAACTGGAAAGGCTACAGCAGCAGAAGTCTTAACAAGTCTAAAAAATAAGTCTAATAAATACATAATTAAGTTTTCACTGAGTTTATATTATATTTAATAACTACACATGGTCTCTACTGCGGATCAAATTAAATCGCTGGGGGTTTTATGATTGAGATTCCTGGCCATTCCACCCAAATGCTTCATAACACTGAACTGGCTTCCAGTTCTTGTCTTGCATAAAGGCTGGCCTGTGTGGAGGCAGTCTTAGCCAGATTTGATATTCTTGTCATGTTTGTGGGAGTCATGCTGTGGGATTCACCCGTCTCCATCACGAGGGGACCGGCTGACGCATCAGACACAGTGAGCGGGGCCATCCATCTGGGTGATTTAAAGATCAGCGAATCTGGCTGGAGTTCTTCCCCCCTACCCCCGTCCACTCAGCAGGGCCACCTCGCCCTTACATGCTACCCCATCGAGCTGGCTGGCATGCACAAGTTAAAATGGCCGCCACTGACCCTGAGGTCTACCATCCACTCCAGAAACCAAACAGTCGGGTCACACTCTGAATCAATAATTAAAACCTCAAAACCTTAACGCATCGCCGGTTGTGCTTGCTGTGTGTGTTTAATTTTAAAATGCTTCTGCGATGTAAGGTAGAACATAAACAATATTTCAAAGCAATTATACCTGCTGAATGATACTGTTTCAAAATGATTTGGCTTGGAGAGACCAGTAACCAAACAGTCCAACTTGGAAATAATGTGTCTGTCAGATCCACCCCAGTAGTGTTGAAAAAGGTGTTTTAAAGGCAAAAAAAAGAAACTACATTTGTATATGTACATTCAAGTTTGAAATAATGATATGACAGTTAAAATATAACAAGTCTTCATTGGACTCCATTGTCTTATTTATGTATTTATCTAGTGTTGTTTTGTTCCCAATATAATAAGGTAGCACTAGCTGATTTGATATTTTTGAAATGGAAGTTCACATCCAAGTAGTCAACTGTTTTTAATGAAAAATAGACATGCAAGTGAAAATGGCTAGCACTCTCTGGCCTTGCAGGCATATAAAAATCAACACATTTGATCAGAATATGATGTGGATTGATTTCTGAACACAACATGAATGTCAAGAATGAATGAATATACATGAAGAATATAGCTATTACCACACACTACCACACTGTTCTGCATCACATAACTACTGTATGACTTTGGCTACAGTAAGCCATGTGCCAGTGCAAATGAATGATAATTTTACTGGTAAATCCTACAGGGGGAATTGAAGAAATAATCAATGACAGTTGGCCCATTTCGCACCTCTATGCCAAGAGCCAGCCTGTACCTTTGGGACAGGAATAGAAATCTGGTTATGCCCAATATCGCCATGGAAACCAGGCAGACAGCACTGCAAAGCCACTGGCCGTCTTTGTGACAAAAAGAGCTGTCCATAGATCATAGATCAACATACTCTCTCTCTCTGTCTCTCTCTCTCCATTTCTCACACACACACACACACACACACACACACACAGACACACTCGCAGTCACGCACCCCTCCTCCATCGTCTCAATGTACATCTTACATATTGATAGGCCTCCCTCTGCTGGCGAGATATGGAATAGTAACACATAGTCATGAAAAATTAGCCCCCAACCTTGCCACAAATCTCCCCACCAGCAGAAGCCTTAGCCCTCGTCAGCCGCTCCCTGGCTACTGGAAGAGACAAGAGAAATAACACCTGAGAAAGGCGACAGTAACACCACGCCATCCTCCGGGCTTTCCGTCAACAGCTGGTAACTAATCGCCCACAGATGAAAGAAAATGTTAATTAAAGCTCATATAATCAAATCCAATCCATATGGTAGAAAGCTGATTAGTGGGATCGCAATTTAATCTTTATTACTTGTTAGACCTTTATTGCTTTTTTCATTTCCTCAGCATTGCCAGTATTGAATCACTCTAAACAAAGACCTACGTAAACGTAGTGTGTATATTTGGACGTTTCCATGCATACAATGTTCTTATATTTTAATTTATCAAATGAAATGCGTCATATCATTGAACAAATCATTTTTTCATGAGAAAAGTTGAGCTGGTGTGTTTGAAACTATACCCATACAGTGCAGAGCATCATAGCATAGCAGAGTGGATATAAAGCAGCAGATAATGCAGTATAGGCAACACAGTCTTTTGTAGCTTGTGTAGTCTTAACATTTTGTATACTCCCCTTGTCTTAAGGGTCAAAAAGGACCAGCCTTCACTAAACCCCTAAAATGAAGCAGATTATTTATATTTTAAACCCCAAATCTATTTTGCATGAAGAAACAACCTGTCACTCATCACAAACTTTGTCATCAAATTTCAAGTTGAAAAAAAAAAAAATGTTTATGGGGTTTTCTTTGCTGGTAACCATAGTGGCGGGTCATTTCTGACCCTTAAGACAACACAAGGGTTAACACATAGTCATTAAAAGGGTTAACTGATTTGAGTCTGGGCAAGGTTATAACACATTATGTCCGGTGCTCCACAGTAGAGGGTCACAATTGGCTTGGGGTTGGTTTGAGGTGAGCTAGCCTTTGTCAATAACAACCACATTGACCCCTACCAGTTCTCCTCAGTGCTAACATGGAAAATAGCCATCACTGGTGAAGTTATACTGCTCTGAGTGATTATTCCTGATGGTGGGGGGTGTTTTAAATACATGCTAAATAAATCTTTTTTTCTCCAGATTTAAATGAGTTGCTCCAATAATTTAGAGCTACACTAAGGCTAGAATTCCTTGAGTTTTGCATTTGACAGTATTAAATTGTGCTCCTGTGTGTCTACAAAACTTCCCATGCCACTAAAAATAATAACATATTTTAATACATATACGTATTCTTCGAGAAAAATTCATGTATAGATTTATTTTAAGGAAATTAATTTCCTTATTATCTTTATATACCTATACTTCACATGATAAATATATCATATAATATAATAATATATCATAAATATCATAAAATATTCATAAAACAGTGTAATAACCTTTATGATGCATTATCTGTGCATTTAGCAAACCTGCACACACGTGCAAATATGTTTTCTCATCTCTTTATATTTTACACGAGAAACTTTCAAGTACATTTTATTTGTATTTCTTTTCGGTCTCGGCCTGAGTGAGTAAAGTGAGCGTTTATGTGAGCAGAGGGACAATCAGCCCACATTATATCAGATAGACCCAATGTTCCTGCAACAGAGCAGCACTGCTGATCACAAACAGCCCGTGGATGGAAAATAGGAGGTTACAGTTTTCTTCCCCCCAGGGATATTTTTATGTCCGTGTTACAAAGGAATTTCTACCTGAATGCCTCTCAGATCTGCAAAATCTAAATAAGTTTTCAGATTGGACTGGGATCAGCCGGGGCCCCTAGGCCCCTGGTGCTCGCGCCTCTTTGATAGCTTTGAAGATGGTTTCTTCCAGTCTGCTTCAGCTATTATTTCTGTTTTTTGCTTATCCTGATCTCTTAATGCATCCTGCTTGCCTATTGGCATATGGCCGACATATTAATATTGCTTTGCCCTGTTATAGAGGAAAACAAGCACAGCTTATTTTCTGTGCTTGTGCGTTTTGTCTTGTATTGCTTCTTAAGATCCTGCTACCGGACAAATCTGCCCCTATGGACAACAGAGTTTTTTTAATCTATCCGGCCATCGATCTCTCGAGACAACTCCGCTCCGTGTCTCTTCTTAGTGTGTAGTGAATGTTCAATGTAGATATCGAGCATGGAACTGAATGCAGGAGATGTGGGCTTACACAAACACACACACACACACACACACACACATGCGCGCGCACACACATACACACTTACACACACATATGCACACCCACACGTACACACATACTCTACTGAACCTTGGTTTGCACAAGAACCATTTCTCCACTGATTTACAGACAGTTCAAATGTTTAAATGTAAAGGTCAATACACCCCCCCCCCTTTAGCAAAGCATGGCTTAAAAGAAATCCTCAACCTGACCCTGCCTCAATTTATGAAGCAGTTCAGTGTGTGAGCACTGCTTCCTGTTGCTGAGTTCTGCTGAGATTTCCTGCAACGCCATACAGTACATTGCATATTTTCCACAAAAATAGTCTTTTTGTCTTTTTGAAGGGGATTAAATGCGATGGCTGGTGTCAAAACAGGCGCAGGTACTTAATTAAATCTAGAGCTTGAAGCAATTAGTTCCAAACCAAATTAAATCTAAATGATCTCACAGGACACAGAGGAGCTAGTCCACACTGCATCCACAGCTGGAAAACAGGGGTGCGAGAAGAACCATTCTGGCTCAAATAGAACATAATGTAGCCTGACTCATAGGTCAGTAAAGTGCCTTTAATTTTAATGTTTTAAGGGTAATTTCTTATTATTTGTGTCTCCCCAGCTACTGCTCAATGTAGTGGAGACTAGGGAACTATGGTGTGTGTGTGTGTGTGTGTGTGTGTGTGTGTGTGGTGTGTGTGAGTGTGTGTGTGTGTGTGTGGTGTGTGTGAGTGTGTGTGTGTGTGTGTGTGTGTGTGTGTGTGTGTGTGTGTGTGTGTGAGTGTGTGTGTGTGTGTGTGTGTGTGTGTGTGTGAGTGTGTGTGTGTGTGTGTGTGTGTGTGAGTGCATCCGTACATGCATCCGTGCGCATGTGAGCACTGAGGCGGGGGGTGCAGGGGTGAGCTTACTTGTTTGGTTATATCCTGAAACCGGTTTTGATTGCTCCGTTTGATTAACAAGCCTACTTATTTAAATAAGGATACAGCCACTGTGCTGCTGTCACTATCCATAAGCAGGTAATTCCTTTCTGCCTGCCTCTGTGACAACATTACCAACATGTCACTCCTGTGTCCCCTTCACACACAATTTCCACTGCTGTTTTACTAATTTAATACTAAATAACAATGATTTGTTATTTAGCTGATGCTTTTATCAAAAGTGACTTACATTTTATTAGACTACTGCTGTTTTCACTGCTGTTTTGTTGTCCATGATCTAAATACCTTACCTTTTCCAAATGTCTTCACAATAGCTGTCAATCACTATGTACTAAAAAATCCATGTATAAAAGCACACTACCATAACAGCAGGCAAGATTCAGTAGAACAATAGCTGGCAGTTGGTGTTTCTCACTCTTAGCTGTATTTCTGCAAAGGCAAACATGATCCACACATATCAGATTTTATTTTAATGCACGCAGCAGCTGTGTGTAACAGATCTGATGCAGTAAGACCTGTTTGAGCCACTGTGCAGAGCCATATTTTGGATGGTTGTATGTGATGGAGTAGTTTGGGTTCTCCTGTACAGCTTATCCCTATCAAGTAATATCTCCAAAGCGGAAGTAAACATTGGCCGGGTGTCTGACAGATTAATTGTTTGATTGACAGACAGGTTCTACATTATTACATTGGGACATAGTCTTCTTAGAAGCCTCATTTTCTTGTAAGTCATAATCAATAGATGGAGAGATAACACAATACAGCCATCTCTGATTACTTATGCTGAGCTGCAATCATCAGATGGGTATTTTTCCATCAAGACTATGTGTTCTAGAATTAAAACGAGCAGAAATGCATAGAGGCAGAGACAGTAACCCATTTTCAAAACTAATTATTTGGTCATAATTTACAATAGGGTTCTTGCTTGCATTAACTATATTAACTACATTAACTGACTTTTATTCCAATATGAATTGCCAATAACTAATGTAGTTGTTAACATGAGTTAATGATGTACACATACATTAACAGGACTAGCTAACAGTAGTAGTTAGTTAGCAACTACATTAGTTCATGCCAATTCATGGAACCTTATTGTAAAGTGTTATTAATTATTTATATGTGTAAAAAGACAGAAAAACCTCAATAGCATGTCTTAAATATGGGTCAGCATCACTTGGGCCATGGGCTGTAATTTATTTGGGAATATATTATGTAATAAATGAAAACTGAAATGTGAGAATTGTGAGCATTTTAACTACACCCATGAGCTAACTGAAATATTGCCAGAATGAATTTTGCAGGTACAGTACATGTAAGGTTTTATAGTGTGGTTGCACATGAAAGTAAAAAATAATACATTTTAATTCCCCAGCACAGAAAATACACAGTACTGATATTCACTTTTACTACATACGGTTAATTGGATTATTCCTTAGTGTTGATGTTTCCTTCATTAAAATTTCTTCCACTTATCACAGCCAGAAATATTTAATTATATGTTTTTGTATTTCTTTCTTGGTTTCTTTTATTTTTGGAATCTACGCGGTCAATAAAGTGTAGAAAGCCAGCCATATTTTGTTTACCATAGAAGACATCCTTTAGTAATACAGTAATACAGCATGCAGCATACATGATCATTCCAGTTAATTCGAAAATCGGCACTGGCGGAAGGAGGAGCAATTAACAATTCAAATGATGAGGATACAATAATTATTTCTGTCTCAGCATTTGGAAATACTAATCAAAAATTTGAATCACAAGGAAACAAGGGAAAAAAACAAGCTATTTTAAAAAAACAACACCAGGGGTTTATTCAACTTGAATACCCTATTTACTGTTGTACCACAGACAATATATTGTTTAAATATATTTCTTTCTTTCTTTCTATTTTATATATTCTTTGACAAGGAGGCTTTTTTGTTTATCTGGAGCCAGGGAATCTGGGTAAAACAGAATTTTGAAGCTAGTCCAAATGGCTCAAGGGTTATAGACCAAAAGTGTTTGTGGCTTGCAACATCATCTGACCAATCGCAGTAATTTTTCGAACCTGAGTAGTGGGCGACCATAGGAATCTGCCAAGTTTGGTTGCTGTAGGACATCAGCTGTGCAAACACTGTTAGGGTGGAAAAAGTATAACAAAAATCGGAAAACAAATACAACAGTGTTCCAGCACTTTGAGCCAGGACCCCTTATTACTAGTTAAATTTTCATAAACCAGGGTTCAAGTTTTTAGAGTGTGGTTGGTTTCGCCTGGTTGTCCGTTTGTGTGGCATAGTCCTCTGCTACATTTGCAATTCACAATTACTATTTGTCATTCATTATGTATGTGCCAGCTATGGCAAACCCCGTCATCAAACAACTTCTGCTTCTCAATGACAGCTGTGCACGCACAGGGTGTATTGTGTTGTTATGTTCAGGTGTGCCCTGGATTGAGTCCATTGAGGAATAGTATAGTGCTGCTGCGATAATTGAGCCATCTGTGACATCCTGTATGAAGGCATTGCACAGGCAGTAGCTATCTCCCAGAGCACTTCTGTTGACATTATTCCTGTTGATCATATTTCTAATTCGGTATGGCATACTAATTTCAGCACTGTAAGCAGTGCTGTAAAACCTGCTGCATATGATATCTCATATAAGTTCATTCTGCAGTGAAAGTTCAAAACGGGAGAAAGTTTTACTTCCAGTTTTTCATGCGTACTGGCTATATTTCTTGGTGCACCTGAAACTCTGACTCAAAACAGTCAGGGATGTACCTGATACACATTAACGTCTTGATGAAGTCTTTCTCATCAACAGGCAGGATACTCATTGGACCGATTTCTGTTTCCTTGGGAATTCTCTCAAGATATCCATGTAGTAAATGCTATTTACAGTTTTTTACTTTGACGCTAAATTCACATTCAAACACACTGTCACAAAATAAAATCATTCCATCAACACATCAGCACTAGTTTTCTTATGACAAATAATTGATGTAAAAAAACATTTTAATAAACAGTGTCATTACAGTAGGTCCACTATTTTCTGTCAGTCATGTTCAAATTGGACTGTAGAAATGCATAGTTTTTTGGTGGTTCCACCTGACTGAGAAATACATTTTTTTGCATTTTCTGTAAAAGTAATGCAAAAATAATTCACTGTTTGGTCCACATACAGTGCTCTTGTGCTAACTGTGTGAAAAAAGTAAACAAGAAAAAAATGCTTGTTAGCAATTGTTAAAAACTGTGAAACAAACATATGTTGCAATTGTATTTTTTATGATTTTGTTCAATGATTCCACTCTCTTCTACCGTTTCCACTATTCCTTGTATTTACAACCACATAAAGAACCATACTGAATCAAGTTGTATCAAGTATTTTTTACTGCAATAAAGCATTGCAAAAACAACTAAACAGTGAAGCTTGTGTGCAAGAGATGTTCCTATAGTATTTCATGATAAATATGTTATGTTACTTTTAACCAATGGTTTTGGAATTGCAAGATTTCTTGGAGGATACGAATGCACAATACAAGGTTTTCGAACATATGGTGTGATGTTGATGACAACATTTGGCCAAATGAAGTAGTCTGGATGGACAAAAACCAGCATTACTGTACCTGTAACTTGAACATTGTCCCCCCCCACAACAACACCCACCCCCCCCCCCCCTCCCCCCGCTGTAAACGACATCCATGTTTGCCAATAAAAACCTTTACTGCAGCATTTCAATGACTTGTCCCTGTTGCATATCCTGTACTCAATGTTTGTAAAAAACACAAAAATGAATCAAAGAGCAAAGCAATTCTTTAACTGTCAGGTTTGGGGGACAGAGGAACCAAGCGCAGACTAAGGGGTACAAGAAAATAACAGGTTTATTAACAAACAGGGGGCAAATCCAAAATGTAATACAGGGACAGGCGATGGTCAAAATCCAGGCAGACAGGTAAATGCGGGGCAGGCAGAGCGTAATTGTAACACAGGCAGAGTTCAATAACCAAGGAAACAGACCAACCAACGAAAGTACAAAACGAGATCCAAAAACACAGAAAGTCCAGATACCAGAAAAATAAAACCAGACAGAATACTCAGGGAAGAGGAGGCTAGAACCGGCTAGGGAACTCGGAAACAGAGAGAGACGAACTAGCTAAGAGAAACTGAAAAGGACAGGTTTAAACACACAGGGGAATGAGACAACCTTGGCAGGGCGTGGGAGTGATGGCGGTCTAACAAATAGACATCAGGTGAGACACATGAAAGGGCAATCAAACAATAACAAAGGAGGCACAAAGACATGGAACTGGATTCATATAGCCACACATCAAATGGCTCCGGATTAGGGAGTAGTAGTGACAGTGGAGTTAAGGAATGTAGTGATAGTGGAGAGCAGGTGCAAATAGTGAATTAAGGCAGGCAATTTAGAGATTGAACAGGGAGGCGGAGCTACAGAGTAGTGTAGAAAAAAGAGATAGTTAATCTGTTAGTATACGTGACTCGGGCTCAGAACTACATAAAGACACAGACATCAAAAAGGAAAACAAGTGCAATGACTAATGAATGTCAACAGAAAATCTGACATGAATATGAAAAATTATTAATAAACAAAAACACAGAATAGGCTAAGAGACAGAATTCAGGATCATAACATTAACTAATTACAAAAAGAAAAGAAACTAGAAACTAGAGAGCACAAAATTTATTTTGAGACATGTTTGCAGTGCTTTTTGGTGCATTTTGAACATGAAATGAACTGTTGTGCCGAGCTGCATGTCGGTGCTGAGAGTTGTATGAAGAGTTTTAAAAAGTCAACTCAGTTTTGAAAAATGCTTGTTAGCAATTGTAAAAAAAACTGTGAACTGAGAGTATTGTGGTAGTGTGCAAATGAGCTAGTTTACCAATGCTGGAAATGGCTTCTGTGTTAGGCAGGCAGAATTTTTCATAGCAACAGATCTTATGCTCTGTGGAATTAATGTACTGCTGACTCATACTTTGTTACCAAATTGTGCCACCCAATCACATGAATTATACTTTTATGCGTAATTGTCATTTTGCGCAGTTAGACTTTGCGGTCCATGTCATAAATTGATATTTTAAAAGGAATGCTTGGCATTTTGGCCTGTGAATGATAGGAAAATGTGTACTTCTTTCCATGCATATCTGGAAAGTACTGTGTAATTATTGGTACTTTCTTTGTCACCTCAATTTTTCAATTTGTAGCTGTAGTTATTGGTACTTTCATTGTCGCTTCAATTGTTCTCATAATTAGTTTCCAAAAAGTGGTTTTAAAGTTTGTGCCGAACATAATGGTCAATGTGGTTGAAACATTTGTTAGCCATATCCTGAATTAATGTTCTATAGCCACATTTATGTGATCCATTACGTCTGTCCTCATTTGACTCAACACTAAAAGCACATTAATAATTCTTATTCCTGTGTTTAATGATGACATGATTCAAGCCCACCATGGCCAAGAAGGGAGAACAATGCAAATGTCTGCCAATCTGTGGTAAGCTGAACTATGTACTATATCTTTTCTTGGTACCACTGCTGCATTCAGAAGCCATTGTACACTCCTTGGTTTTCTTTAATGATTGACTGTGGGACGTAGTTCCCAACCACAGTCCTGGGGATTACATGAAAAGAGGTAACAAAATTTTGAACTGATCAAATTAAAACTGAGAGAAATTCACAAGCTCTAACAAAAGCAGCAGCCCTTGGATTCTTTCTTTTTTTAGACTATTTTATGGTATCAGGATATCAAATTGAGGCAATATGCAAATATAATATAAATAGCAATAATATACCACTGTGTAATTGTAACTATATGCAAAATGTGAGCACATACAATATATTGTAGCAAACCATATTTTGTCAGTTTTACCGCACAAAGATTTCAGCCTGATTAAATCACTGCCAGCAGTCACAGATGAACAGAGTATAAGAGGAACCAAATGAACGAATCATTACATGGAGGCGATGCAGTTAATTTAATTCTCCTCAAAAAGATTTGTTCAGAAAGACGGAATCACCCAGAAACAACCCACCACCACTGCTCCCTGCGCTGCCCCACTGGAGCAAGAGTATGTGTTCCATTACTGCTGTTAATGGGCAGCTCATTTGTATGAACTGTAAAAAACAAAAGACAGAAATTAGCAAGGACGCCCCAATCAGGTGACAAGAGGTGATTACACATTCATCATCATCAATATCAATACGTGCAGCAACACACATATGCAATCAGTGCACTCTAGTGGAGAGAGCCTATGTACAGTACGTTTGTGCACTCACCGCAAAGCCTGTGTATCGCGAAACAAACGTTTCTAGGAGTCACAGCCCCAGCAAGTATTGCAGTAGTACAACAAAACATATTTAAGAACTTAAATCATTGCAAAGTAATAACATTTATGTTCAAACTTAAGAACATTAAATTCAATCATTTTCAGGAATAGAAATTTCCCAGTTTACAAACCCATGAATGAAAGAAATGTCTATAGTTACAACACTAGGGCCAGTGTTGTTTATCTGGAAATGCTCCATTATTGATGCTTGGATAGTAAAAAACATATTTCAAAATACTGGTGCTGAAAAAGAGGAAAGAGGATACATTTTCCGAGAAAAAAATGAAACCCATGATAGCACAATGTACAGTAGTTTGAGGGAAAGGATTAGCATGCTAACATTAACCATATATCTGTGGGGGAACAGGAAGTCCATCCATCCATCCATCCATTATCTGAACCCACTTATCCTGAACAGGGTCACTGGAGCCTATCCCAGCATACATTAGGTGAAAGGCAGGAATACACCCTGGACAGGTCGCCAGTCCATCGCAGGGCACACACACCATTCACTCACACACTCCTACCTACGGGCAATTTAGACTCTCCAATCAGCCTAACCTGCATGTCTTTGGACTGTGGGAGGAAACCAACGGGGATTCGAACCCAGGACCTCCTTGCTGTGAGGCGGTAGTTCTACCCACTGCACCATCCGTGCCACCGGAACAGGAAGTATGTTTTTTAAATACATTTTTTAAATTGTTCTCTACTACTAAACTCAGTGAAGCGCATTGTTAGTTTGTCCATGAATGTTCACCACCTCACTGTTTTAGCCCCCCATATCTTTGCCTTAATATTCATCTCACAGCGAGTGATCTCACTCCTTATGAGCTATTTTCGCTGTAATCAAAACACGGTCTTAAACTTGTCCATCACAGAGCAGTTGCCTTTTGACCACAGAGTTGTATCTATGGCAACCGGGCAGTTTAGAATCATTAAAGGACTGTTCTATGAGTTAGTAGACCCCATCCCCCAGCATAGACACCTCACGTTCATTTCAGCTTTAACAGTTTATCCTGCTTATATTTCGAAAGCCAAAGCACAGCCTACAGTATCAACTATATTATAAACAACAGGTTATTCTTGTGCAAGACTGATGTGCATATTCTGGTGTGAAAACTGTAAGTTTGGTGCTAACTCTTTACAAGTGTGAATTATAAGAATCTGTGAGTAATCAGGGGCAAGTTAATGTTCTAACAAGATCCTGCTTACCACTTGTTTGATTATTGGCTATAAACATGAACTAAGATTTATAGCTCCAAAGAAAGAGCCTGTATAAAAGCAAGTGTGATTTCAATATAAGATTAAAATTGATGTCACATTTGCAAGTTCCAAACGTTGCCCCAGGACCCCCTTGCACACTAACACACACACACACACACACACACATACTGTAATGAGCTATTCATGTGGCAGCAGTGCAATGCATACAATCATGCAGATACATTTAATTAATGATCATATCAACCATCAGAATGGGGAAAAATGTGATCTCAGTGATTTCACCATGGCATGATTGTTGGTGCCAGACGGGCTGGATTGAGTATTTCTGTAACTGCTGATATCCTGGGATTTTCACACACAACATTCTCTACAGTTTACTCAGAATGGTGCGAAAAACCAAATACATTTTGTGAGCAGCAGTTGTTGAGAAGTCAACGGAGAATGACCAGACTGGTTGGAACTGACAGAAAAGCCATGGTAACTCAGATAACCGCTCTGTAAAATTGTGGGGAGCAGAAAAGCATCTCAGAATGCACAACACGTCGAACCTTGAGGCGGATGGACTATAACAGCAGAATACCACGGCAGGTTCCACTTCTGTCAGCCAAGAACAGGAATGTTTTCTTGGCACACTTTGGGCCCATTAGTACCAATCAATCATCACTTGAAACCCACAGGCTATTTGAGTATTGTTGCTGACCGTGTGCATCCCTTCATGACCACAATGTACCCATCTTCTAATGGCTACTTCCAGCATGAAAAAATGTACCGTGTCACAAAGCAAAAGTAATCTCAAACTGGTTTCATGAACATTACAATCAGTTCAACGTACTTCAGTGGGCATCCCACTCCTCGGTTCTGTATCCAATAGAACACCTTTGAGATGTGGTAGAACAGGAGATTTGCAGCATGAATGTGCAGCTGACAAATCTGCAATCATGTGAACATGGAACAGAATCTTAAAGGAATGTTTTCAACATATTGTGGAATCCATGCCACAAATAATTGAGGCTGTTTTGAGAGCAAAGAGAGGCCCTAATTAGTTCCTAATAAAGTGCTCAATATAGATAAATAAAGTTTATATTGCTATATATAGAATATATATAGAATATAATAGGCAGAAGATACTATTTCTATTCTGGGTTTATATTGCTGAAAAGCACTGCATTTCATTTGTTTCTTTTACAATACGTGTATTATTTTCTGCCAGAATCCCACAAGTGAGAAGTTTAGTTTTATTTCATCGAACAGTCTGCCTCCTCATGTTCTCTCCCTGTTTACTAGAAAAAAAAGACTCCGATTTGAATCACATCATCCCCGTCTCCTTGTGCCAGTCTATTCTGTTCCTCCCAGGGGTGTCGCACACTGATAATTATAACATTGTGAATCATTTTCACTTCCAAAGTCTTCCCATGTGCTGTAGCCTTTGAAACGTCTTCCTGCTGGTACAGTGTAAGGGTACCCCTCATGTGTCTAAAAAAGAAACTGCCCTAGATTCAGTCAAATACACTTAACCAGTTGAAAGACATATTTGTTTTTTATTCAATGAAGCAAACACAAAAGCTACCGTGACTGAAAAATTCAAGAAATAGAAAATGGTGAGGCCTGAAAAGAGGAGGAGCGAGGTGGAAGCCTGTTTTTTTTTTAAAAGCAACTCATACTAAATGTTCTCTTTCATATCGAGACTATGTCTCCACCCTACCCATTCCATTTGTCCAGAGAAGGATCCTCCCTGGTCCTCACGTGGCTAATCTTTAAGACACACTGGGCTATGCACCATAAAGCACCCAAGTTGGCGTGGTATCAATGAACATTTGATTGACCTTGCCTCCGAGAGGCCTAGTGCTGGGGAGATAGCCTCTCTACTCAGAGAACCATGGTAACACCAGTTACTAGAACGTTATCTCCGGAAGTTTAAAATGTAATGCAGGAGAATGTATTGTTGCATTTATTTGCAGGAAATTATGCAATCTATAAGAAGTACCAGTAAAATCTGCAAATGACATTGCACACTGTCCTGCCACGGAAATGCTTTACATGAAAAACGTGAATCTGGGAAACCAACTGATTGATGAACTCAATGTTCCTGTACACTTTCTTTTTTGTGAAAAGTGCAAAGTCATGGAAATCAAGCCTGCTAAGCAGAAGCCAATTAAGCACTTGGCTTTGTAGACATTTTAATCTTGTAATGCACAGACGTCCCAGACTGACTGAGTTGCTTCTACCACTGTTATGTCTATTGCCCTGAAAGGACATGACCTCAAGAAATCCATGTTTGCCACGGTCACACACTAATACATCAGGTGTTTTACGAAAAAGGGGAGTTCTGCTTGTAGCAGCAGACCTCAGCTATGATTTTTTGGAGACCTCCACATTCATAGATGCCTGGCAAAATGCAATTGCAAAATGATTAACGGCACTACAGCAGTGTTTCACACCATTTACAATGCTGCATTGGGTTTACATGATGAGTCTAACAAGTTGTGTACTGTTTCAAGCACATCAACTACAGAGCCAAAACCTCCCAACTCCCAACAAGTCTGCAATCACCTTGAAATCTCTTCTAGCATGCGATCCATGAGGCACAATGATCGTTACTTCCGTCCTCTTGACAGGCTCCCAGCCAGACAGGGAAATCATTAGAAAATGTAACATCACAGAGCTACTGAAAAGTATGCTTGAGCAAGGCTATTTGATGAAAGGTGATGGGCTCGTGTTCGACAAGGGCATTCTCAATGAGAAAGATGTTGAAGAAATTGGGCTGCGATTAAACATTCCTCCCTTTGACAAGTCAAACAGACAAATGCCAGCAGCAGAAGTCCAAAGGACAAAGAAAGTATCAAAACAAAGGCTGCGGCCTGAATTCTTCTTCGATTTTTGAAAGTCTGCAGTAAGTTTACATCCTGAAGGTAATTTTCCAATGCATATTGCAGGATCTTATGACAGTTGGTAGATGAAACAAGTAAACATTTTGTCCAGAAGTTGTCAAGAACCTCTTGCGGTAGCTCAGAAATAGATAACATGTATCATGTTTCAATCGCAGCTTTGGACCGGTGGCAGGATTGTTTGCCAGAGTGCGCAACAATAACTAAACGGGGTGGGACTCTGTGAACAATCAATTGACTTTAGCACCAGCAGCCAATCTAGAGAATTGAGGATTATTCTTCAACTAATAACACTTTGGAAAAGTACATTAATCCATTCGTACATTTCTGTTGTATAATACATTTATCTAAACAACAAATTACACTGCTATTCTGTGTCCTAGATTTCTCCATTTAGCCTCCCCAAATAACCTAAAAATCAACTGAACCAATAAGTGAATTAACATTTTTTAATCTCTCTTCAAAAAAATTTGATAATAAACCTTGTTTTGACCATAAGCACGTAATTAATTAAAGACACACAGTATATGCAGAACATTTCTCTACATTTCATCTGTGAACATTTTAAAATGATCATCTCAACAGTGTGCTTAACTGGAGGAAATTCGTGGCTACAATTTATGGCACTTCCAATCTTATAGGACTCTTATGTTCTAAGACCCTGTTTACACTTGGTCGTTTTGTGTGATTTGTATCAAGATAGTTTCCGGATATGATTTAACAAAAGTATATTTATATTAGTCAGATGCATCTCTGGCTAGCCAGATTGAAACCCAGACATCCCAGAAAACCCACTTCCTATTTTGTTCCGCCTTTGACAGAGCAAATATTGTAGCTACTAGAAAAATAGCATGCTGGTATGGCATATTTCAGTTTCTTAATGGGAAATGACATTCGGCAGACGTTGTACAACAGAAGATGCCGGTGCTGAGACCCCGGTTGCAGCCGTAGCTAAAACAGTATCGCTAGTGAGCACTTCATTTTGCTCGAACTTCAACCACACGCGTCCTCCATGCTATTACCTGGATATTCAAGACGCATGAAACGACCAAGTGTAAAGGGGGTCAAAAACTATTACAGGTAACAAAACTTTAAACATGTTTACGTGAACATGATTTGTTTTTAATGTTTGGATTTTTTCTTTCACTTTGACGCATGTGCTGTAAGTGGTATTTTCCTCTCAGATAAAAAGAAGAAAGTTCTGAGGAAAAGTTCAGATTATTACAACCCTCACATACTTGCAGTGAAGCGTCTATGGCATGTGAAACCTGGCTCTGGTGCCTCTCACCTCGGAGCAACGATAAAGAGAGATCAGCATTCTGACACCTCAGCAGTGCTCAGCACGCAACACAAAACCACAGTAGTTGAGGCGCTAAGTGTGCCCCCACAACATCCCAGGCCCCATCTCATTTAGGGATCCCCGCCTTCCCATCTGGTATGGACTCATTCCGTTCCGCCGAGACAATTTTACTTCTCAGCCTGCTGTGTCAATGAAGACGGGAGATGTGAGATGCTCATTATCTCGATAAGTGGGAGCAGGGATTTCAGGGCACTTGGGGAGAATTGGATGTAAAGGTTTGTTTAAAAAAACTATCACTCAGTGACCACTTTATTAGGTAGACCTGTACACCAGCTCATTAATGCAAATATTATCAGCTGATCACGTGGCAGCAGCGCAATGCATAAAAGCATTATTACATTACATTATTGGCATTTGGCAGATGCTCTTATCCAGAGCGATATACAGTTGATCAGACTAAGCAGGAGACAATCCTCCCCTGGAGCAATGCAGGGTTAAGGGCCTTGCTCAAGGGCTCAACGGCTGTGCGGATCTTATTGTGGCTACACCAGGGATCGAAACCACCGACCTTGCGGGTCCCAGTCATTTACCCTAACCACTACGCTGCATGCAGACATGGTCAAGAGGTTCAGTTATTGTTCAAACTAAACATCAGAATGTGGAATAAATTATCTAAGTGATTTTGACCGTGGAATTCTAGTTGGTTTGAGTATCTCAGAAACTGGTGATCTTCCGAAAAAACCATGCATGACAGTCTCTAGAGTTTACAGAGAATGGTGTAAAAAATTAAAAAAACATCCTGTGAGCGCCAGTTCAGCGAGCATAAATGCTTTGTTAATGAGAGAGGTCAGAGGAGAAGTGCCAGACTGGTACAAACCAACAGGAACACAACGGTAACTCAAATAACCACGTTTTACAGAAGAGCATCTCTGAAAACACAGCACGAGTTATGCATAACCATATGAATATTCATAATGTGTAATGAAGACTGAATGTGTATTTTATGAAGGCTTTAAGAATATATCCTTGTCAAACAAGTAAAAATATTGTTACTATAATTGCAACTGCAACCTATCCAATGTGTGACTTGCATTCTCATACACTCCACTGTGACCGATCGATATTTAAAATGAAGACCTGATGTGCCATAGATCAGCGTTGTATATTTGCGCCGCTGAATGCCGCGATCCATCAATAACGAGACATCAATTTTTTTGGAAGCAATCACTAGATAATATGTCATTACCATGGAACAATTTGTTCTTTAAGCAGTCCATTGTCCTGCCCAGAGACATGCGGTTTTAAGTTCTGCAGACAGCAGGGAAAATCCATTTATTTCATAACACGCTGTCCAGCTGAGCCAAATCAATGGCATCAGAAACAATTGTAGTTAATAGATGGGGAAATCAGAGGGTAGACTGAGGCCTGGTATTGGCCATTTGGAGTCAATGGGATCACACAGTGCTCATCAGTGGGAACTGCGAAGATAAAAATGAAAAATCACATTTTTCTACTGATGTGACTGTGCTAACCATTATCTCTGAACCGGATTATCGCTGTGCGTCTTACTGTGGGTTTTTCTGTTGCATTTGTATTTATTTTAATTATGTTTGACACAGACGAGTCATTCCCACGAACACACACCATCATCATCATCATCATCATCATCATTGCTGTTATCATGAGCAGCAGTAGCAGCATTATGACCAAATGCACACCACTGTTGCTAACAGTTTCTCAGTTTCCTACTACAAAACGCATTCATATCCACACCATATTTTGGAAAGGAAAAAATAATGATGATTAAAAATGCACACACACACAGATACAAAGATACACAAAAAATGATAAAATAATACACATTAATACATACAGTGGGGTCCAGAATTATTGGCACCCCTGACTGGCAATGCACACAAAATACTGAAAAAATAAACAATACGATTTCTTAGAAAAACTCAAAATGCTGAACATGTGAAACATACTGGACTTTATTCATGTTTCAATGAAACTAACCAAAATCAAGAATTGATTTAACAGATTTAACCAAAACCAAGGTTCCATAATTATCAGTCAGTATTTAGTAACAATATAGTTATTATTGTTCAGCTAATTACCTGGGAGGACAGAAAACCAGGGCTGAATTTGGTCCATATTTGATGATGGCTGTATCATAACATTTAGAGCAAAGTATGATTGAACAAAGAGATTCAGACTTTAACTAGGAGACTCCAACTTTAAATTTTATAAATTTTCAGCCATTCAGATTTTGACTTGCCTTTGTGTTTTGGATCACCGTCTTGCTGCATAACCCAATGAAACAATTAGTGTGGTATCTACTGCATATCTGACAGCAGCACAGTGGTTTGAGGCTCATTTGATACCTTAGACCATTGATGACTTAAAGCCATTTAGCCAACCAATGTGTTCCATACTATATCAGTATAATTTACAGCTGAATCTAGTCTCACCCCCAAATTCCCATAGAGATCCATTCAAATGCAAATAGTTTTTGGCCTCCAGAAATCACTGGCAGTTTGGTAACTGTGGCGTGCCTTCCAACATGCTGATGGAAGGCATAGCAACAGCATACTGTAGATTTAATTTCATTCCCCAACTCCAACCTCCAAGTCACTGACGAGAATCACACTTACAGTTGGACAGATTTAACAATTCTCTTTTTCTTCTCTCTTTGTCTCCCCACCTCAGATGCTGGTGGGCTTTCACAGGTTTCCATATGTGAGCCAATTATGCCCAGTGAAGTAAAGAGCAATTGATGTCTGTAGTTGCTCTGGGAAAGGGGTTCCATTTTGTTTCACAAAAAGCACTAGTGTATGGGCTCCCCAGCTGAAAATCAGATCCTTTGACAGTCAGATACAACAGCTCAGGTTATTTCTTTTCATATACTCACACTATGCATTTTAAATGTAGGGCCGTGCACTCACAGTCTATGATCTGAATGTGAGTGAATTGACCTCCCTTGGAGAGAAACAGGGATATTTAATATTATTTTGTATATTATTTTGAATAATTCCAAAAAATAGATGGACTCCCTGGCTCTTTTTTTGGGGTCAAACTGCACAGAGCCAAGTACAGACAATCACTTTGCTAAAAGGCTGTGGGGGGCTTTTTTAGTTCTGCCTCAGCAAACTGTTTAACTGAATTCATTATCATTATTTGACTATGGGTGTTAAGTAATGTTCCAGTATTCAGTTCTCGCTAATAGTCAAGGAACTATTATCTGCGGGCATTGCACTTCAACACAACCGCAGCCCTTAAAGGCAAGATGTCTAAAACCTGCACCTTGTGTACCAACAGGGACTTTATACTTTATATTCTCTGCATTCTCTGATTATACTATAATCCATGCATATCCTATTTGTTGTTGAAATATGCCACGTGTTTTCTGTTTCACTACTGACTATTGGACATTATTCAGGAAGAAATAAACCACATATTTTGACCACAGACAGAGGCATAGCCATTTTCATAAAAAAATGAATTTTCCCCATGGATCATGATGAAGAGTGAGATGGAATTCACAGCTCCTCTGCGACGATCAGAGTGCGGTCTTCAGTTTAAAAATGATGACATTCACAACGGTGACCTGCTTCCACCATGAGCCAAATGTAAGAACAAATAGATATTAAGCTGTCAGTCAACAAAATTACAAAGATTGCCTTGCGGCCAGGCCGGGGGTGAACATTGCTTTCGGGGAGGGGGGCTCTGGCGGCCACAGACTGAGGGAGACATCCCTCATAATTCCCCAACATCCTCAAATGTCTCCTCAAATGTCACAAAACACTCGGAGAGGCGCTGCCCCAGACAAAGAGACCCATAGAGCAAATTTCACATGGGCTGCTTTATGACAGCAGCTTTGCCAAGTAATCTTCTTAAAGATGAAAAAGATGTGTGAAAGGCCCTTCCTGGCTCTGAAATGTGTGTATGTGAAGGCTTTTTTTTCATGTCAGTCAACATATACGGGTACCCAAGGTGCTCCTTTGATTTGATGAAAAATAATTATTTTTATATTTTTATTTTTGCTGTCATTTTGGTACAATATATTCCGTAGAATAACAGCACAGTAGAATGTTCCATGTTAAATCAACTCTCATTGATAATCTCCACCCATAGTGTATGCAGGCTTCTACATGATGGCTTGTGTGATCATTGACCAATGATCTATTGTCACTCTGAAGTGTATGTAGGAGAAAATGTATTTATGTTGGCCATTTGCATACATATGTAAACTGCAGGTAGAGGTTTAGGTTCGCTAAGATGGAAAACAAAGTTTTGTCTCAAATGCCATGTTCATGCATTCACACTAGTTCATTAAGCCCATAAGTCACATTCAGGCCGGAGTGGGTTTCAATCAATATGATCACGGGATATACCGCTTGAAAGCAATAATACTGACGGTTCTACCTGTATAAACTATTTCATGATAGTTTACTGGGTTTACTGTCTCAACATGTGATGTAATACGAGTACCTAATTTGATTGTTTTGTTCTACTGTTAAATACAGAGGGTAACATTAGTTAAGGGTTGTTTTAAATATCATAATGAAATATCGTCTAAATATCATCTTCAGAACCCAACATGGACATTTGTCATTGTGGGTTTATTGTCTCAGCATGTGGTACAGTATAATACGAATACCGCGTTTTAATTATTTTCCACTGTTAAATACACAGCAAAGCTTTTGTTTAGGGTCCTTGTAAATGTCATATTGAAATATTGGTAAATATTCAGAACTCAACATCAAGATTTGGCACATTGTGGGTTTACTGTCTCAGCATGTGGTATAATTGGAGGACCAAATTTGATTGTTTTGTTTCTGCTGTTAAATACCGAGGGATACTTTAGTTAAGGGTTTTTGAAATATTGTATTGAAATATCTTTAAATATGAAACCTGCCTAGACAAGGCTTGGAAAAAGAAATGTCGATTGGAAATTGTCATCAAATTTGAAAGTGGATTTGTCCAGAGTTGTGGCTTGTGGCTCCTCTGTTTCTAAGCCCACGAGCACAGCCACAAGCATCAGTATCCATTCAAATTCAAAAGTGGGTGGGAAAAGAATATTCCCCTTCCACTGTGTTTGAGCTTCTGTAACTTATTTTCAGTAATATATAGAGTAATTCTCTAACTCTTAGAATGGTTACATTTCTGAAGACACCAGGATTATTCCTGTAGTCAAAAGGGTTCAAGAATAGCAAGTTTTAATTTAGGCATGTCATTTTCAAGTTTGTGTTAAGAAAAATGGGCGATACATAAGGGGTTAAACATAAACACATTCAGTGTGGACATTCAAATGTCGACTATTATCAAATTACCACAAGTTTTCAAAACCAAAAAGTGATTTAAAACCTAATTTATCACAGACATGTGTTTCTATAATTATTCCCTATGCTGGCAGGATGTGAATGTCTGTGGCAGTGGCAGAAAATGGCAGCCAGGTCCATTTTGTCATTAAAAGCTGGAGACGATTTCCATGCGGCGCAGTCCAGCACAGACAGCCCTCCTCACAGCTGAGATTAACGACCGAGCTGACGAGACAGGGCTGAGGAGAGGGGTTGCCGCTTCATGCGGCTAACCGGACTAAGCCGTGCTTCGCACTGATTTTTCGGCGGAACTGCAAAAAGTGCTTATCTCCTCGTAAGGATGAGTGAAGATTACACGCTGGCTCTGTGAGGCCTGGACTGTGGGCGGTCTTCTTCTGCTGCTGATAGAGAGAGACGTTCTAGCAAATTCCAAATTTAGGACTCAAACACGTAACCAGTGCGTATACAGTAGGCTTACATTGAATTCATTCAGATAATCACTTAGAAGAGAAATAATGAATGCCAGAATGAGCCAAACAGAAGATATGTCCCCGGAGTTGGCAATTTGCTTTTGTGATAGTCAATCATGGGTTGTCTTCCACCTTTTTGAAGGAAATGTCACACCTGTAGGTCTGGCCTGATTGGCTAGGCCTGGTGGTCAGAGCAAGTAGGGCTGTGAAAGCTTGTGTGATATTCCACTCGACTCCAGGCTGCACTTCTGTCACCTATCCATGTCTCCACAATAATAGGTTTTATCAAGCAAAGCCACAATGTAGCCATGATTGAGAACCACCGACTCCTACAACCTAAAAAAATTAATGCGAGTCAGCACCACGAGCAGAGTGATAATTCTTTATTTTGAGCAATACAAGTGGTAGTGCGCTGGTTCATTCCAGTTTGCCCCAAACTTCTGTATGGCATAAGTGTCACCAGTCATGCGCTTGGATATGGAGAATAAAAATGGTCGCAGTCCCGCTTCAAACCAGAGCCACCCGCTACCCTCCCCTCATCCACCGCTAAGCATTACCCAGCAGGCTCTCTGAATCCATTTCCTATGACTCATTCAGAGAGACACGAGCTTGGTAATTAACACTGTGCTGAAAGGTCAAGTCAAATTGAACAACTGCGCAGAGGAGACATTACTGTCCAAACACACGGCGCCGGGGAACTGATTTCCGTCCCATAATGCTCTTCACCTACGCACGACTGGGGCTGCCATTTACCAGAGATGGATTTAACGGTGTTATGGTGGAAGTGCTCTAGAAAGTAGTTTAAAAACAGCTGAAGCCTGAAGAATGCAGTTAATCATATTACACTTTAATGTACTACTGAAGTCTTCCTATTATTCACTCTGTCATATGCACTAATGATATACTAATACATGTGAGGCACATACAATATACACATCAAGCACTATTATTGCACACACAGACCCATACAACTAATTGTGAATTTGATCAAACATCATAATAAACGGTGAATGAACACATCTATGTGTAAAAAGGACCATAATTCCTACACGCTTCACCTCATATGGATGTAAATACCAGCAAATTAAAGCTGACAGTCTGCACGTTATACCTTTTTTATTTCAAATACAATGTGCTGGAGTATAGAGCTAAAACAACAAGACTATGTCACTGTACAAATAACTATGGACTGAATCCATGCCATGAAAAATTCAGGCTGTTCTGGGGGTCCCAACCAGTACTAGAAAGGTGTACCTAATAAAGGGGTCACTGAGTGTTTATACAGTATATATAGTTTTAACATGGCTGATCACCATTAACACATACAACATTTGACTGAGTCTCTTTATGATCTGTAATGACCTGTATGTGTGATGAGTCCCTGCTGTGGGGAGTGATTATGTGACGGCAGCCTTACAGGAGGTCCCGTGGAGATATCGGATTACTCCTCTGCCACAGGAGTGTGCTAATCACAGGACTCACGCACAGATACATCACGCTCTCCTAGGCTGCTCCAGCAGGTCTACTCTGATGAGATATTCTTATCACCACCGTCTCTTTATGAATGCTGAACGTATGCACAAAAAAAAGTGGGGCAATCTGCAGTGTGTAAGACAGCGTACAACGACTCATGCATGGACCTGCCGAAACATTCTTAAGTTGTGTCCTCCTCCCTTGCCTTTCTATGGCATTTTACTGATCAGAGTTACCACTCGTTCGCTAGGTGAGGTTTCTGCCATATTGCTTTGACCTGTCCCTGCCTTATTGATCGAGTGATGGAAGGAATTAAGTGTTTTTGGACGCAGTCAAGAGTTTGCACATTCTTGGTTTTATATTACAAGCTGTGAAGCTCAGAGCTGTATGATGGCTAATGAATATTATAAAGCAGTAATAACAGCATGAATGCTTTGTGAAGCGTTCATGAAGGTTAAGAATGAAGTGTTCTACACAGTTCTAAGAACATACAGAATTACTTAGGGGTGAACGGGGGTGAACGGGCTACGGAATAATCACATCCAGTACATCATATTCTAAATTCACAGATACATACATGCTCCATTCAAATACGTATTTCTGACCCCAATAATGTTATGATACACAATTGTTCTGTGCTCATATTTCCCTTATTTTCACACCTCTTTTTGTAAATCTGTAACTGGCAGTAGCATGACCTCTGCCAATCTGCTGCCTGTCTGCTTCAGAACAGAAAATGTCCTCCATATTCTCTATTCTGTCTCCCCTTCCCCTTATATTCCTGCTTCCAACAGATCAGCACTGACAACCTCATCCCATCCCCTCCTCCCCACACTAAAGATAAGAGGCTCTGAATCGCCCATGTGTCCCCGTTTCAATAGATTACACTGTGTCAGTGCTCCAAGACATTACATCATTAAAGAAGTTAGTCATATTATAATGGGGTGAACGAGGTTGAATACTTTATGCCAGATGCTTGTGTAATGTGTCTGAACTGTATTACCGGCTCACAATGTCAGATGAAATGTGACAGCAGTTCATATCTTATCATTATGATATCCTGGGTATCATTCATGCACAGTTCACTGAAGTGCATTCTAACCCATCTCAGCAAGCATTTATATTAAGGACCATCATTGACTGTGGAATGAAAAAACATGGCTGTTTACCTAAAATCATAATCGATCAGATAATGTACATAATCAGTCTTGAAATGGATTCTATTAATCAAGCTCTTTTACTGGTAGTTGCTTGAAAAAGTGTTGGACAGTGTGAACACACAGAAGACATTACATGGTGGAAAACATCTAAATCAAGATCAAAATGGCTTTTATAAAACAATTGAAGTTATATCAAACAGAAAACAGAACTGAAGATTTATATACAATGGACTTTATACAATCTGAATGCGAGTTTGATTGACATGGAATTAAACAATTACATGGATTATTACCAATTCTTACTGTTGAGAATCATCCTGTCAGCCATTTTTCTATAAATGGCACAGGCTACCTTCAGGGTATTTGTTCTTCATTTTTGCACTCCAGAACATGCTAGCACTGCAGATATATTAGCAGGATGATAGCCTTAGCATTTACTACTGACAAGCAGCACCTTCACCACAAGTCCATCATATTCCCATTGGTTTTACCAGCTATGGAAAATCTTTAACCTGCCATTTAATGCTCATCATAGGTGGTAATTATTTTTTGGTCATACTGAGGAGGCTCTGAGACCACTCCCTTCCATGCTAATCTGAGTCTCTAAGACTGCGTAATTAATAACAAGGAGCAGGAAGCACCCCCCTCCCTCCATCCAGATATCCAATTCTCCTCTAGAGTTTGGAGATTAGCTCTACTATGAGTGGGCTTTACTAAATCCATAGCCTCTCACCAACCTGAGAAGGATTGACCTTTGAACTCTCCTGTTTAATTTGGAGATTACCAGCTGAGGACAGGATTAACAATAATACAAAAATAATGATACAATAGAGTGTATTTTCCTTGAACAAACTGGCAAATAAATTCCATTGTTTGTCCGAAGGTGCTGTAGGAGAGTGGTTTCCTACCTAATTCAAGATAAGAGAATCTTCCGGGTATACGACTATAGGAATGTGTTCATAACACTCTTTGCTGGCACCTCTCAATGCTTAAATAATTACCGTCAAGAGCAGTGAGGCGGAATTCAAACGTTATTTAAAGATAGCATAGTCTTTCTACCGCAGTTACCAAACAGCCTGACAATTTAAATAGCATAAATTAATCATAATATATTATTACAAAAAGGTTTTTTTCTTTCCTACCTTCCTTCCTGTGAGTGTAGGAGGCTTGCTCTAATTTATCTCCATTAATTAAGCCTGCAAGATAACTTTCCTTTTTCATTAAAAAGGAAAACTTAGCGGAGAATGGACTTCGGTAAACTCCTGCTCTTGAGGGTTGATAAACCACACATTTCAGCTTGACATGGGAGTTATCACCTCCCCTCCCACTCTCGGGATGACAGTGTGGTTGATTTGCGCCAGTTGCATGTGGATGAAACTAATTTCACTGATAGGGGAAAGTGACACTAACAGCACAACTTTTTTACACTGTGGTGAAAGCTGCCTCCTCCGCAGTTTGAATGAGCAACTGCCTTTGTCTTAAGATTAAAGGCATCCACCCATAGTCTGGTGTACATCTTAGTAAGCTATTTGTCACCAGCCAGTTCAAGCAATGCTGGGGACTCACCAGTGGTCATACTGTACCAGGATGTTTTCAATATTGTTTTCTTTACATACTGATATGTGTGTGCTTAGCTGACAGCAGATCTTGTGGGCAGTAGTCCTACCGTGAACCATCTCGACATTCCTTTGGCATATATCTGATATATCTGAAAGTTGAGACACACACATACAGACAAACAAATAAACACACACACACACACACACAAAGTATATTCACGTACCACATGTTCTTAGCCTCCTAGAATTTTCTGAGTCACCAAAACACAGACAGCAAAGAAGGCTGGAAAACTCGGTGGAGTGAATCAGCTTGCAGACACTTAAGCCCCAGACAGCTGAAACCCCTGTCTGTGGAGTATTTACAGTTTCAGGACAAACGGCATTAAAAAAACAACAGCTGGCTATCAATTTCCGGGCATCTGTGGTGGGCCTGGATATAGCAGGACGGCTGCCAGTGTCAGGAGTGATGAGTAGCGGTTTGTTTTGCTGGGTTTCAGAGAGGAGAATCTGGTGGGATGGGACTGCAATGCAACATGGGTTACTTTGGCCACAGACTAACTACAGAGTGGAGTTTTTACTTCCATGATGTACTTTAAATTGTATATGCTGTCATAAACATCACTTAACACCTGCATATTACACCAAGTACATTATGGCCATGCATGTCATATGCTGTTATGACTGTGATTACAGGTGTCATGGTTCTGGCACCTGTTATAGTTTTCTAACAGCATTTTGTCTTTATGGCATGACTGTGATAATGAAATGCACTGTTTTTGGATCAGGACAATGCCGATTTATGCTAACTCACACACACTTTACTAAATTGCACACACAAATGAACTGTTAAATTAATTGGCTCAGGCAGTAAGAGCAGTCGCCTGGCAGTTGGAGGGTTGCCGGTTCGATCCTGCCCTGGGTGTGTTGATGTGTCCCTGAGCAAGACACCTAACTCCCTAATGCTCCTGACAAGCTGGTTGGTGCCTTGCATGGCAGCCAATCACCATTGGTGTGTGGTGTGTGTATGAATAGGTGAATGAGAAGCATCAATTGTGCAGCAATTGTGCAGCACTTTGGATAAACACATTATATAAATGCCAACCTTTTACTTATATTTCATAAATTACATGTTTTAGACATTTTAGAATTTCCACCTTAGCTAAAGAAATGGCAGATTGCTTATACACTTAGTGATCACTTTATTAGGTAGTCCTGTACACCAGCTTGTTAATGCTTGCTAAAGTGACTACGACTGTGGAATGACTGTTGATACCAGACAGGGAGGATTGAGTATCTCAGAACCTGCTGATCTCCTTGGATTTTCACGTACAACAGTCAGTTGCAGAGAATGGTGCGAAAAACAAAAATCATCTAGTGAGCAGCAGTTCTGCAGGCAGAAATGCGTTGTTAATGAGAGAGGTCAGAAGAGAAGAGCCAGACTGGTCAAAGGTGACAGGAAGGTGACAGCAACACAAATAACGACACATTACAACAGTGATATACAGAACAGCATCTCTGAACACACAACGCGTCTAAGTGGATAGGCTACAGGAGCAGAAGTCTTTATAAGTCTAAAAAATAAGTCTAATAAAGTCTAGTGCTCACTGAGTGTAGCTCTGCTCACATAGTGTTAGGTCCTAAAGGTTGTCTTTCTTGACGTGTTTTCCTTTTATCAAACCTTTTCTATGCATAAACACACAACAGAAATCCCTACAAAGCTCTCACCAATAAGCCCTTTAGCCTGTAATTTTGCCTCTGTTTATTTTTGATTACAATGTTTTCTCGAAAATTGGGCCACTGCGCTCTTAGCCGTGATATTGAAATCAACGTCAGTATCCAAATAAGGGTGAGAGATAAATGTGCTAATGATACACACCGGCGGGACGCGGGTCATATGGCATTTTATCTGTGGGTTTATTTGCTTGGAGATTTCAATTTTGATGGGTGAATCTAAGAGCTCGGCCCCACCTCAATTATAGTAGGCGTTAGCAGGTGCGGCTATTGACGTTGGACCAGCGCTCCGCCGACCCTTTCACACAAGCCAATTTTCTCTCCGTCCACAGCTAAGAGCGCATTGATTTCAAATATGCTTCATCGGCTAAAGTCTTATTCTCTATGCGTGATGCATGATCGACTGGCAGAACTCTGCTCTTTTCAATGTTTTTAATGTGTTTTTCTGGGTAGAGTGTTCCTCATAATCAGAATAATCAATCGTTATCATGTGCACGTTACATAGTAGTTGCATATAAGTAAGTAGTAGATATCAAGGGTGGAGAAGTATATACACAGTGAACACTTTATTAGGTAGACCCGTACACCAGCGCGTTAATGCTAATTTTTAATCAGCTAATCATGTAGCAGCAACTAAATGGATAAAAGCATGCAGACGTAGTCAAGAGGTTCAGCTGTTTTTCAGACCAAAAATCAGAATGGGGAAGATATTTACATTTATATACGTGATTTAAGTGACTTTGACCGTGGAATGATTGTTGGTACCAGACAGGTGGTTTGAGTGTCTCAAACTGCTGATCTCCTGGGATTTTCATGCACAACAGTCTCCTCTTGAGTTTGCAGAGCAGCTGAACAAAAAACATCCAGCAGTTCTGCAAGCATTGTTAACCCTTTCCACTATGCCCCTCCTAGAGGGCAATTTCCACCTACTTTGTACTAGTCCTATAGGCATTTTTTAAATCACCGTCAGTGTAGCTGTTTCCTAAATATAGGGCAAACCTTCTCAGGGCAAATACATCCAGATACATCATACAACCTTACAGTTTTGAACTGGGATTTACAGAGGAAGAATTCCGTGAGCTAGACAGACTGATCAAGTATCCACAACCAAGGAGGGCGACTAAGTAAGTGAATCTATAGCTAACTAGCTGTATCAAAATCTTGGTTGTGGATACTTCCTCCAATTAATCCTCCTACTGCTGCAGAAGAAGATGGTAAGTTCTGCAGGATGTAGCAAGGATTCAAAGTTAGTATTGGCAGTGATGCAAACTCTGTGTTCGGTTTCTGCCAACAGACGCTGTTCTCGATCCCATTCACGACAGCAAAGAAAGGCTTTCCATCTCGGTAGTCATGGGTTCATAGTTCCCACTTCTTTGCTCTCTGTTCGCTTCAGCTGCCGCTGTCTGTCTCTCTCGCTCATGCAATTATTCCTCTGTAAATCCCGGTTCAAAGGTTGTAATGTTTGCCCTTAGAGGTTTTGCCCCATATTTAGGAAACGGCTACACTGATGGTGATTTTAAAAATGCCTACACACATAATTGAGCATTTAATCCAATTGAAATGAGCGTTCCTTTAAGAAAAAGTGCGTGCTCCTTTCAGAAAATATAAAAATAAATGTCATTTTATATGTGTACAGTTTATATTTATTTAATTATGAGACAATAATAAACCCATAAAGTAGCCTATTACTAATTTGTTGTCCTGATTTAGCCTTGTTAAGTCATGAAATCATTTGCTAAAAATGACCATTAGCCTAGTACACTGACCAGAACTTTCAAAATGGCTGACATGACTGTGCCTCCTTGTGGCTCCTGTTGTTCTTGTCAACCATTGCAGGTTATTGCCGGAATTATTAGGGTTTTTTTTACAACGACAGCGACACCCGTGGATTTCCATGGGACATGTAGAATCCCACACTTGTTTTAACTGACGGCATCTGTAGCATGTATGCGTGCATGAGAGCATGTGTGCTGTGTGGCCGTGCACATGCATGTGTACTTATGTGTGTCCGAGCTCCTATGTGTATGTGCGTGTTTGTGTGCGTGCTTGCGTGTGTGCCTCATTTTGTGTGGAAAAGAGTGGTAAGGTTAAGAGATCAATTCTGAGAATGATTCAGAGTGCTTATGAGGCAACTTAGCACTGTGCTGATGAGAGGACCCAGAGGAAATGGATGAAATGGCTTTTTTTTCTCTGCTAGTAGAGATAATTGCCATATGTACACAGCTCCACTTTAAAAGCAACCACTCTGGATTGTGCCTCCAAAGTGACCAAATGTAATATGGAGGCTCATTTAAAAAGTGATGTCCTTCTCCACTGTACACGTGTTCAGTGTAAATCTCTGTTGGCTTCAAAACACAGACGTCTGTCCTTACTGTGTGTGTGTGTGTGTGTGTGTGTGTGTGTGTGTGTGTGTGTGTGTGTGTGTGTGTGTGTATATTGCTGTTTCTTTTCAAATTGAGCAGTTTACAACCCAAATATATTTGAACATACATCTCTGCTTTTTCTAGCTTTTGGAGAGATAAGCTTCTTAAAGTAAAAACTGTTTTACTTTATTCTGTTCTGACCCTTCTTTATATCAAATGTTGCTTCCTCCTTATTGTACTCATGAGCAATTGTGCTCACAAGAAAAATGTCAGTGAAAGCCAGAATCTGCTTTTTTGCTGTTTCTGTTTTGTTTGGTTGACTGGTGGATTCGTAACTCCAAGATTCATATCTCTGAGGTTTGTTTGTGCTAGCATTTTTATTAAAGATGAAACACACTGATATTAAAAATCAGTGTAGTTTATCACTCTGAAATCCCTCAGCTATACTGCATAGTCATTGCATTGGACACATTTAACATGCACTTGGTGCAGGCATATATCTAGTGCCCAATCAACGAGAGAGGTCACTCTTTTATGACCATGAAAAGCAGTGAATTAGCAGGAAATAGCTAGCCTCTATCAATAAGACTTGCCAATCATTGCTTCATTAATTATGGGAACTTAGTCCCCATTTATAGTGGGTTCCAGAATAATTGGCACCTTTGATAATTATGCATAAAAAGTGCTGACAGTTCTTTGGCTTTTCCCATGCTGATGGTTGACAAAGGGATTTTGTATTCTTGTTTTATATACTCTAATGAAAAAGGAAGTGATGGAATTGCTTTAGACTCAGTCCTTTAGACTGAGATTAACTAAATTAAAGTAAAATTGTATTGTCAATTTTACTTTGGTTGATTTCATCTACAATAATTGTTAGGGGTGGCAATAATTTGGCACCTGTGGTTTTAAAAAATGTATTACTTAATAAAAAACATTGAAACATGAGTGTAAAGGTTCTAAAATAAAAGTATGTTGTTTTCCCGTAAGTTTAAACATAACATATAAACCATTATCCATGTTGATTATTTTATGCAGCCTTTTTTCTCCATCTTTATTAATGGTGGCAATAATTCTGGAGCCCACTGCATGCGCTGAAAAGTGTTTCATACATAGTGAACTCCATAATGGTTGGGACAAAGGTAGATTTTTCTTGTGCTTGGGTCTGCACCTAACAATTGTAGATCAAACAATTCAGATGTATTTAACATGCAGAATCTCTGTTTTTATTAAAGGCTATATAAATTACAGCACTTTTAATAAAAGTGCTGTAATTTATATAGCCTCCCCAGTAAATAGCCACCCCAGTTCAGGGCACAAATGGCCAAACAAACATGATATCCCTCTCAATTATCAAACATGAGAGGTAAAAAACAGGGTAAAGGACATCTTTGGTTCTGTGCCCGATTTATCTAATCTCCCTCCTCTGACCTCACCCCGTCTTTCTGTGCAACCTAATCACAGTAATTAATTTGCATGACCTGCAGACTGTCCACGTTCTCAGTATGCCCTGGTCAGGTTATTAGCCAAGTGTGAAATCAATTTGCTTCTCTCAATGGAGGGAAAGACAAAGTATTTCAGCGAAAAGCATTGGCTGTCTGCATAATTCCTATGGTGAATATGGCCTGTGAGCTTTAAATAACTTTTCATGGCTCAAGGCCATTGAATGCAGCAATCTTTGAGACTCAGTAAATATTACTTGGGAAAAATGGGACGCATACTGAATTATTATTGCTTTTTCCTGATTGACAGACATCCAAGGTTACACAGATCAGAAGGTATTTAACCTTATCAGTGGTGCCTTTGCAAAAGGAGCCACAGCCTCTTATAGACCTGTATTAAAACATTTGGAGTAAAGGTTTAATGGCAAACCAGTGCATTCTCTCAGCATTATGTCATATGTTTGTATTTTGTATTCTATTCAACATTGCATATTGTGTATTGTGCTTTTTAAAAGTCACACCAGCACAGTCCGTGACTTCCTTAATAGCTTAAACATTTTCAGCGCAGTGAAATAACGTGGTAGCTTACAAAAAGGAATGAAAATCAAATCTGATCATTGTAAATGCTTCTGGTCATTGTAAAGTCTTCCGGCGGTTGCTGGAGACTCATTTAATACATAATAATTGAAAATGAATCCGTTTCCTATCTGCCGCTGTGACTGTCATCAATCTACTGTTTTTGTACTTCGTACTCGACTACCAACACAGCACAAATAGCATTGCGCAAAATGAGTTTGTGCTAATGAGTTTGTGATTGTGTGCTGTTTTAGCGATTCAGGAAGAGATTATAATAATATAAAATGATCATTACTCTGGTGAGCAGTCTCAAATAACAGAGTTCAAGGCTTTATAGAAATAGAGAGGCACATGACTAAAACTCGTGCAAAGTCCTGACTAGTGACTGAGGACAAATAAACGGGGAAAAGCCAGAGAGAAGACAGAATAAAAAATGTTGCTCCCCAGCCCCCCACCCTGACCCATGACAAAGGAGACAGCGGAGAGGAATATTCAGTATGAAATTTACTTGCAAAGTTACTGGGCAAAATACCAGCTATATATGATTTATCAATGTTTGTATTGTACTGTAGTGTATAAGTCATACATTCACAAAATGTGTGATCTAACCATTTGGCAGATGCTTTTACCCAGAGCAACTCATGAAAATGTTTTATATGGTAAGAACCAAGACAGCTTAGAAATACACAATACAGTCAAGGTTAATGCCACATGATAAGAAAATAAGAACTTTTCGTTTGTTTGTTTAAAAACAGAAGCATTGGGTGGCTTGTGGGTCGGACATGGTAACGCATAGATGAGTCTCACAGCGTTCACAGATAGGTGTCCACATTCAATTACTCTCAAGCCTCCCTCACTGGTCAATCGGCCTGTGGACCGCATCCCAAAGCTGCATATAAGATGTCTTGCACCGACTCCACTCAATGCAAGGTTGGCAGTCTATGTGTAAAAAGACATTTCGGGGGAGAGCCATAGCCGTCTACACTCGGCCAAATCGGCAGGGAGGGATCGCATATGAACACAGCTTCCAATAGTTATTGGATATGTCAAATTATGGCGGGAATTGAATATACTCATGTATCCATGGGGACAAGAGTATATCCAATTGGGCGACATCCAGTCCATTTGGGCAACATTGGCTCAGGTGCTAAGAGCAGTTGTCTGGCAGTTGGAGGGTTGGCGGTTCCATCCCACCTTGGGTGTGACGAAGTAATGAGCTGGTTGGTGCCTTGCATGGCAGCCAATCGCCGTTGGTGTGTGTATGTGCGTGTATGTGTGAGTGTGTGTATGAATGGGTGACTGAAAAGCATCAATTGTACAGCGCTTTGGATAAAGGAGCCATATAAATTCCGACCATTTACCATTTTACCATTTACCCATGTTGAGTGCCAAATTTATATTTAAATAATAATAATAATAATAATAATAATAATAATAATAATAATAATAATATAAAAATAGGAATAATTAGGGGTAGTCTGAAAAGGTGGGTTTTGACATATTTGTGGAAAACAGCCGATAACTCTGTCTTCCTGACTGGTTGGGAAAGGTCTTTGCCCCACTGCTGGATGGAGGCAGAGGAGGGTCGGGGATGTGGGGAGTGGCTGCTGGGTGCTTGAAGGGATGGGAAAGCCAGTTGGCAACAGGGGTATGGACAGAGTGCATAGACCAATTATTGTCTGAAAATAGAAGGGGCAGTATGATTCACAGCTTGGTATGCCAGTGTGAGTTATCTGGTCTGAATGTGGGCAACCACCAGAGGCCAGCGAGGGGTGTTCAAAAGGGCATGGCATGTGCAATTAATTGGCTTTAGTTGCCAGGGATGGCGCCACAATTATGAGGCACATGTCAATATAAAAAGGGCCACCCACTAGCATACACCTTTTCTCCTCTGCACCGTATGCAGTAGCTGTTTGCAGGAAGTCGCTGTTTTAATTAAGACAATTAAAGAATGTCGTCCAATCTCTTTGTGAATTTAACATTAAAATATTTAAAAGATTGGCTTTCATCTTCTCCAGTCTTTGTGGCCAGATGGAAGAATGGTGAGCTCACTTATGGGTACATCAAATTTTAATCAGCGTTTTTTCATATTGTTATGTGAAGTCATTTTGTTTTTGGTCGTCTGTAGCAGTACTCTTGAACACTGCTAGGTCAGTCTTCACAATCATACGTTTAAATTTATTGTTAGGCAAACTTCGATTCTTGTTAAGCAATCAGAAATGGGCTGAGGCATGTGGCTTCATCTGCGCTGCAGGGCTCCGGGCAACCGCCATGGCAGATCCACAGGGTAATGCGGGTTCTGCCTGCCTGATTGATCCATGTTGGACACAGCAAATGGGAGCCAAATTGAACATGGTGAAGCACAGTACTGCTGGTGCCCTGCACACAAACTGTGTATGTATGTGTACATGACAGGGGAAAAATATTCCTACTACTCACAAAAGTTACAAATTCCACATTGTAGAGAGAGCAAGAGAGAATAAATACACTTGTTTCTTATTTGTTGAAATCAGCAATGCCTTTAACACCATACAACTGTATGTAATAGCTGAGAAAATTCATCTTAGGGGTAAATCCAAAAATCATGAAAAAAAAACATTTCCCTACTATTTACTCTGTGTGGTTTTCTATATTACCTACAATGTCTTTTAAGAACCATCACAAAAGCTTCAGTTCCATCTTTAATGGGAACTGGAGCCCTGGTATTTGCAGGATTCTCAACTTTCTGTCAAAATCTACCATTTACAAAGAAAACAAAGCCTTAGCCAAAGCCAAAGCTTGCTGTCCAAGTGGATTCTGAATACAAAACTGAATTCAGTCCATTTCAGAATGTCTGTTTTCACTGTGGTGTATATTGTCTTCCCTAATGAGAACATACCAGGGACATAGCTTGCTTGAAGTCTCTCTCATGCCAGCTTAAATAAAAGCTAAAATTACCTTCCTGTTTCTTGTCACTTGGGTTTTAATTACCTCTGCCATGGCAAAGAAGCTTAGTGGCACGCTCTCTAAAGTAATTCTAGAAGAGCCCCTTCCTCATGTGATTAATTAACAATTTAAGGTGCCCTTTCATTCATCACAATTATGAATTTATGAGTCACTCACACAGAGCTTATGGACTCTTATCTTTCCCAAATGCACTGGACTGTTCCCTGGACTGCACCTACTATAGTCAATGGGGCATGGAAGCAGGTGATGATACGATCTTTCTTAGAAATGTGTGACCAGTATTGCCTTATTGGAACTTACAAATATTAAAACTAGAACAGCAGCCTCTCAGCATCACTTTGCTGGTTTGTCTGTGGAGACTGATGGACTGGAGGTCAGGCTGGTGTTGTGGATGGTTGTCCTGTTTAAGTAAACTGGATATGTGGTAGTTGTAGGGCTCTACTTTCCAGAATCAAGGGCCCAGTCAATGGCACAGTGCATGGGCCCACTGCGGCTACTGAAAATGGTCTGGAATAGGCTGAACATATTATAAGTGGATGTGTTGCAGCTGGTTAACATAAAAATAGAAATATTTAGGCGTAGTCTGAAAAGGTGGGTTTTCACATATTTGACTGATTGGGAAAGGTCTTTGCTCCACTGCTGGATGGAGGGTAGGGGCTGTTAGGAGTGGCTGTAGGGTGCTTGAAGGGATGGGCAACAGGGGTATGGACAGAGAGCATACACCAATTATTGTCTGAAAATAGAAGAAAAAGTTATTGTGGAGAGATCTTGGTGTCATCTATCCACAAGACCTTTTTCCTGACCTCTGCATGCTCTTTTAGATACTTCGTAGTAAGTGGTAACATGGCCTCTGTATTTGTTTGTGAAGTCTTCTGCAGACAGTAGTCACTGAAACCTGCCAGCTGAAGAGTGTACCTGGGGGCACCTGTAGATGTCCTTGTGATTACTGAGCTCAATCATGTCCCAAACAGTTGATATTAGTAAGTCTGAGGTTTGGCCTATGTATCTGTTTGTTTTCTTATTTCTCAGCCTCATAATGGCTATCTTGACTTTCATTGTCAAATATGGTCCTAATGTTGATGAAGAGCAATAGCAGACTGCAATGATTGAAATCCTAGAATCAAGGCTAGGTCCTCTTATACCTTGCCTACACCAAGGATGCAATCGAATACATCAAATTAATCTGAAACAACTGCAAAACCATTTGTCCCAAACATTATGGTCCCCTGAAATATTTTATGCTTCACATTGAAATATTTATAATTATTGTTGTATAACTTGTTATACTGCACAGTGCATGGGTCAATTGTCACTGTTTTAATGTGATTTATATAATTTACAATCTAATTTAACCCCATTATCCCAGAAACTGCCCATTAACCTTAAATACTTAAAAAGATAAACACAATAGGAATGTTTAAAATGTACATTTTAAATACAACAATACCACATACTTTAAACAACAAAGACCAACATGGCCAGAAAGAATGACATCAACACAAATAATATTGTATTATACAATCATTATTAGCTGTATGTAAGCTAGATAGCTAGTATCGTTAAACTGTGCTGAAGTAATGCCTGCAAACTCCTAGACCAGTGACCGAGTCAGTAAATCTGTCTTTTTTATTTTCCTACTCATAGATGATACTAATAGTTGCAGCACCAATACTAGAACATAACAAACTATTTTCAGTAAATTATTTTAAACATAAATGTTGTATACTAATCAAATAACCAATAAAGAAGTCTGTTATCAAAGCTGGCACTTAAAATATTTGACCTGATTCTGTACCCTTGCGAATAAGTCTCATTATATCATCTATACTGAAAGACGGCAAAAAATGGCTGAGGAATCATGTACCGTTTGAAGCAGTCATCATGTGATGGGGTTATTAATTGTTATGTGCAACAGCTAAACTTGTCAGCTTGCTCTTGGAATGTCAAAATGCATCTTTGCCTGTCACTTTCCTGTCCCTGGGATCTGTGTTGTGCTTTCAGGCTATTCCTGACTGACAGCGGTGACACTGACTGTGACAGTGACAGTGAAGTGGTGGCTCTTGGCACAGGTCATATCTTTCCCTCATAGACAGTTCGTCTGGTGCCCGTAATAGAAATGCATCCGCAAGAACCCGGCCGTCAATTGTGCAGAAAATTGGAAATGACAGCAGAGGCTGTCCGGAATACTGAAACGGATCGCTTCCCAGTGGCTTTTTAATGTCATTATTACATTTCAAACGTGCCGTGCAAAACGCATCATTGGGCTCAGAAATGCCAAAGAGGGTATCAGCCCCTTCAACATGATGGGCCAGACAACCTACCCAAGCATTTTCTTTCAATGGGAAGACAAGACCTCTCTCTCTCTCTCTCTCTCTCTCTCTCTTTCACACTCTCTCCATCTCTCTCTCTCTCTCTTGCTCCATCTCTCTCTCTCTCTCTCTCTCTCTCTCCCTCTCAGGTTAGATACAAGGTTAGATGTGCTTTTCAAAACAGAATGACAACTCTGCTCCAAAGACCAATTAAAGAAAAGTTATCCTGTCCACCGCCTGTGTCTTCTGTACAACATGAAATGCATGAGTATAGCCAATTAACACTATTAATTGCCTTCAGACATTCACTCCATGCTGTAATTAGCAATTAATGGTGAAGGTGCTTATCAATCCGTTATAGTTCCAACCATCCAACTTCTCTGAAACAAAGTCTTTCGTTTTAAATGTTTTTTTCCTGCATGTGTATTTCAAATGCCCATGATACCTCATGTAAATAAGAAGCTTTGGAGTTGCTGTAAGGCATAATTCTTCACTTTGAAGGAGGTAATGCTAGCATGGGAACCAAGCCAGTGAATGCACAAAAACGAAAATACAAATAAAATGTTGGAAAAAAGGTATATTTCCCAAAATGTTGGTGTATTCTTTTAAGGTGCTGCTCTGGGGGGATTGTGCTCGTAAAATGAGAGAAAAGTGGCATCCCTAAAATTTTGGTTAATGTATTGGACTGCAAAAACATGAGAGGCGAGAATGGAAATGACCTGCTAAAGCTGATTTATCGTGATTATCCGTTTCAGCAAAGGTCATTCGCATCTGTTATTAATGTACGGGAAAAGCAGGTGTTAAGCACAAGTTTCCAGCACAAGATCGCCATGGAGGCTTTTGCCATTCTTTGGCCTTTTTCAATTGAGTATCGCTTTTGGCAAGTTAGAGGAGAATGTTGGAATAACAAACATGCTCACAAGTTATGATCTGGAGCCAACAACAAAACGAAGCCACACCATCCCTGCAGCGAAAAACTCATTTCAATGCTGTATTTCCTGGCTCCTGGCTCATTCAAGTGCACAGTCATGACATTAGTTAGCATTTTGCAGGCCATGTTTCAAATGCGCTATCATTGGTGCCGATACCACATTTCTGAACAATCAAGAGTCCCCCAAAACTGGTCCCTGGTGAAAAAAAGGCCAAATATCTCCAAAACAAAAGTAAATGCATGAGGTGTTTCCCAGGGTGCACACATGACTCCATCTTTAGTAAAGGTTGCTCCTTATGGCAGAGACTGACTATTAAACAAATAGAAAAATGAATACTGTCTTCTGAAGTTTTGACTCAAAAGACATGTTAACATTCTGTCTGCACATTTAAAGATGACAGACAGTGCCGACCCATTGCATCCATGGATCCTGACACCTGTCCAAAACTGGATTCCGCCAGAGATGGAGCAGCACAACAACGTTGCTTTCCTGCCATGAGCAGGACACGTCTTAAATACCGGCAATGCATTTAAATTAACTCACTGCGGCTGTGCTCATTTACATAACCAATCTTAATGAAAAAAATCTTGCTAAATAGAAAACATGCAGCAATACATTAATTTTAATCATTCTTAGTGAATATGGCCCTTAAAATATGTCGCTGTAAAACAAAACATTATTGGTACCTATAGTATGATATTTGGACAATGGAAAATCATAGAAGTTCTCACACACACACATACACACACAATTATATTAATACAATTGTGGGCATAAAATATTTTTATTCAAACCATCCTTTTAGTTTCAGTCCACAAGGGCAACATATTGGAAGTGAAGAATGACTTCCGCTTACATGAACAGACAGCTCCTGTGTAAATGCCAGAGCCTGAAATGTTACCATGGTCATAGAGAAAGTGGAGACAGACTCAGGGAGAACAGCGCAGAGGAGGAAAAGGAGACTTGTGAGAGCGGAATTGTAAAAGGTCGCCGTGGATCAAAGTCAGGCTATGTCGGGCTGAGTGCCAGAACAGCAGAGTACTTGCATCTGGCAGACTGGGAGACAATGAATGTGCCACCGGCCGCTGGATCGATGGACGCCATGGAAACAGGCCTGTAAACAGACCCACCCCCGGGGCACTAGGCTACCAATCACTGTCACATTAGACACCCTCTGAACTCTGGAGCAATGGCCTTGGTTTGAACCGTTCTCCCCAGGCCCAGACAAATGAAGATGTATAGAACAGAGGACCATGGGGAAAAACCGGCGTGATGAGTGAAATGGTCTGTGTTGCACCTCAGGTTCTCTGTGTAATAACCTGATGGCCAGCTCTGTGTCTTAGGTCAGATTAAGGTGGGCCCACCGGAAAGTATTACAGGTCAAAGGTAAAGACAAAGTCAACAATAAGCAATAGGCCAATGCTTCAATATCACAGAGCTTCCTCGGGCCTGTGGGGTCAGAGTGTTGGTATTGGTTTTGCACAATAAAAAATATATATATTTTCCTGTTTCTCCATTTGGAGGCAACATATGTTTATTAATGTGCATTAACAAGGATAGCCATGGCAATGGATGGTCCTTTCCTGGCTACACCTTTTAGGAATAATCAAAAGTCGCAATAAACACACAGAGCTTCCAAGAGTAAGAAAATACAGATGGCAGAAACCCAGGAGCTCAGCCTGGTTATGCTAGAAGATCTGAGGCCGTACTTCATGCATAAGGAAAGCTACATTTTAAAGGGGGAAGAGACTACAAAATTGAATGATTCAATGAAGTGTGTGGTGTGCTCAGCCATATTTTATCCTTCACCAATCTTTCCTAACAGTAAATCTGCTTGCTAGCAATTTTTGCGGGATGCAAAACAACAATGTCATTGTTTTTAAAAGTGTGGCTGACACTTGCTGATTCATTTTACTCGAAAAAAATACAAAAAAATAGCACATTTTTATGACACAGTGCTGTTTCATATCCTGACTTTTCCTTTTTTTCTTCTGAGCCTTCATCCCCCTCTCTCTCACACACACACACACACACACACACACTGCACTTCATATTCACAGTAGGTAGATGGAAAGGCTTTGTAGACAAAAGCTCTGCCGTTTCACTGGAGCGTGTATGGATTCTGATTACAAGTAGGCATGTCACTTTGAATTATGTTAAACATTGAGAGTCAGGATGAAGTCCTCCCAAGCTGTGCTACATGTCAGGCATTTTATTAAGATAGAAAATACTTTCCAGCTGCTTAAAGAAAGTATATTCTCATTGCTGAATGGGCCCATCAATCTCGGCCCATCATCTGTCCTTAGTTTTGATTTGCAAATAACCGTGAGCGTTAGTTTGGCTCGCAATGTAATGTAATCTTATGTGATTTCAATTAATTTTCTTTCCCATTCTTTCTCACGTTAATGAAAATTCATCCTGTGAAGAGTGAGCTACTGGTCTTTGGATAATGGATACATATTGTAAGTAAAAAATCTCGTATTGGTAGTCAGTTGCAGTATTGAATTTGCAGCTATAATGAAGTAATTAATGTGGATATTTTCATTTTAATGAAAGTTTATTGTGAGCAGTATTGTCCTGTGTTTTTTACATAATTAGTGTGGTGTCAGTTTCTGTTGTTTTGCTAATTAGCTGGGGACATTTCCATCACTGTGATGCTTAGTTTCTACAGCACTGACATTTATTAATCAGCTGATTAAACAGTTGAGCAGAAGAGTGCCTTCACAGCAGGCAAACAGTTATCAGTACCACTATTTTAGTGAGCAACGAGGAAGTCCCTATAAAGCTTCATATGAAACATCCTCAAATTTCAAACTGGAATTCAAGCATTCATCTGTTTACTTAAGTATTGTTACAACATGCTTTATGGTTTTATTTGGATGCAAGCTATATGAATCTACAATCGGTTTATGGTCTAGGCTGGCATAAGTTCACTTATATTTATTGCCCTATTGATGTTGCACTTACACTTGCTGGTCTGGGAATGTTGTTAGCCAGGGACAGCACTGTTATTCACATAACTTATGTTCTCTTTAAAGTCCCTCTGGAGATCTTTCCCTGCTAGGGCAATGTCAAAACAACTCCTTCCATATGATAATGAATAAGTATTTTTTTATTTGTGTCCAGCAGTTGGCTACTATGACTTTGATATGCAGTAGTTTAATTTGTTATTTGTATTGTTTTGTTGGATGAAGTGAAGTAGATGCTGTCCAATATGGAACACAATAATAATGGCAGGAATAGAGTATTTCTGATAATGGTTGACAGTAAGAAGAAGAAAAGTTCAGAGCTTCATTGTGTGGCTGTGGGAAGTTGTATCAAAATAGTGTGTTTTTAGATAATAATATATTTTTATTTAGTTGATGCCTTTAACCAAAGAGACTTACCAGTTAATTAGACAAAGCAGAAGACAATCCCGCCTGGAGCAACGCAGGGTTAAGGGCCTTGCACAAAGGCCCAACAGATTTCATCACGGCTACACCATGCTAGAACCACCAACCTTCCAGACTCCAGTCATGTACCTAGGCTACAGATGGCCCTTGAAGATGCCCTTGAAGATGACATCAGAGGGTCAAGAAACTAATGTCTGCAAGGAGTGAGGCTGAGGTCATAGACCTCAGTCATAGACCCTGTAAACTGTGAAACATTCTTGTAATGTACATATATGGGGTATTCCCTGCCAAACTATAACCTGGAAACTGATTTTTAATCATAATCACATCAATAGATTATATGGATTAATAAATTATGAAGACAATATCTTAGATTACAGTTTAACATCCAACAAATGAAAACATATTGTACATAATGTTTTGTAGGCAACATTTTAAAAATATATTTCATATTTATCAAAGAAGCTAATTATGTCATTGTATTATTGTGTGGAGCTAATGTGATAAACAGCAGTAATCATCGTACATTTATTATTAATAAGATGGCCTAATCTGCTCCTTATGGCAAATAACTTGCCTGTAAATATTTATCCATTCCTTTGTAATGATAAAAGTGTTTTCTATGTGCAGGAAATAATGTACAGGAGCTGAAATATTGCCATACTACATTAAAGTTGTGCTAAACCAAAACATTTGCACTGTATCTTAACATTTGTTCTTATATGGGTTAATTTGGCCACCTGACTACACACTGTTATTGTGATGTATTGTCTTAAAAGTAACTGCAAGTATATTCAAGTTCAAGCTCTATTACTGTGTCATTCATACTGTAACTCACTGACAATAACAGTTACATTAACTTTGACTATTGCCACTATGCACAAGCAAAATAAGTTGCTATAAATTTCATAATATAATTGTACACAGTATAATTGCGCACACACAGTGGCAAGAGGCTGAAAGTGTGACACGAACAGAGAATGAGGGGGAGATAGGAGGGAGAGGGGGGGAGGGGAAAGAGAGAAACAAGGTTAAATCTTATCAGGGAATGACACTATGGACAGGTGTGACTCTACAGAAGTGCCTTATTCCAACACCGTCCACCTCGCTGAATTAGGAACCCTCAGAGGAAATCTCATTCTGTTTACTCTGAAGACGGCCATCTAAAGCCGCAAGGGCAGGATCACTGGGAATAACATTCTGTTTGCATTTTTTTTTTTGCAGCAAAGTGAAAGCGTTTCCAGTTGCACTACTATCAAACTGGGAGTGGTTCCTTTCTAGTGTATCTCATGGTGAATGGAAATACAATGTTGAAATCTGACCTGTGATCAGAATATTTTTAAAGTATTTAGCATTTTAACATTTTTTAACATTCCTTTTTTACCAAAAAAAGACAGAAATTCTGGTGAACGATATTTTTGGCCCGTGTAATGTATAATGAAACAAAACACATTTTTATATTCAGCATATTTTCAGCATATTGCCTATATGGGTTGGCTTCAGTCAGTTCAACAGGCACAATTCATTTTGAAGATAGGGCTGCATTATATTGAACTTTTATTACGCTGTAGTATACCTAATGCGACTACCTCCAGTGCGTAGTGTATATTGCTATCCTGTCGGGTTGCATACACAGCGTGGTGGAATCAGCACACTGGACGCCCTCCCTATCGCCGGGGACCCTGACAGCTGAGCTTATGCAGGACGACGGGAATTAAGCGGCCGGAGACAAAACCACCAGCGAGCCTCCTCCCAGTTCCCCCTGCGCTTCCTAACACGCTCGGAGAATTGCTCCTGACACTGCCAGCTCCTGTTACACATCGCAGAATGAAAGGGCAGTTGACCTATTCCCTCACTCGCTTCAGCAGAGTCTCACTTCTTTCCCCCACGGTGCACACGGGGCGGTAGCTAATCCCCGGCTGACACCGTGGCCCAAAGTGAATACATTTCTTTATGATTAACGCACTTCACACCCTCCCCCCCCTCCTCTCCCCAGTGCTTAGCGTCTCAACCGGCCGCTAAATACTGCTGGGCGTCAACGAGAGAAAACCCATCTGGCACCAAGAAATTGCCTGGAGCTGGTATTGTTCAAATACCTGTAATATCGGATACATCTTAAATTCAGATGCAGATATGCCTTGGTGTGAATTTCAAAGGGCGTGTACTGCCAAAGTAAATAATAAAAACAAATAACATAAAAAAATATATAACACAATTACAATGAATGAAAGGTAGCTTGAATGCTAAAATAACTCTGAGTCTATGAATATATTCTCTTTCTCCCTCTCCCGTGCAGTAGTTTTAGAAACAGGGAGAGGGCAGCAAGGCAGCATTCGTGGGCCAACGACACACAGTCACATGAAAGCTAGTGCTTCCATAGAGCAAGCACGGTCGGGGTACTGACTCTCCGTGATGTCTGCTCACTTCTAATACGGGAGTGGGCATTGCAAAGGTAAGCCAAAACAACTTATTAGGGCTAAATATTTTTCAATAACAAACCACTTGACCGAGACAATAGAAATAATACTGTACAAAATAAACAGAATGCAATCCTCTGGGGCACCAAGGGGCAGTCTCTCAGATTAAAATACTGTGAAGCAGATTTCTAAAACAGCCCACATTAATAAAGTATTTTGAATACCTTTTTAAATACGAAGCCCACAAGTGTATTGGATGAAAAGTGCAGTGGAAATTGAGCAGAGATGCAGGTGGCCATGTGTACGAACAGGGCTTCTGATTGTTAAAAATTCAGGGTATCTCAGGGACTACTGCCTGCAGTAATTTGTACCCCAGTGAACAAAGCTCTTTAATAATGCAGAAGTTCACAAGGCAATGCAACATTTCTGCTACACACAGTACAGAGATCATGGTCACAGCCTTGCTGACAACCCTATAGGTTTGGATTCAGTCCATATTTCTCTTTCAATTCCCCCCACTTTTATTCAGTTTTCCGACTTAAGGGCCCACTCAGTAATTTTAGTGGCTAATCAAATGCTAATAGCTTACAACGAGTAAAAAGACAAAATCAGATATGGTACAACGATATGGAGTTATTCTACTAATAAAAATAAGTATTTAGCTGGACTGACACTACATACTTGTTAATCTTGTACAAATTGTTAAAAATATTTCAAATGTTTTTTTCCGTCTTTACAAGCAGTCTTTCATTATAGTCAACAATTACTGACCATACACAACAGTTGCATACACTGGTTAGCTGCTGAAAAGCTTTTGCCAGACACACTGAACACACTTCATATCAAGATCTTGATACTCCTTTGCCACAACAAAGCCAACAAAAGGAAAGACTTGATCAATATGTTTTCTGGAATGAACAAGAGGGTGCTCATCTTCCATGTAAACCAGATGACACAATCCCCTTATCCTCCCATCAGCCCCGGACTACAGCTTCCAGGCACAGATGCCACGACCTGCTGTCACAGCTCATCTTGACGCCTGGTGACTGAACTGACCCGTATAGCAGTGACACACAACTATACTCGCATTCGCAAACACTAACATGTAAGCACATGCTCGCATGTAAACACACACTATTTTACTTTATTTTTCACATAATATTTTTTATACAAAACTCAAGGGACACCATAAACTTTCCAGGAATGAGAAAGGAAGACATACATTCTAACCACAAGGCTGTCAAGGCTAAAAGTTCATCAAGTTCATTCAACACACGAGAAGCCAACATAGATGCGATGAGAGTAAACAAACAAATAGAATAAATAATAATGATTTAATAATACATCCATTATTAATTTTTTTGTGATAAATAGAACAGTGAAACCCACTCAGGAATACTGGAAATAACAGAAACCAGGGAGTAGGCCTAATGATGGAAATCCATAGTTCAGAACCATTGCTACTCAAATGATGCTTAAGCACTCCGCATATAATAATAAAGCACTTTGCTTTTAGGAGTCATTTTTGGCTCAGTCAAAAATCATAAATATTCACAGGAAGCACAATATATTCACATCATCATTCATTCCTATATTTTCTTTTCAAACTAGCAAATGAGATTTTAAAAGGGCATTTTCCTTTGAGGTACGTTTATCTTCTTGTTCAATATAGCTGTCTCAATGTCTCCCAGCCTCCCTTAAAAGTGCCTGGCTAGACAAGATCACACAAAACAAGTATCTGCGGTTCAAAAAACCAGCTTAAGGCAACGTTTTGCCAAAAATAGAATATGTAACCGAACAGTATGACAGTGTGAAAATGAAATTGAACAGTATTCAGAGGATGACAGAAAACGAATGTGAGCTGGCAAGGCTAGCCCCCTCCCTACCCCACCCCCCCCAAAAAAAAAAACATGAAGGAATTTTATTCATGGGCAGGCCCATCAAAGGGCAACACACGATTGCTCCGTGACTGCTGCCAAATTTGACGCGGGTGGAAAAAGTCCATTTACATTTCAAAAGTTCATCTGGCAAGAGTGCACTTTTGACCGTGCGCTAAGGCCCAGACAGAGATCCAGATTCAATTTCAGTTTAAGTCTAAATAAAGTGTGCGCATTTCATGTTCCGGTTGAACAGACGCCATCACCATGCAGCCAACACATCCAGAAAAGTTTAAATGGAGCGGCTCTCAGAATCCTCAATCACAGCGCAACCCCCAAAAAAACATCGCCTTGAGAAAGGCAATTCAACTGTACTGGAGTGCAGGACAGAAACCGCTGCGCCTTGTCAAAAACAAGAAACAAACCTGGACCTGCTCTCTCACATCATGTCAGTGAACATACCTGTGATTTGTGATTAATTTTCTTTTAAAATGACAAATGAGCTTGCTTCATTTATTTGAATTCACTCCAAGTCTCGTTGGGAAGCTTGCTATTCTCACAACCAAACTGCACAGAAACACTAAAATAGTGTAAGGAAAAAGAGAAAGCAATAGATTCATGATAATAGCAGAAAAAACAAAACAAGATAATTGCAACTGTAATCATGACTGATTAAATTATGACCAAACAAGATTGTGTCCAGGATATTGGCAGCATTAGCCCAGAGATTCATATTGATACTGGCTCCATGAATTTGAGCCACAGAGAGCTCAAGTTGTAACAAATCAAAAAGCCTTGAAGATTCATTGCTGCCAAGGTAGGTCAGGTCAGAGTTACCACCTTGAAGGCATACTATGCAGGAGTTCTTTCCTTGCCTCAGTCCTGTGTTTACAACCAAAATAAATCTCCGCCCCCATTCTCAACCCCGCCTACAGCTCCAAGATGATGGAGCTCATCTTTGTTCCATTGCATTGCAGACTACTGGAATTATGTCTCTTTCAAAAATATAGCTCACTCATACCAGTCCAGCAGTATGCCACAATGCTAAACACATTTTTTGCTACATGCTTGGTGTGAATCCTGACCAAGGCCTTTCTGTGTCAAATTTAGTTTCTTGACGAATGCTAGTCACATTTGTTTATTTGTGGGTGGGAAGATTTGACAATAAAGATTTTATGTCAGACTTGAAATGTTTGATATTATAGTTCAGTTCGACAACACGTGATTCATTAAGCAATATTTATTTAGGTTAATATATGCTGCTGTAAGCCATCCACAGGGAATGACTAGAAACCCCACCTCATGTCTGGGGAAGCAGAGCTCACAGGTGGATGCTGGGGTGGTGGTGGGAGCGCAAAAAAAGGCATGATTCAGGAATGGCAGGATAATTCAAGCAGCTAGCAAATGCAGCAATAGCATGCAATATGAGCAATGGCAGCATAGGAGTGACAATATACCAGGACGGGCGATGCAGCAGAAAGAGCCAGGAAGTGCTATGGCTTTATCATGCAGAATGAGCCAAGCGGCAGGGCAGCTTTGCATGATTTCTAGAGGAGCACAATTCGAGCAATGCAGCGACAGCTAAAAGGCAGCACAGCCTGACAGAGCAGCTGCAAAATCAGCAGGGGTCTGCACCGGCAAGGTTAATGGTTTATACAGCCCGTCCCATTAGACGCAAACATCATGTGAGGGGCAAGCATCTAGCATCAACCATCATTCTTGAGTTGTCTGCCCAAGCTAGCTCTGCTTCGCACCATTTACTGACATTATCAAGTTTGCTAGATATTTGATGAATGTGTAGTGGATATATCTCTATAATTTATACTTTTTTTCAACTATTTTCAGCCATGTTACAGCCACTTTGTAAAACGTTGGACCCACTGTAGCGTTAGGTAACTGCCACTATTAGCTAACTAAATTCAGTTATGTTTGGTAAGGTTAGCTGGCTGGTCATGATGGCCTGATAATGCGCTGGAGAATATGATTCCAATCCACTTCTCACACACACATATATATATATATACATACATACATATATATATACATGTACTCGGCCTTATCGCCACTGGCACAAGTACCCAGTCCAGGCCTGTCCGTCTCAGCTCCAGCCTTTGTCAGGCCCTGGCCCTGAGATGTCCAGGAGAGTGCCATGACGCACTCTGTGCCAAGATAATCCCATCTCACCGCGTCTGGGGACAATGATTGACTGCACGGCTGCCTACCGAATCCACCTGAATGAAGCTGCTGTTTCTCAGCCAATATCTCCCACTCCAGAATAAACTTGTTTGGTTTACATTATGGGTCTTCCCCCTTACAGGCATGCTTTATATCGTATTTGGCACTTTTTTTTTCTATAGAAGAACTGACTTTCACTGCATTTTCCCCATCTGGTCCATAGAGTAGTACTGTGTATTGATCCAAAATGAAAACCCTGGAGGCAAAGTTTAAATATACCAACAGAAGTGCAATAAATACAGAAGAGCTCTCTCTCTCTCTCTCTTTCCCTATATATATTATTGCTACTGTAAGCCCTGCACTAACCCAATGACGGAATTTAGCTAGGGCGAAGGTATCTGTGGGCTTGTCCTTCTGATGTTGCTGAAAAGAAGTTAGTAGGCTATGGTTAAATAGTTATGACTGCTATATATAGACTAGATCAGCCAAAAAATAAACCAAGTTACAAAGACAGTAGTACCTCTCTGACTTCCGCTTTATTCTGGTACAGGCTGACCGAGAATCTCCAAAATAGTGTCAATATATTAACCTTTGTTTAATCAAATTTTATATGAAATTAAATCCTATGTATACTGCTGTGGAAATTAGACCATTGTACCAGTCACACTGAGACAAGCAAAATGACACCGAACATGAATAGAATCTGAACCTGCTTTGTTATGCCATTTACACAATTTCTGTAACCCAATCCTGAGAGAAATGTGTGAGGAGGGGGTAGTTCAGGGAGGTTCAGGAAAACATCTGTTTTGGGACAATGCATGAGTTTTTCTCTCAAGAGCTCCCACACAGTATCGCCGTTGAGAAGGTGGGGGCTACTGGGGATGGAATTTAAATTAGCTTTACAGCCACAGCATCAGAAGAAGCCACCAAGCCACCAGTTGCTAACCAGCTCACTGATGAGTGACAATATGAGTACTATTAATTTCAACCTTACAAACTTAGCTGAGGCTGGAGAAAATTGCAGTTCCTTAGATGTTCTTCTAGGATCTTTTGCGACTTCCTGGATGAGTTGTCACTGTGCCCTTGGAGAAATTTTGGCAGGCTGAGAAGATTCTCTACAGTTCCTAGTGTGTCTGTTTACAGATAATGGCACCCACAGTGTGGGTCGGTGGAGTAGAAATGGCTTTGGTAAATATTTCAACAACTTTTTTCTCATCTCTTCTAGAATTTCCTCCGATCATGGCATAGTGTTGTGCTTAACTCATTAAATAAATGAAATAATAATTTTAAAAATGTGTTTAGTATTTGCTCAGTATCCCTTTGACTAATTACATTTTGTCTAAAGATCTGAAGCCATTCAATATGACAAATATGCAATAGCAGCCTGTACATGATTTATCTGCCTCAAGATTAATCAACAAGTGCCTGTTGATGTATCGATTTCAGAATTTACGCCCTGGTAAAGTAATATTCTGTTGACTGTTTAACACTGTGAAGACAATGCGTCCTATAAAAGCTGACTGCAAAAAAAGTAAATAAATAATTCAAACCCAAAAAATGTTTCTGGTTATTGAGAGGTGAAGAAGTTAGGCTGCTGTATTTTCATGAGAGTACAATCATGCAGACCAGCTCAGATTGCACCTGCACTAGGCTGGTTAAGCAAAGGGCCATTCAATACTGATTTATACATCTTTGGCACATCCAAGAAAGAACCTTTTCCAGGATCCCTTTAAAGTTACGGCCTGAAAAGCTCCTGCCATCTGTCTGAAAGGCAACAGCACCATGTGAATCTCATGGCTCTCTTTAAACAGGGCAGTGCACAGAGTAAGTGCACAATGTTAGATGGATCAATTATGCCGAGACAAGAACAAGATCATAAAATGCAGGTATCTTAATCCATCACTTCAGCGGCCGGCAGAAGCGGAATGAGGCCATGTGGAGAGACCATCTCACATAAGCCAGACAGCAGGCATTCACAGTTCAATAAGGAAACTTGTCATATTTGCTTATGTCCGCCAAAAGAAGACAGCAACATAAATAACAGGCTCAGAGGTGGATTTAGGAAAAATTACTCTGTAAATGGGGAAAGGCTAAAGTGTTGATGACAGGGTGGGAAGTGAATACTGAGGATTCCCGCGTGGAAATTTGTGGAATCGATTATGGTTTCAATGTGAATTTAGTTCTGCTACATTGCTGCTTGTCACTAGTCAGAACTTAGGCCAGACCATGTTTCATTCTCAGGCCTGTGTTCGATCAACTTTGTCTCATAATTAAATGCAAAGCAAAACATGAGTTCAGCAATCACTGAAATTAAAGGAAAAAAACATTACATGCAAGCCAAAGTGAAGGGCACATATTGATCAACCGCCTTTCCCACCCTTAAAATGTTGGCTTTTCTATCAAAACACAGGTTTAGCCTGTAACTATCTTATGTTGTTTGTCAGTTACATTTTTTACTGTAGTCTGAATCCGGACCTTTTCTCATTTTTGCTCTTGAGACCCCCACAGCTTGTTAAATCACTGCATGTCATGTCATCTGACCACCGCAGTCCAGCCGTAATATATGCTGCCTCTGGGTGCATTTTAAAGCCTGTAAATTACATTATTTTTCAAAATATAGCCTACCATAGAGTATGATATACTGAAGTAATTATTGTGTTTTATTTCAACTTTCAAACTCAGATAAGGGGATTTTTTGTTGTTGTTGCTCTTGAAAAACTAAAATGTATAATTTAATTTAAGTAGCCCATCAAGCTTTCAGATTCTCAGAATTGTGTACAGATATAAACATCCAATGGACAGCACAGGCCATTTTTTCCAGAATTAAGATTAATTATAACCTTAATTGCAGGTTATATTCTCCTTCAAATGACCATAAATGCATTAGGCCGACAATGTCTTTGTTTTTTCCAAATGATTCACTGCACTATACTGTATATATCTGGGCAATCATTTCCAAGAGTTTAATGGTTTAGTCATCTGTAGACCAGGCAGGATATGCAGCAAAGAAATAAACAAAAAAGATACAGTATACAGGTGCAGTGATCATAAGCTTATAAGAGCAGCAGATGAGATAAGATTGAGTGCATGAGATCCCCAGCGTTTTCTCAAATGCATCTATCATCTTGCTTTTTGGTAATGGTAGAGATGAAAAAAAATAAGATACTGCATATGATAGCCCACGACTGAAACCCATCCAAAAGCAGATTAAGGAACACTAGTCAGAGTGGTATTACATTATATTATATTATAGGCATTTGACAGATGCACTTATCCAGAGCGACATCCAACAAAGATATTGTTTGTCAATGGAATGTACGCTACGGGTAAAATATCCAGGGAGATGCTTTATACACAAGTGTTAGGGGTGACCGGGGCACAAACCAACACGGGGCATGTTGAAACATGGGGATTTGGGCAGGAATGATTGGTTGTTTTCACTCATATATTGTAGCAACCCGCTTCTCGAGTGTGAATGGCTGGGCGATTTGAAAACTTCATCAAGAGTTACATTTTACATTTACATTTTAGTCATTTGGCAGACGCTTTTAATCCAAAGCGACTTACAAGTGCATAGGTTCTACCATAAGTCAGAGCATCACATCCAGAAACTAGCAAAATACACAGGAAATGCTGTTCTAAACATAGCTGTCATCAGAATTTTTTATTTTATTTTTTTTTTTTTTTGGGGGGGGGGTTAGACAAGGATAGGGATATCAGAAAGGAGGGGCAGGGGAAATCAGGAGGGAGGACTAAGGTAGAGTTTGAAAAGGTGGGTTTTGAGTCTGCGTCGAAATAGGGGGAGGGATTCTGCTGTTCTGACAGTGGTAGGCAGGTCATTCCACCACTGAGGAACCAGAACGGAAAACAGGCGTGAACGTGCAGCTCGACCGCCAGGTGCACGTAGAGAGGGAACCGTAAGGCGACCAGAGCTGGCAGACCGGAGTGGTCTAGCTGGGGAGTAGGGAGTGATCAGGGATTGTATGTAAGGTGGGGCAGTCCCCTTAGCAGCCTGAAATGCCAACACTAGGGCCTTGAAACGGATGCGTGCGGCAATGGGAAGCCAGTGGAGGCCAATGAGAAGCGGGGTGACATGAGCCGACCTGGGCTGATTGGTGATCAGGCGGGCTGCAGCATTCTGGACCAGCTGGAGGGGCTTGATGGCACACGCTGGGAGACCGGCTAGGAGGGAGTTGCAGTAATCCAGGCGGGAAATGACGAGCGCCTGGACTAGGAGCTGGGTGGCTTTCTCAGTCAGGAGATGACGGATATGGCGTATATTATACAGAAAGAACCTGCAGGTTCTGGCAGTGGAGGATACTTGTGGAGCCAGGGTGAGGCAGTTATCAAGAGTCACCCCAAGATTCTTTGCCGTACGGGAGGAGGAAACTACAAAGTCCTCAACAGTCAATGAGAGGTCGATTGACGGAGAGGACTTACCAGGGATGTAGAGAAGCTCAGTTTTGGCAAGGTTGAGCTTCAGGTGATGGGAGTTATTAGCAAAACTGTGTTTTAGCACCCTGAAAGTAATGCTTTGTCACCAAAGTGTTTTTAAATGAAGTGATTATGTGTGAATGCTACAGACCCCAAATATACATCATTTCAATCACTGTCTTGTGGGTTATAAAGTAGTATAATTTTGGCACATTTCACTAGCAAGCAGAGACTGTGAGCCATGCAGGAGTACAACTAGCATAGCTGGGGCATGTTGGAACACAGTGTTCCAACATGCCCCTGCCTATTATAAATGTATCGGCCACAATAGCTTTAATGCAACGTTATATATTCCATGTGTACCATGCACTTATTCGGTCCTACTTAACACTCACACTTATCCATTTCTTCCCAGGCATTCATTACATATTAATGTTGTTATATGCAGTTAGTATAGACAGAATATAGACAATTTCTACAGGACAATTATCAGATGAAAAGGTAAATGCTGGATTTGACTTAAATGCTTTGACTTAAAAGTGAGCATTTTCCAGGCTGCTTTCTAACATTTCAGATGCTGTTTAAACTTGCCCCATAGGGGCATATTGGAACAGTTTCACTCCCGCTACTTTCGACTGAACAGTAATCACCAAGAATGTCCTAGAACTGTACCGATAGTCTATAGTCATAGCAAAGACATGTATCTTCTTTCTGGATGAAAATGATTTGCCTTAATATGTGTATACAGTCAGTTTCATAAATATTTGGACATTGACAAAGTTATTGTTATTTAAGATGGCTACCACAGGGTATTGCAGTTGGAAGTAAAAATATGACCTCAAAGTGCAGACTTTAATTTGAGTCTATTTACATCTAAATCAGGTGAACGGTGTAGGAATTACAGCCCTTTTTAGACATAGTCCCCCCAATTTTAGGAGCTCAAAAATAATGTTTCTACCTTTCAAACAAATAAACACATAGCTTTTGTGAGGCTAGGTCTGAACATAATCTGTGCCAAATTTGGTGAATATTGGACAAAATGTTTTGTCTGTTAAGCTTTATCAGAAGATCAAATATGGCGGAAATTGGCATCAATGGGTGCGCTGAACTCGGCTTGGTCCAATGAATCCAACGGTACCTTATTTTAATCAGTGTGCCAAATTTCAAAACTTTTTACCATTCGGTTCTAGGGCTGCAATTGACACCCTAGGCAGAAGAACAAGATGATGATTAAGAATAATACTACGAAAAAGTAGAAACGCACTCTGTGGCTATGCAGCTTCGCTGGTTGGCCCTCAATTAGCTTCCTGTGTGTCTTCTGTCGGTCTCCTGTCATATAAAATAATCATTAATCGCGTGATGATCGCATTTGCTGATTACAGATGGGTCAGAGTTTTGATTTAAGATTTTTTTTTTTTAATCATTAATTGTCTTTAATTTAACAGCCCGAACAATTAGCATGACACTGTAATGAACTTGACTCTGCAGATGTGACTCTTGTGAATTTTTCCTCCTGGAAGGCGAGACATAATGACTTGTTTTTGAATCGTCCATTTCGCCGTTTCGAGTTTGATAATTATGGCAAAAATATGATATTGCAAGAGGTGCATTACTCTCCCGGTCGCCACCGTTGTCGTCCGTGACGCCAAGGTCAGGTTACCTGATTAGCGCTCCAGTCGCATATGTCATTATCCGCGTGTTCCAGTTTAATAATTCCCAGAAAGGCAATTCAAATCTCGGGAACGAAAGTCGGTGGGTAGCATTTAATGAACAGTGTTGCAGACGGGAATGTATGAAGGTGGTGCGGTGAAGAAAGGGCTCTTTCGGGAAAGTGCGATTGTAATTACCACTCACAGATTGTCTCAGCGGGCTTAGAATAACGATTGCAGCTGCGGGCGAGAGACGTTTTACAGTGCTCCGCAATGGAGACAGTAAGATAAATTATTGAGGAAGTCGTGCTCGTCATATAGTGTATGTCTGCTCCCATAACACTTTGGTGAAGTAGCGAGAGGATTTACGATAACACAGGTCTCCCACAACATCAAACTGTGTAATTTAGGAGACACAATGAGAACAAAACCTACCAAAACGCTCTCGAGCAAAACTACACTCAGAAGTAAACTACTTTGTGTCTCTCGTACGCCACTTCCGTAATCTCAGAAAGTTATAACATTTCTACAATGATGATGATGATGATCAATGTATGAATTAAATGTAATTTAGTGGTGGTATATACTGATGCTCTAAACCAAAGCAGAGAGGGACCAGAAACCAAAGAAGGCTGTGATTACTGACTGGCTAAGAATGCAAGTGTGAACACAAATAAAATCAAATGTATGTGTTTGAAAGATTAAATTAGTATAACCTGGGTTTCTTTTTTGCTGAAGTGCAAGTGTTCTGTGGTAATACAAATGTCCTTTTTTTTTGTCCAGTTACTGTCAAAGTTAAACCTTAAGATTTAACAGTAATGAAATGTTATGCTGGCAGCAAAAATGAGTTGTTTTCATTTTTTTTGTGGTGTTTTTGTGGGGGTTTTTTATGGTTGTCACCATATTGTTGTCGGGGATCGAAAAGTAATACAAATGTTTCAGTATTGCATGAACTGCTGTCCTCATATTGTGGCATAAATAACTCCACACAAGCTACTACTACTACTACTACTACTACTACTAAAAGTAATAATAAGAGGTCCTGAGTTCGAATCCCGGTCGGCCAGGGCCTCTCTGTGTGGAGTTTACATGTTCTCCCCGTGTTCCTGTGGGTTTCCTCCGGGTACTCCGGTTTGGCTGATTGGAGAGTCTAAATTGCCCATGGGTATGAGTGTGTGAATGAATGGTGTGTGCCCTGCAATGGACTGGCGACCTGTCCAGGGTGTATTCCTGCCTTACGCCCAATGTATGCTGGGATAGGCTCCAGCCTTTTACCTCTACCCCCTTTACATTAAACATGGGATTTATTAACTTATTTTGCCATTATCAGTGTAATTGATTAGGAATGAATGCGTCAGCATTAAATCTGTTCCTACATGGATTTCTAATTTTTCTCATTATTTATTTAACTAGTCAATCACCAACAACCCAGCTATAGCAGTAACCTGGTGATATATATATATATTTTACTGTTTAGCATGGATATTTGAGAAGATCCTAATGATTCAGTATTGCATAGGATATAATAATGTACCATACTATGTGAATAGACTGTGACTATTAAATAAAAAGGCATAATTGTTTCTTGCATGACTATGCAACCGAGTATGCAAGACAGTATGCCATCTAACCTAATTTCAATTAATCTGATACGAATACAAACACAAGTCATTCAGCAGGTAAGAAGATATCCCAATCTGAATTCCCATTGAATTCCAACCAAACTTATTTCAGCTAGAAGCTCAAAGTTATAAAATATAAAAAACACTGTGAGGGGTAAAGACCCTGGAGCACTTTTTGAGTTAAGGACCTTGCTCAACAGCAGGGTTCTCTTTTCCTTTAGGCACCCAACTTCATTTTATATTTTATTTATCAGGGAGAGTGCACATTAATCAAGATTTTCAGTTTCCACATCAATGTAAATGTACTAGAGCTAACTACTGAGCTATTTCTCATCAGTAGGTCCTCACGTGCATGTCTCTGGACTGCAGCTCCACAAAGAAAGGCCCGGGCGGGGTCAAACTCAGGACCCTCTTGTTGGGAGGCAGTGTTACCCACTGTGCCACCGTACCGCCTTCCTCTCTCCAGATGAAGGCCAGCATCCCAATAGGCCAAACAGGGGTTTGAACCTGCCGTTTCCAGTCGAACACCCTACCAGGCTACCATGCTGCCCATATAGTTCAAGGCTGTTGATTGCCTTTGGAGTCTGTTATTGCTGTTCATCAACATGAGGACCAGAGTTGTGACAATGAAAGTCAAGGTAGCCATTATGAGGCTAAGAAATAAGAACAAAACAGTCTGGGCACTCTATGTTCATAGGCAAATCTGGATTGTTTCCTTCTTACCTCAGCTCTCTGCTCAGTTGGAATCTCTTTGAAAACCTTTCTGGTGACATGGTGCTTTTTAATTTTCATCTATCCTCTACTTAACTTGGAAAGAAAGCCACTCTGCACTGTGCAGTTGGAGCAGATGGAGCAATCTACAAAAAACTACACATGCAGAATCCAATTGCTGCTTTTAAATGCATAATTCATGAGACAATGACTGAAGTATGCTCCTACTTTTAATCCTTTCTGCTAATTCCTGTTTACACAACTGTCACATCCCTGTATGTTATTGCCATTTGGAATGTTGACTGGCTTTGTAGCTTTGTTTTTATGTCAGGCCCCCTTATAGAATGATTTTGATCTCAGTGTGGTTATATAAAGGATAAATAAAATGTATAACATGGCAGTACTATATTAGCCATATGAAAACCCACATAGCTTCCATTAGACCTGGACAGCTCTACCTGGAAACTGTACACCCCCTTTGCAAACTCTTAAAAGTTTTATTTTTACTGCAACCAAGAAGATGATATCAAATGTCAAGCACACAGCAGTGAGGAGCAGTATTTTCTGAGTTGAACCATGGTTAAAAGTGAATCTCGCAATGCAGCATTTGTTGTGAGAAGAACCTTCAAAATCGTCATTGAAAACTGGCTGGAAGGATCGGAAGATCAGAGAGGACGCTAATACAATTTAACAATACTGAATCTGCAGATGAGTTGTTACACATGCATTTACGGAAGTCACAGTATATATGGTGTACAGGTAGTAGGGCATCCTAATTTGTAAGTGGTTTGAAAACAATGAAAAAGAAACAATACCAAAACAATTGATTTTGAGCAGGGCCCACAGTTCAGTTAGACCTCACCATCTCGTAGGCTCAGTATTGTTTGTCATTTGAGTAAAACAGAAGTGTCTTTGTGGGAAGCATTTTGCTTCATTAAGATGAATCCACATGCTAACTGACATCGCCCAGGTTAATGCCCACTGATTTTATGTCTGGATCCATCATCTCCCATTTGGTGACATTATCTTTGTTTGCCACACACAATGAGCTCCTCGCTCCCAGACAACGGGTGAGCATGATGGGATGGAAGGGAGAGAGGGAGAAAAAAGAGAGCATTAATTATGCATATGCGCTACGTGGCTCATAGGCCCCCATCATTTGTTGTTATCGCTTTTGATGATGTGCGGCGTGAAAATAACTCAGACTGTCTGGTCTAATGGATCTCAGACGGAGATGGGCAGGCGGGCTTCGTGTTTTCACGCTGAGCACGCAAACACTGAGCACGCAAACACCTGAGGGCAGTTATCCAACTCTGAGCCCCGGACCGGCCGCACTCGGCCGGCAGTGTGGGATTCACTTCATGGATATTCCGTTTGATAATGCGCCCAATGTATGCGGCTGAACTTGACCTTTGAGCCGCCCCACCAGCGAGCACGTTTGCCGGTAGCCATTGCCATCACCGCTAGGTTCAGATATGTCATTAAGTGGTGAATTACGATCAGGGCTATTTACTTATTTATTTTCTTGTCAAACTGGGTTGGTTGACATGGGGAATGAGCAATCCCAGAGTCTGTACGATTTTGTCTCAGTTATTTCAGCAGTATATTATATTGACATGGTTGGATAAAGCAAGACTGGGCCCTGGCAGCCTTTGAACCCATTGATGAATAGTCACAACAATTCTCAACCTTTCTGTCGGTTGTTAACAGAAGAGGAGTCAACACCATTAAATTAAGAGGATGAAGCTAAAAAAGGTGGGTCCTATGAGAATTGTACAGATTCAGAAAAACATTTGTATTACCCTAATGTATATGATATGCCCACACTAGTACAGTTGGGTACAGTCTTGGATCATCTTGACCTCAGGGTGGTAGATTTATCATCTGATGTGGAACAGGTTAGTGATGGAAAGCTGATGCAGTATGAATGCACCAGTTCATCTCATTTGAACCATGTTGATTTGATATCATGAACCGAGTTATTTGATTTGTTCATATGAGTACTGACAACACTCACAACACACATTCACTACAAATCACTCTCCTACATCTATTGCTGGGTCAGCTGTTTTTCCGTTTTTCTGACTGGAAGTGCCAACCAATGCAAACATTGTATTGAGCCACTATAATATATTAATAAATAATGTGGAATGCAGGTTTGCTCACCTTTTGTAGTCTGTGGATAAGTGTAGTTAATATTGTTAATATTTCCTAGTAGTGTCCAACCCTACTCTAGCACAACCAGTTCCAATGGGGCTAGCATGTTTTACAGAACATCCCTGGTGTCCTCTAAATGGGTAGCAGACAGAAAAATAAAAAACCAAAAGCAATGGAGCATGCTTCTTATCTCTGATATTCAGTGCATTTGAGTCCTCTTAGAAAATGTACACTCCCACTCTCGACCCATTCTCAAATGCCTACTTAACATGCACTCCCCCCACAAAATGAGATCAACCAGGCTCCAAGTACACTTCAGGAAAGTTCAAAGATGCAAAGCAATCACTATGACAATTAGACAGTGCTGGCAGCACTCCCAAGAGAATGGCAGAATGATTGCAAATTCAATACAATCAGTCCTGTTTCCCCAGCATTGACACACGTGATACAAGCAATCATTCTTCAATTACGAGTGTCTGTGTGGTACAAAAATGTATTGTAATATTTTAACTGTTCATTCCTATGGAGGGTCATAACAAGAGCCCCAATTTGAGAATCTGGTAGCCGGTACAAAAGCGAGAAAGAAGAAGAGGAGAATAGATATCCTCTCATAATTTGTGATGTTTGTCTTCAATAAAGCCAGCAGAAAATATGTAACTGTATGGGTTTGCAGATTCAATTTCCATTGAAACAGCAATTCTGCCTCATTTGACAGATAACCAAAATTCAGCCGTACTCCAGTGTGCAGTGACAACTTGTAATAGGATTGGTATTTATGGAAAGTGTTCATTTGAAATAATTAAAATTCCAGTCCGCTTCAACGCCCCTGTCAAAGCACGGATATCCGCTTTTCTTCCAGGGGTCGCTTTGAGCAGCATGCGGCGCATGTTTCCCGCTTGAGCGAGCATTCAACCGACACCTTTTCAAACAGCCAAAGCTCACCTGCACATGTAAAAGGCATGAAATTGCACCCACGTGCACAAGTGCCCAATGACATGAAATTATTCTCAGCTGTGGAAAGGAAAAAAAAAAGGCTACATTTTAAGAATACATTATAACACATTCTAAAATATCTGCCTGGATAATCTCTGACCATGAAAGCGTACTAGTAAATCTTCATTCTCAGAGCAGCGTTGAATCATTTTCATGTATTTAATCTTGTACAGTAGATACTGTATATTGAATAGATTAAGTTACATTCATTTTAACTGTCCTTTGATATGTAATGCTAATGCAAATTCTTTGGTTATTAAAGTCTGTGGGCTCATTGTATACTTCTTCACAGTCTAAAATGTTTTTATCATTGCAGCAGGGTGGCTGGTTCTAATCTAAGGTCAGTTGCTGTATCAGTGAACATGGTATTCAGTAAAATCCTTCAATGCAATCAGCATTCATGGATGTGGCCTGCAGGTAATCAACTGTTGCTTTGAGTACAAGTGATCATTTGAATTTGCCAAACTGGCTCCAAAAAAAAAAGAAAAACATTCAATTGTGAATGAAAGTCCGGACAGATTTTTAATTGATGCTACCTGTTCATAATAAGGAAAATTGATCTGGATATGCCAAAAACAAATACATTGCTAAAACAACTCTGGCAATGGCTGCTAGAGCCACATTAAAATGATCAGCATAAAATGGCAACTTTCGTTCAATGACAATGGCAATTTAGACTCTCCAATCAGCCGAACCTGCATGTCTTTGGACTGTGGGAGGAAACCGGAGTACCCGGAGGAAACCCACGCAGACACGGGGAGGAACATGCAAACTCCGCACAGAGAGGCCCCGGCCGACAGGGATTCGAACCCAAGACCTCCTTGCTGTGAGGCGGCAGTGCTACCCACTGCACCATCCGTGCCACCTTTTGCATAAAACAACACAGCATTTTTCACCAGTGTAACAAAACTGTAGCATTTTCGGAGTCTGTTGCACTTCTGCTAAAACAGTTCTTGAGATTTCATGCCAAAAAATGTTGATGTTTTATAACAAAAAAAATATTTTCCATTGGAAGAGTTCCAAAGAATCTCTCCTGAGTGAATATCTCAGAGGAAGACAGCGAAAACACCGTTGACAACAGAATAGAGGGCATTTTCAGTGATGTGATATTGGTGAGCATCTAAATACATTCTCAGAAGATTTTATTATTGTTCAGTATGCTTATAAATAAGGAGCCAGCCTGCATTTGAGCATGTGAAATTATGTTCACGTTTGTCTTGTTGATGGACCTCAATGAATATATTAGTATACAAGATGGTATTATTGTGATTATTGTACTTATTTTTTTATGATCGTCTAGACCTGTTGCTGTCTGAGGATAGCTGCAAGGAGAGGGAGTTTGGGACGGGAAGGGTTGGAAAGTGCAATCACTTCTTTTCATAAAAAGTGCTGTATAGTTTAATGTGCAAAATGCTGTATTGTACTCTTCAAGAGACGTAGTGTAGTTTCCATGCATCCTTTTGGAGTCTCCAAATGTCCTTTTTGGAAAACTGGCTGGATATAGATTATAAAAAAAACAATGCAGAATGCTCATTTTTGTTGATATTGCCCTCATATTTTAAGCCACAGCCACAGCTACAATAATCTATATCCAGTCAAAAACCGAAAATCTTTTCAGTGAGAAAAAAGCTTCCCAAAGGGCTACCTTTCAGAAGAGACCAGGATTTTATCTGTAGTCAAAAGGGTTCAAGAATAGTCACCAATTTATTTTTGGCATGTCATTTTTTAAGTTTGTGTCAAGACAGGGGGCGATACTTAAGGGGTTTGGATGAAAAAGAAAGAGAAAATGAAAAAGAAAAGACTTTTCTGGCTGGTTTCAGGAAATATATTATTTGCTATATACAGTATAAAGTTGGTGAAATTTATTTCTTGCTTTTTGTCTTTCTTTTTTTCACTCATACACAGGGATTTGTACAGCCTACAGAGTATCCATGTATACATTTACTGAAGTATTTCATGTTAAATACCATACTCAAGTGTTCAACAGCAGTCCCCTACCTGTGAACTGAAACTGTAAGCTCGACGTTACAACCCCAGGTCCAAAAATATACAATTTTAATGCTGCTCACGTAGCATATTCACCTCTCCCATAAGGAAGACATTTTTCCACTGGAGACAAAATAAATCAAATAATTTACTTTTATTTGTGTTTTATCTGTATCATTCCATATGTGTATCATGTTGGAACATGGATATTTAAAAATGTTTTATGCTTAATTTATTGAAGTATTTGAATATGAATTGCATGAGAAGAGATTGGGCATGCCTAACACAGACCATGTTAAACACCTCTGTTTATATAATTTATATGTTACTGGTTCTGTACAACCAGGAAAACACTTTCCTTGGAATTAATTTTCTCATCGAAGGGCCCTTGGCCACTTTCGAATCATCCTGCAATTGTAAGATGCAATATATGGTGAGTTAATGAGACTGAAGAACCACGGCAGATTTCTTACACGCTCTCTCACACACAAAATGTATGTGGCAGGCCTATTAAAGACGGCACAGGGGTATCAGGAATCCTCCTTATTAAAAATGTGAAATGTGGTATGAGGACGAGACCTGGAAGAGAATCACGTCTGTCAGCGGGATGTGTGCAGACTTGGGGGTTGGCTCATCACCAGTTCCTGTGAGCCGACAAGCATAGTCTGCTTGCAGGATTCTAGCTGCCATATGCGTTCCCCTGTAGAGGATGAGGTGCAGCGTGGGTAAAGTTCTGACAGATCAAACTGGGGATTAACTGATACCGGGACAATGGGTTGTGCAATCAGTGCAAGCGGGTCTGTTCCCTACAAGCTCTCTCCTTCTTTCACGCCCGGAAAACGTTCTATTCAGGAGCAAGACGAAGGCCAGCGAGCTGTTTCCCTGAGGCATTCCTCACCAACAGAACTTCTCCAAATACGCCATTCATATGTCCTTGTTACTGTGGCTGATCATTTACATTCTTAATGTGTAGGACCTCCTTTTTGCCTGTCCTTGGCAGTTTGAACAAAGAGAAAAACACCCATTCTTGACATTCCACCCCCACATCACCATGAACCGCATCATGCTTTGCCTTTCCAATGAAATCGGAGGTGAAGAGTGACTGTTTCAAGTCTGTTTCATTCAAAAATGTTTCCAATTTTCGTGTGGAAACGTCTCTACTCGGTTTGATCTTTGTCACCCATGAGTCATACTCCGAGCATTGTGGGAGCCCCATAATGTACAGTAGATGGGCCCTGCTTACAAAGGCATTCAGCTGAAGCTCTGACTTCAACTGCATTTCTTGTTTTTTCTTCCACTCAATGGGCCACATTTATCAATATTTTCAAAAACCTGGGTGTAAATTTATCGGTGATCAGAACCAAACTAACTAATTCTGACGGATTTATCAAACACGCACAGACACAGCTTTTTTCCGTATACACACATGCATGTGGATTAATACCAATCAATTGTATAGAAGTACGTGCACTGAACAATCACAAGCTTGGCCCACCCTGGAGATTTGCATATTAACTACAGTGTTTCTTTGTAATATATAAAATCCCCCACACAATTCAGTAATACAAGTGTACAAAACTGTAAGTACGATTTTAAATACATTATAAGCTTGATCTTTATGATTGATAATGTACAGGGTCCTAAATCTCATTTATGGGCAATATATCAGCGACATATGAACTAGCTAACATTCAGTGATTGGAATCAGCAAACTGTTGCTAACATTAGATGGAGCTAGCTAGAAGATTTGCCCGCCAATACAACCACACCAAGTAGTGAGTGAGAGTAGCTAGTCATCAAAGTGAATTAATAGCTTATACATGATCAGTGATTTACAGCAATCTATATATTACAATTATTTGTTATCTGTAAGGTAATACATATTTCTAATAATTTATCATTCCGAGCTAACCTATGTAAGCCCTGTATGCCTGTTAACATTAATGCACTCTACTATACCAAGCTAGCCTAAGTGAGATTCAGGCTTCTCCATGTTTTATTTTGCAAACTTCAGAGGCTTAATTTTGTGTTCAGGTCGTTCCTTCTGGCAACAACTTGTTGTTTAAAGTATGTTATATTGTTGTCCTGTGAATAGCTAGACCTGGGCTTGCTACTCTTTTTCACAGCTCTTTTGCAGTAATGTGTGGGTTTTTCTGAGCATTTCTCACCAGGTCTTCCAGACCCTGCCTTGACTTCAGCTGCTCCATTTATCTTCCATTTTCGAATAATGTTTTTAACAGTGGAAATAGGTAACATTTGTACTTACACAAATGTATTTTTAATTCCCTCATACATCATTCAACTGGACTGCATTTTTTTGGAAATGTAAAGATAACATAAGTTTGGCTATTGGCCTCTTTGTGAAAATGTAATCAGTGGCAGTTAAGTTTTTACTAAAAGCCTGGCAACCACTAAGATAGAGCTTAGCAGCACATTGTTCACTGTGATTGGCCAGACCCTTTGATCAGATCAATAAGAACACATCACTGAAACACCCATGGACAGCAGCCATGTGAAAAGTGGTGTAACTTCCATCCCTGTGGTCAAGCTGTCATGCTTTCAGAAAGATGTTCAAGTAAAATGTTGAGTGTGGAAAGCACCTCCTTCCATCCCACTTATGGTCATGCAGATGCTGAAGGTGCAAAACAGTGTACACAAACACTCCGTCTTCACTCTCTGTTCAGGAGGCTGGTTCAGCAGAATCACATATGCCACTCATACACTATTGCTGCAGCATTCAGGCTCATCTCAAGACAATAGTGGACATTACCTATCAGTGATTTCTTTATGCAAGCATTCATTTAATAATGCATTGGCTATCATACGTATTTGCTTGCTATAGCCTTGCTATCGCTCCATGGTAAGTGTTGTCTAGAGAATACACAACAAAACAGATAATGCACTCGCATGGTGTGGTAGTTGACCCCGGGTGTAAAGCCCAGTTTCATATGTCAAAACCACCTGCACCTGGGCATATACAAGAGTTATGTCATTTCAAACGTCCACTCTAGGCAAGGCCTACAAGCAAAAAAGGCGACAAGCAAAGGGGACGCAGCTTTTCACTGGGAATTTAGTATAGCAGAAATCCCACGCCACCCCAAGCTGCCAGCTGAACGTGGCATCAGTAATAACACAAGAGGGCAGGAAGGACAGGGAAGAGGTAGAGGAATCGGTGGTGGGGGTGTGGTTTTAATGCTAATTTGTCTGGATGTTCCCGCTTAGTCTGCCTCCGTGATGAGAGTAAACGAACACCTCGGCTATCACTTTCCGCAAATCTGCCACTTTAAACGCTGACAAATTACATTTGTTAAGAATTCAAACAGCTCATTTTTCCAACCCATCACACCATATTCACCAAGTGCATCCCTCATCCTAATGATGTCTGCTTGCATTTGGTAGCCTCTTTTGTTGTTTTTTTTTCTCTCAGCATCCTCTAATAAGTCAGCCACAGGTGACTCTAGGCAGTGCTCCAAAGATGCAGAGAAAAAAATTTAATCAGAATCTAATCAAGGTAATTGAGATATGTCAGATGCTGCAACCATAAAGGCTAATAGAGTTGGAAAAGTACTGATTTTTCCTTACCTATTCGTAATGCATGCAATGTGCTTTGCACGATAATCTGACAATATTGATTTAACACATAATAAAAACATGTAGAAATGCATTGACATAGTGGCCCCTTAGTTCATCTAATGCTTGGCTGTTGGTGGATAGTTGTACACTAGTTGCCAAGCGTATACATAAACAGAATTTACCACAATTTTGTTAATAATTGCCTAATCTGACCAATGTATTTGACCTGAACTACACAGTTGATTCAAAAGCACTGTATGAGGTCAGAGTTCCATTCCATTTCAATTCAAGATAATTAATTTAAAAGCAATGCATTGCAATTCAACTCATTTCATTGAAACTGGAATGGAATGGCACCCAAGTGTTTAGAGAATTTTTAGAGATAGGATAGGACTACTATGATCATAGTCACAGTGCCTCCACCATAAAATGACATGGTATAGGTAGAGTGAACTCGGGTTATGAGCTGGCCTGTACCATGAATAGACCTTTAGAACTAAACAGCAACCAAGGTGGAACCCTGGGGACCTGGTAATAGGTCTGAACTGGCAACAAGGAACAAAGCTGACAAAATGGGAGCTACCACGTTTGCCAAATGGCAATTTCTTTGTTTTGCCTGTCAGGCCAAACTTCTCCTTCTTTGGTTTGACAGCACTGAGTCTTTTCTCCAGACTTTATTCCCTGTGCATTTGGCAGCTGCGCTCCCATGTGATCACTGTCTTCCCGGAGCAATTCTTTCTTGTCTTCTACTGCATTTAATTGCCACCAGATATTATGTCACAAGTCAGTTATGCAACCCTGTAAGTTCCTACCATATTTTCAACAGCGGACTGATTCAGCATTGCACGTTTGTCAATGTATAAAGTTTTCCTGTACACTAAATTAAAATATATGTGGACAGTTGACATTCCAGCAATGGAAGCCAACATCCAGTCGAGTCACTGAATAAAACCACTCTTGCAGATTACTGTGGGCCATATCTTAGGTCTAATAGAGAGGGTAATATTTTAATTTGTCAGCCTTCTGACAGTTTACAAATTGTCCAGTATACTGCAGCAGTTCTTGAAAATGTATGTGAAGTAAGCATTTCAGTAATTTAGCTGCGGATTTGGAGGTTTATAGTCAAGGGACTATGCACAACTTCCCTTTGAATAATGTCTAGTTTTAGTTTTACTATTCAGAGTATGCTGCTGAAGCTTTCACCATTGGTTGTCCAAGGGTATTGGTTCCTTCTTTAAATGATAGTTTGGCTTAAGCACTATATGATTCTAGGCATAACCAACTTGACAGTATGCATAATTACTTGCTTAACTTTGCACAGTTTACAAGCCATCTGTCTTCCCAATTGCTATTAAATCCAGTGTTCAAGCAATGCAATGCTATGTCCTGGCCTAACTATTAGCAACTGTTTATATAGTTGACTCAAATTTGTCTGATTTAATCCACTTCTGGATCTACCAATGTTCTCGATAACATCATTCATACATGTATGTAGCCTAGGTTTAGTCTCTGATCCACACACAGCACAACAGGTACACTCAGTGAGCACTTTATTTATTTATTTGACTTATTTTTTAGAAGTCTTCTGCTGCTGTAGCCTATCCACTGAGAGGTTTGATGTGTTTTGTGTTCAGAGATGCTCTTCTGCATATCACTGTTGTAATGTGTATTTGCGTCACTGTCACCTTCCTGTCATCTTCGACCAGTCTGGCCATTCTCCTCTGACCTCTCTCATTAACAATGGATTTCTGCGTTGTTAATGACTTTTCTGCAAACTCGAGAGACTGTTGTGCATGAAAATTCCAGGAGATCAGCAGTTTCTGAGATACTTAATTCACCCCGTCTGGCACCAACAATCATTCCACAGTCAAAGTCACTTAGATCGAATTTCTTCCCCATTCTGATATTTGGTCTGAAAAACAGCTGAACCTCTTGACCACATCTGCATGCGTGTATGTATTAAGTTGCTGCCAAATGATTGGCAGATTAAATATTTGCAATAACAAGCTTGTGTATCACTACCTAATAAAGTGATCACTGAACATATATTTATACATACAAGATTAGCAAATATGGACCATAGACCACAATTTTAACAATTACAACAATTAAAAACAATAAAACTTAAAAGTTTATATTTTCACTGCAGCTTCTCCTTTTGCAAGATATTTTTCAGGTAAAAAATCAGTTATGTGATCTTTGCAACCAAACACTAGTTCTTTAAAAAAAACGTAACACTGGTTTTCTTTTGAAACTGCCAAATCCGCACAAGGCTTCAATTTGCATGTTCCCTCTGTGCACTTGGGGAAGTGCAATATTAATTAAGTGCCTGGAACAACAGGTGTATGCTGCTCCAAATTAACATAGGATGTTGCAGCAATGGGAGTGTCCAACCAATATAATTGGAGCAAAATAATGAAAAAAATAAGACATGAAAACATTTAGCTGCCATTGGACACATAGATGTATTACATGGCAAGGAAGGACACATTTAACAAAAGCAGAGATTTACAGCTCTGGGGCACCATGACAAGTGGATTGACAAACCCACTTGAAAACCAAAGCAGGGCAAATGAAAAGGAAGAGAAGGTACACAAATCAACAATCGAACAATACAGGCTTAAAAAACAAAGACCCAGCGCAAATTTAGGTGGTTTATACTAAGCGAAAGACCCAAGCCAGCCGGAGTGCCCCTGTAGACCTCTCCTTAAATAGCATAGTGAACCTGATGAAGACAGCAGCAGCTGGGCTGAGCCTGAGATGTGTATGCCGATCATGCTGTCTTTTGCCCGGAAGGCGTCGCAGATTTTGAGGAACAGACTTTTGAGGAAGCTCTGATGGTGGCTTTTCAGAGGAGCAACCTCAGCTACTCACTCGCTCCCCGCCTCCCAACACCACAGGTTCTTATTAATATTTAGGATCAGTTTTCAAAACAGGCTGAGTCATCACTGCACAGCTTGAAAAGAATATTAGATCCTCAGAGAGAGATGAGGAAGACTGTTGGAACGATATTTAAAAAAGAAATTAAGGTGCAAAGAGACAATTAATCATACAACCTGTACATTTTATAATGTAATTCAGTGTGTCAGCTTGTAATCCAGTGTGTGGCATGGAGGGGAAATTGGAGAGCAGAAGCCAGTTGTAGCAGCGCACGGGCTGACGCATAGGTGTGGCCCCAAAAGAGCAACACACTACCGATTCTGAGCATGAGATTTACAAAGTTACATTCTGATTCACAATCACAATCGATTAACAATCATGAGCCTCATTCAAAGCCAAACTATACCAATTGGATGCTCCCTTATAGGCTACCATACCACATCACATTAAGATATATTGCTACATTGCTTTTTTGCAAATTCCTCAATACGATCTGTAAAGTCCAGCAGCCTGTTGCACCAGTATAACCTAAGTTCAAACATAGGTTAATTTGAATGTTAATTAAGAGTTTTGACACACCTTAATAGGTAGCACCCATAGACTGTAGAAAAAATAGGTTGCAGCATCTGATTACTTTCACTGTAGAGTTAAGATACAACTTATATTTACACCTGACTTACTCTGTTCTAGGTGTAAAGTCATTCCTAAAACCGTTGGCATAGCATATCGATTTGAAAGATTGGGCGTGGCAGCACATAGTAATCCCATCAACGTAGCATCAAAGTTAAGTTAAGTTCCAAGGTCGGCAGCATCACTGTGTAATGGTACCCACACATTTATGGCAGATTAGTGTAAACACAGCTTAGGGCAACTGAGTGATAATAAAATTGATCCTCTTTAAATGACAGCTCCATGTCATCTGCATCTTCTGTGACCAGCGAGGGTCTTGCCCTTTTGCATGTCTGGAAAAGGTGGCAGGGTGGCAGCATAAAAGATGCTGACATCGCGACATTAAACTGTTAGGTGGCTCCTGTTCAGCCCCCACCCATGATTAAATAGTCCCACATCAGATTCTACAAGGGCAAATGTGTGGCTCTGTCTGTTTTGGCAGGACATTTTTCACCGTGAAAAGGTTTACCTCCTCATCTGCAGTCAGAGCCTTAGCTCGAGGGCCTGCTTTTTGTATAAACTCAGACAAAGAATAAACATGGATTTTTTTTTCGCTATGACTTCAAATGAGGAGAGGTCAGTATGAAAACCACCGGGCTTTGGCTGCGAAATATGAGGTGCTGAGGGGATCGGTAATGGCACGCCTCGTCAATCGCACTGATGCGCTGGCACGACTGCCTTAGCTTCGGACTAAAGACAATTACGGCTCGCTTTGACGCGCGGAGAACACATGCCTGAAGGATCAAAGAGCAACTCGCCGGGTGTGTTCCTGAGAAAATTCCAGGGAAAGCGTTCGGAGAGAACGCGGCAAACCCCAATATTTAAGCAGCCGATGGTGATTTAATTGGACGAGGGGCAGCCCATTCGGTCACTGCATTGATTTATGGATTCGGGTAAACCAATGACAGCGTTTGTCATTTGGCGGTCGGTGGGGAGGACACCCTAAAACAGCGGCGAAACATAAAGCCAATTTCGCGAGACGTGTCACAGGGTGCATATCTGGTGAGTTGACAGCCATCTTCAAGGTTCAACTGACAATGTGACAGCGTGTCTGCTCCAGAGATACTTCTTCCCACTGTACTTTCCTTTTACATCATCTATAAAAAACAAGATAAGAACAGCACACCCCTGAAAGCAAAGAGTTAGTTAGTTAGTCTCTCCGTACACAACAATATTGGTTTCATTTTCGTTCAGCGATTACGATTTCATGCAAACGCTTCCAGTCTCGTCATAATGGCGTCTGGTGGCCTCGGAAGGTGAAGGGATGGAGATACGTGTTATTCAGTCTGAGATTAATGATCAGAATAAGGTTGTTAGTTGGAAAATGTACAGGCCAAAAAATGAAATAGCTAGGTTTTCCGTCTGTCAGTGGTATCAGCGGGTAATGGGGGCTCTCGCAACACATCGGCTGATTAATCAGAAGCGGTGGAGAACAGGCTGTCGTTGCCGGGCGAGGTGGAAGGCCACTCTGGTATGCAATGTGGGAGCGCACAACAAAAACCCACCCTGATTGTCTGCGCAGATCCACGCCGCTTTGTTCAGGGGTTTGTCAAGCTCGTTCGGAGTGGTGATTTGAGAACCAGATATAAATGCTGAAATTATTACTTTTTCATTATTTATCCAGCACCGTTGTCGCAATTACGTGGCGGATAGACGGTTGCATTTACTGAAATACATTTTTCATCAAGCGTCAACTTCTTGCCATGATTTAATGCTAAAACATGCTGGAGGGCCATTTTAATGCAGGAAAAGGAATGGTTGGACGAAGGGGGTCAGCAAGAAGGGATGATTTGATCACTTCCCTAGTTTTCAGGAATTTTGTGTAACAGACTAGATAAAAGGTAGAAGATATTATTAAATGGTTGAAAAGTATTGTGAATTACAGTAAATGTACAGTATATATTCTATGAAATTCATGAATATATGATATATTTAGATTTAATATTTGTACATCTAACCAGATTAGATTGGGATTAATGTGATGTTCTATTGTATTTCATTGAAAAGAATCAGGTACCATCACCTTCCCTTTGTCATGCCAAGCTACTCCATGCTGCTTGTGTGTGGAGACTACTGTTAAATGGTAAAGCAAACATACCATGCCATGCTATGTCATTAATTGACAATATAATAGTTGATAATGTGGTGCACTATTGTATTTTCTTCAAGTTTAATCTTGGTACAAGATCAAGAGTCAAAGGTGAAAGTTTGAATAGTTATACGGCAAAATGTTTTACAATACATTATTTGAGAAATTGAAAATTAATCTATGTATCATCTGGTTTATGTTATGTTGCATACACACACCGACCACTTTATTAGGAATATTTTTACTTTATTACACCTACTTATTCATGTGATTATCTAAATCAGCCAATTGTGTGGCAGCAGTGCAATGCATACAATTATGTAAATATAAGCCAGGAGCATCTGCACATCAACCATCAGAATGGGGAAAAATGTGATCTATGTGACTTTGACCGTGGAATGATTGTTGGTGCCAGACAGGGTGGTTTGAGTATCTCAGAAACGGCTGATCTCCTGGGATTTGCACACACAACTCTAGAGAAGCTGACAGGAAGGTGACAGTAAATAACCAAATAACCAAACAGTGGTATGCAGAAGAGCATCTTTGAACATACAACGTGTCAAACCTCCAAGTGTATAGGCTGCTGCAGCAGAATACGATTTAATTAGTCTTCAATAAGTAACTAAAAAAATACGTCTAATAAATACCTAATAAAGTGCTTACCGTGTGTATAATTATCTGTGTTGTAGTGCAACGGCGCTCTCTGGTGGTGGCTGTGTAACCATGTCAATTTCTGTGTTTTACCGCACGGCAAACACGTTAAGCATTGTTGACAGCTGCTGTCATCCAGCTTTACGTGACCTCTGTCTTCTTGGAACTTGTAACAGGCCTTACCACGCAAAATATAAAATCTTTAGTTTCAACAGAAAAGTTTATTTCGTACAAGCGGTTCACATAACTCTATACACTTTAATTGCAAGGCAAAGAGGTGGGGAGCGTCTGTATTCAAATATTTATCAACTGAATGTATCTGTGTGGAGTATACTTCTGTTTTTGCTGCTCTTTTATGTGTGAATCAAAGGGTTCATGAAAAATGGATTACAAAAAAGGCCACTGATGGCGGCGTTCATATCGCGCATCTGCATATTTATGTATCGTTGTCAATGAGACAGGAACTGCAAAGCTCCTTGAGCAAACATCAGCGCATGCTGCTCACGTGCCATGTTGTTGAATGCTTTCATAATTGACTTTGTAATCTGTCCTTGCTTTCCCAAACATACATTTCTGTTAATTTCAGACAATTTATTGTTGACTACGAATGCGCTATTCATTCGGCAGAAAAAGAAAAAAATTTTTTTTTAAAGAATCTTTAGTAACTCGAAATGAAATTCTCTAGTCCACTTTAACAGGCAAAATTCAATCACTTCGCGCAAAACCAGAGCATGCATATCGGAAACTTCCAGCCCTCTTAAGAAGCACTTGACACCAACAAACAGGACGTCATTATAGGGAAAATGCTTTACCAAGTCCTGAATAAATAAGCAAATGATAAGTTGTTGTGTATAAATTGGCCCTTTATCATTTAAATATGCTGCATACTAATTGCAATTCAAATTGCATACATCGATATTCCGATGTTGTATCAAAATAAAAATCTTCATCTTTCTCAAAGCAGAAACTAGTTTTTATTTTTGCTTCATAATTAACGCCAATGACGTGCTTATCTCTCACCAAAAAAGAACTACTCCAGTTTAATTAAAAAAGGTAGTGTATTATTCAGTGGGTATGCTCGTGCATACTAATGAGTTAATGTGTTCTTGTCTGTTGTGGTGATTAAAACAAGCTTAACAATGGAAAATCAAGACATTACAGCAAGGTAATTCAGGCAGGTGGCTTTTCCTTTCAATGTTAATAAAAGTGTCCTTAGCACTGAAAAGTGCTAGGGAAATAGAAAAAAACAGAAGGTTAACTCCTAAGGTAGGTTGAAAAATTGTATTGATAGGGTGAAAACAAGATTTGTATTTATTTATTTATTTATTTTTAATGAGCTTAACCGGTCTTGACCTGTCATTCTATAAAAATGCTTGCTGTTCTTCAGATTGTTCCTGTGATTTTAATAACTGCTTAAATGAAAATCCAACCCAGAAACTGCAAGGTTTCCAATTACACCAGACACCAAGGGTTGATCAACAGTCTACCTTGAAGTCTAGAATTAATTTTTATTTGAGAGAGTACTCCAGAGAATTTTCAGGTTGGATGTATTCCTTCAAATTGGTTGAAAATATGATTTATAAATGCATGGTGCAGGCAACAGGGCAATTGTGTCCAGAAAGTCTTTTCAAATACCCAAGTACTGACTTTTTTGGTTGACATTTACAGTGAGCAAAGAACTGCAATTTTACTCTGTGATTTTGAGTGACACTGAATATCACAAAATGTTCAAAATAAGAGATGTTTCAGTCAATAAACATGATATTGGCATAAATAATATTTCAATCTGAACGTTGTGTACGTCTCTGTTTTGAAGATTTCAAGGCATTGTCACTACCCATTAAATCGAATTGGGCAGAAAACATTTATAATTTCCCTATTGTGCCAGAGGAGAAGGGGTGGGGCTTCCAGCTAAAACCAGCTGGGATTCTAAGCTGGTTTATTATGGTTTAGCTGGCCTGTGGCTGGTCATAGCTGGTCTCTAACTGGAATTTTCAGCAGGGTCACAGATGGGGCTGTGAACATTGCGTCAATCATTAGCACCTGCATCATGCACTTTTTTAGTTAATGGGCCTCATGCAAAATTTTTGTATTCTTATCTTAACTTTCTCTTTCTTTTTTATGTGCAATGGGCTCATACGGGTGTGTTGCATCAGATTCAACAAACGCTCATAACATCAGAAAACTGTGCTAAATGACCACATAATCCTACCTGGAGTGAGTGCGCATTGATGAATTGAGAATTAGCATACTTTATGATTCAAATAATGTTATGTGTGATTTACAGTGCATAAGTATAAAGTATAAGTATATACTTATACTATACTATACATAAGTATAAGCACATAGGTATTTGGGCAGTTGTACAATTTCTGTTCTTTTGGCTCTGTACATTGGATTTGAACCGAACAATGAATCATTTTATATGATATTTCTTGTTTTAGCCCTATATCACACATGGTGTGGGTGCTTTAATTTACAGGATTAAGAGGCCTAATGGGATTGCTGTTGAGCTAAAACTCCTTCTGAGGGGAAAGCATAGTGGTTCCTGCTAAACTCAACCTAGTGAAGAGAGCAACACTGAAGAGTCCAGAATCAGCCTGTCACCCACATTCTGAACAGCCTGGTTCTTTACCTACTATTGGCCTCCTACCACTCTGCATCTTAATTGACCAGCCTTCTTAGTGCTGGTCTGTATTTTTCTTTAAAAATGAATCTAGCTACAGCAGGATTCACACACAGACCTTAAATATCCATCCAGTGGGTAGTTAATCAACTCAGGCCTCATCATCTAAAAGCACTTGTAAAATGGAGTGAAGTTTAAAACAAGTCCAAAACTTATTCCAGCATGGATCACCCATGAATCAAATTACAAAAAAAGTAGCCTTTGCTCATGAATTCAGTGGAAGATTTACTGTATTGGCAAAAATACAAGCAAACGGGAAACATCTTGCTGCCTTTCCAAACTGCGAAATTGCTTTTCTTCAAGTTTGTCACCGAACTACATTTGCAGTATAATATGCTGAATTTCTTTTTTGCTTGTTCACTTTCATGGAAATTTGTCTAGCAGCATTTCAATTTGGCATTATGGTGAGATATAAAGACTTACAAGAGACATGACATGAAGCAATTTACAATCTAAGCATTTAGCAGATGCTTTCAGCCAAAGTGCCGTACAGGAGGTGCATTTAACATAGCTGGAAAACAACCTTTAGAAGTATAAATAAGTAAAGCTGCAATCAAATCAAGGCTACCGTAGACATGCCTGGCACAAGATCCACAGTACAAAATAACAGGAGAGGAGGGTTCGGATTATTAAATAGCAAGAACTCCAAATATCAATTGTGTAGTCTGAAATCAATGTGTAGTCTGAAAAGGTGGGATTTGAATCTCTGCATATAGAAAACAGCCAGTAATTCTGTCGGAAAATAGTTCCACTACTGGGGAACAAAGGTAGAGAAGAGTAGGAGCTTCAAGGATTTGGAGTTTGGAGATAGGAGGGGACAATATAGGCATATCAGTATACTGCAATTTGAATGTGTTAAATAGGGTGATAAACACTTACATTGCTGGTGTTCATTTCAGAAAATATAACAATAACTTTTGTTTTGTTCATGGCACGATTGTTGAGGCGAGACTGGTTTGAGTATTTCTGTAACTGCTGATCTCCTGGGATTTTCACGCACAACAGTCTCTAGAGTGCACTCAGAATGGTGTGAAAAACAAAAAACATCCAGGGAGTGGCAGTTCTGCAGACGGAAATACCTTGTTGATCAAAGAGGTTAACGGAGAATGGCCAGACTGGCTCGAGTTAACAGAAAGGCTATGGTAACTCAGATAACCACTCTGTACAATTGTAGTTAGTGGAAAAGCATCTCAGAATGCATAACACATCAAACTTTGAAACGGAATGGGCTACAACAGTAGAAGACCACATTGGGTTCCACTTCTGTCAGCCAAGAACTGAAAGCAGAGGCTGCAATGGGCACAGGCTCACCAAAACTGGACAGTTGAAGACTGTAAAAAACGTAGCCTCGTCTGATGAATCTTTATTTCTGCCGAGGCATACAGGTGGTAGGGTTATATTTTGGTGCCAACAGCAGGAATCTATGGACCTAACCTGCCTTGTGTCAACAGTCCAGACTGGTGGCGGTGGTGCAATAGTGTGGGGAATGTTTTCTTGGCACACTTTGGGTCTGTAAATACCAATCAATCATCACTTGAATGGCACAGCCTATTTCAGTATTGTTGCTGACCATGTGCACCCCTTCATCCCTTCAGGCGACCAGAGCTGGCAGACTGGAGTGGTCTTGCTGGGGTGTAGGAAGCAATTAAAGTCTGGACAGGATGTACAGTGGGGCAGTGTCCTTAGCAGCCTGGAATGCCAACACTAGTACCTTGAAGCGGAGTCATAATAGGCAATAGGCAGCCAATGGAGGGCGATTGAAAGTGGAGTGACATGGGACGACCTGGGCTGATTGGCGGTCAGGCGGGCAGCAGCATTCTGGACCAGGGATCATTATTCAGATTGTCACATGTAAACCTAAATTGTGTTGAGTTTTACACCCACAGTCCTAAATTTGCTTTTGGAGATTTGCTGTTCCCTTAATTGGATGCAGACGACCAATAAAGTGTGATCAAAAGTGCCATTATGTGTATGAATTTTGGTAGCCTGGAGACAAGGCAAGCTACTGCGTTCTGGACTAGTTGTAGTGGCCTGATTGCACAGACTGTTAGCCTGTCAGCAAAGCAGTACTTCCCTGATCATTCTGGTAGCAAGGCATTATTGCCCGAATAATTCCTTTCAAGTTTTCGACTGCTCATTATTAGTGAGGTGTAGCACCCTTCAAAGAAAAAGGTGAGATATTTCATAGATCTAATCCATTTCTATATTCCAGACTGACAGTAAAGCACCAGACACACTGTGAAAAAAAACTTTTCTTTTTACAGGGCTGAACTTCAGCAAACATGTTGCCATGAGAAAGGTGTAAAATGTCAATTTTCAGATCTCATCACATTTTTCCAAAGAAGTGCCTGAAGAAGGCCCTGGTGGTTAGTCCCAAGTCTCTGCCATCATTAGAACATTAAGCCAAGTCTGAGGAACACCCAATGGACAAATTATTTTAATAATTCATGTTTAATATCCATTATCGGCTTTACAGAATGGATACTGGAGAGGCCTTTCTGGAAGCAGAGCATTCTTTCAATTAGTTCTACTAAGAATTAATTCGAGGCAATGATTTTATTCTACATCACAATAACCTCTGAAGACTACTAGACCTTAAAATTATTCAAGTCATTTACTTCTTTTAAATTAGTCTGGTGGAAGTCCTTGTCTTGGGCAACATGCATATTTTAATATCATCAGTATTAACTTACTGATTGTAATAATTCTTACAACTGTGCATGCATGAGCATGTTCGAATGCACACATGCAAGCACAGAGGATAATGCGATCAGTTAGAGCTATGAAAAGAGAAGAAAATGTTAAATCCATATATTTCATGGATTTGAATGATTGCACACAGTGTTATAATGTAGTTATTCTATTATTCTTATTCTTGGATTTTATGTATAATCGATAGCCCCAGAAGTGTGGCATTTAAAAAAGCAAGCAAACTGAAGTGACCCAAAATGGTGGCCCAGTTAGATAAGCAGAACTCTCATACGTATCTGCATACTGAAACAACACCATGATGGGTAAAATAAAATAGGGGGAAAAAAAGAGAAGAAATATTCTGAAAATATCCCAGGGAAAACATGAGAAAATGAAACTATATAATAAATAATAATGTTGATTTTGACACATCTGTGAAGCTAAACACGCCTCACTACCCCAACTCCGGTACTCAACACATCACTATTCGAGTTTAATACAGACAAACAAAAAAGCATATTATAATAGTGCAAAATGAACAGAGATACATGAGAGCCTGTTTTAACCCAGATGCCATTGCTGAAATGCAAAAAATATCTGTTTTGTTATCTTAGATGACTCCAGGTGGAGTATGCAATATACATGAATATACCTGGCCAGCATAACAATCTAGGATGTTGCTGCAGTGTTTTTCTTTTTTACGTAACAACTATTTTTCACTCAGACACTCTATCAGGAGACAGAGGCTAAGATCAGACAAACAATGAAAGTTTTAAACACTGTTCAGAGTTCAGAGGTCTGGCCGATAATTCCCAGGGCCTGTTTGAAGCTGACGGGCGGGATGGGGGCAGTGAGTACGCACGGCAAAGCTGCTCCTGCCAAGAACACCATCCCCGCTGCTTCCAAGTGCTTCATCCAACCCATCCAGGAGCAGCCAGGCCCTGAATACTAACTGCCGCTTTTTAAACTTCTCTTCCCCGACAGGTGCTGAGGTTCGACGCAACGCCGAGACAGGCGGGGCCACCGCAGCTCATAGGCCCCCCGTCAGAGGCCTCCACTCATCGCTCGCTGAGGTTCCCGCCAATTCCGTACTTTGAACCTCTCGCCGTGAACAGTGAATTGACAGTTGTCACAGTGCAACATTTTGAAATTGTTAAATTGGAGGCAACGACGTGGGGGGAAATTAAAGGGGATTAAAATGGCAAGTATCTGAAACAGTCTTCACATGAGTTTTGAAAACTCACAGCGGTCTTTCTAAACACCATTGCAGTCTTGCCCTGTCATAACAATGTGCCCCAAAACCTGCATATTCATGACAGAGGAACAATCATTGGAGTGCTTTGTTCATACTTTATTAAATTAGCATACTGCACAGCATGTAAGTTTGACAAAAAAAGATAATATAATAAGAGGATTATTCAGGGACACATATCACAACTTTTTCTCAAACAAATAAGGTCCTAAGGTCATATTAACAAAACCAAACACAGCTGAAATACCAAAATATGATCATCAAGGCCATTAGTGCTGCTGGTTTTTATACTTTCTCTCTAACCATGGGGCTTTCAATCCCTTATTTTTCTCCTCTTTTTCCTTTTCTTCTCTCCTTTTCTTTCGCCTAGTTCCACCCATTGGGATAGGCAAAGAAAATACAAAAGAAAAAGAAGTAAAGATGGGGAAATCAAGAAAACACAAATCAGGCAAATGGAATGCCCATGCTCCTTCAAACATCAGTCCAAAGATGCATGGCAGATGGGGAGAGGAGAATCCACAGGTCGATCATTTATACGTCAGACTTTCCGAAAGAATACTTCCACAAAGGATGCACTGACGTTTTCTTGCTCAAAGGGAGTTCATATCCTAACTTCTAATTCTAGCTTCTAGAATATCTAAGGGGTTGGAATGTCAAAGATGGCAGACTCGATCGATTTCCAGGTCAGGAGCAAGAGAAGAAACCAGGAGAGAACTAACCAATTGGAATGAGCCCACAGACTATTTATTTACTTGTAAGGGACCACGTACAATATTAAACATAAATATTGCCATTTGATGTAGTATACCAGATGTAGCTTCAGCTAATTTCCATCTGCAGTCCCCTTGACTGATTTAGATGTGGAGCTCCAGATGAGACCTAATCAGTGTCCAATCAGTGACACTCAATGAATCAATCAATTAACTGTCAAAGTGGTTCAAAACTCCAGGCCTGGAGGGCCACTGTGCATGCCACTACCCTCCAGGACTGAAGTTGTGCATTCATGAACCATCAGGTTCAACCATGTAATTTAGATCAATCCCACAGGATTTGCGCTAATGAAAACAAAAATACCTCAAAATCCCATCACAACATCAACATGTACAGCATGTATATTTAACAGTAACCTTATTAAATACATTAGGTAGTGTCAACACCTTTGCGATTCACATTTGCGATGCTGGTTCATTGGCCCATTTGGGTAACCTCCAGAGATTAAGAGTGCAGAGCGTAGCCCAATCTCAGTCCAGCTTCTACCGCCCTGCTCCTGGTTCACAGCCCCCATTTTAAACAATTAAATGTCATCCAGTGACTGACATTTAAGAGGTGCTTGCAGGGCGAGCAATGTCACAGAGCACCGTGGCAAAGGCCAAGAAGGAGGGCCTACCAGTCCCAGAACGGTGACAGCTGTGCCACCGGAAGGCAATCGGGGTGTCTTTCATTAGGCCAGGTTCATATTTTTAAATAACAAAGGCTCATAGCCTCAAAATCAACTTCAGCTGAGAAGCTCTCTGAGAGCTGAACAAACAGACATGTCCACAATTCCTTTATGGTTGTGCATAATTTAAATTTTCTTTCCAGATACAGTATCATCCCTTATGGTAGCCAATATGGTCCCTTTTCATAGTCTTGGACTTATGCTTACATTATTTAAAACTCTAAAGAGTTTTGCTTATTTATTTATGGGCAACATTATTGTGTTCATAACAATCTATTTCTCTTGCCTGCAGGAGAGCAGGACCCATGATTGCACTGAGCTGCAGAGGCCCTCATACTGTCATGTCTGGAGGAAGGGGAGTGATGTTTGATGGAGAGCATACGCAGAAAGTATAATGGAGGAAAGGATGATGAACAACAGATTAGGATGATTATTCTTAATTTGATCGTGTTGCAAACCAGTAGCTGCCTGCGGTTCTAATAAGCTACACTGATGCTAGTTTGATGGCCTGATACAGCGTTCCTTGCATTGCTGTCATGATTATCATCCATTTGATAATAGTGAGAAAATAAAATCGGATCACTTGCCATCACAACATTACTGTCATGAATGTCAACTATAAACAAAAAATACATATATATATATGACCATACCTCACGTTCATACTATATACCACACCCTCAATGTCAGTTTCTAGGTGGTTTTAAGTAATCCAAAAATGTATAAATAAATAAATAAACAAGCTAATTGCCACTGCAGATCTAAAATATTTGGAGGTTGGGACACCCCAATGACTGCATTAATATTTGATTGTAAATTCAATTCTACTCATCCCAGCTGGAATTTTTTGAGTTACGGTGGCTTAGTAGCCAAATATTTTCAAACTCAGCAAAGCATTTTAATTTTACTGCTGGCACAAGAATGTTTGCCCATAGCAATTCAATTGAATTTATAGGTCTATATAGGATGACCTCTTTTTACTGGATATTTGTCCTGACATCAAATAAAAATAGGCATAAATTCCCTGTGAAACAGCTTTTAAATAAAAGGCCGCACAAACTGGAGAGAACCAAAACCAATCGGAGTAAGGTCATTCTTAAACTCACAGAAGACCATGGTCTGTGTGCTCCTGGGGCATCCACAAGGAGGATAAGGTTTTAGAAGTCACCCGAGAAACATGCACTTATTAAACTGACCTTACCACCCTCTGTCTGGCCAAAGCTGTTTCCCACCGCTGCGGCCTCTTGGTCATAGTTGGCTAAAGCCAACCTCGGTCCTGCTGATCCATTCTGCATACTGCATTTCTTGTTCCATCCAGAGAAAAATCCCAGAACTGTCCATTTTTCTTACTTCGGTGCTTTTCATGTTTAGAGTAATTATTTACCCTTTTAAGCCATATTATGTCAGAAATAGCTATGCATGGTATGAAGAATACAAATCATATGTTCACATTGTGCTTATTATGCTATATCAGAAGAAAAGGCCATTTACAGTGAGCGATTGCATCAATGGCCACTTTAGAAGCCGCTATCCGTTATTTATGCAGGATGAATTAAAGCGTGAGTCTGGTACAGCACAAGAAAGCAGCTATAATCGAGACAAACCTGTAAAATTATAGCGCACGTCTAGCTAACAATAAGCGTCGTCTTTCAAGGAGATTGATAAAATGACAGATCCTAGTCTAACATTCAAACGACCTCGTTCACATAGTTCCTGCGTGAAGCGACTACAGAAATGTACATTTAGCAAACGGCGCATGAAGTATAATGGAGTCTCTATGTTGGCTTAATGTGGAGGTACGCAAGGCCAACGCAGTAAGACTATGCGGGTGATAACGGTGTAAAAGAGTAACAACAGGGGCAAGTAAGCTTGTTCTCGAATGGCATGAAAACGGTTCTGTCCTTTGACATGCAAATAGATCGTTTGGAGTAAAACGCTACAGGCGATTTGTCTCCGCGCCGGTGACTACACTTGATAGGCTGCCAAGCGTTAGTCCGTGTGGAAATGCCTGCAGCTGGCACATTTCACAGTGCATTTGGATACCATTTCTATCCATGCACTGAAGTACATAAATCAGAAAAGCTCACGATTTAAAGCGGTGCCTTCTATTTCCCCTGACCTCGGTTCATACTTCACGCAATTAAAAGGGTTTCCCTAATGCTGGCAACAGGTGCACAATATTATGTGATTAGAATCAGTAAGACTGACCCATGGAGAATGGTAATTAAAAGTTAGGTTTTTATTGCTGACATCATTATATGTATGTGTAATCAGCTATTTTAAATTCTGAATACAACAGACCGCAAATTATATTACATATTGGTGCAAATTCGCATGGAGGAAAAATTCCAGCATACAGCCATACCCAAAAAATACATATCTGCAAAGTATTGATTCTGGGATGGTGAAGAATTTATGTAAACAAAGAAATTAGAAAGGTCTTTCATTTTCAAAAAATGATTTTTATTATTAAAAATAATTCATTATTTAATTTATGTTTGATGAAGGGTGACAAATATTTCAATGCATTAAAGGTGTAACTGGACATAAGTTTAAGAAGTTCAACCATTTAGACCAGGGATCATCAACTCAAATCCAAATCCAACCCTGGTTTTCTCTTCTTCCAGGTAATTACTGCTACCGACTGGCCAGACTGTCTTCACATCTGACTCCCAGGTAACGGCAGGGTGGACATCCAGCAGGTCTCGGCTGTTGAGGACCATGCGTTGTTGATGCCTGGTTTAGAGACAACCCAGGAGAACTCTTCTTGGTGAAGGGTCAGTGGTGAAAGCTGCACTAAGTCAATGAGCACACAAACTCCTGGTAGAGCTCGAGCAGTCCAACTAATTCAAATTCTCTTTTCAGCTCCTCCACAGATGAAATCTCCTTAACTTGAAATGATGTCAGCCTGGGAAAAAAGAGAAATAAAATGAATAGGGCAGCCTGTAGCGTAGTGGTAAGGTACATGACCTGCATTGCTCCAGTGGAGGATTGTCTCCTGCTTAGTCTGATCAACTGCACGTCACTCTGGATAAGAGCGTCTGCCAAATGCCATTATGTATTTCTTTTTTTTTATGACAAATTTCTGTATGGTGGCTTCAACACTGCAACTGTATATGGCAGAGGTAGATGTGTATATATTAGTTATACATTAAGCAACTGCATTGACATCAGATTATGACCATGGACAAAGTATGAATTCAGTTCAGTTCTACTTAATAAGAGGTGGGGCGTAACTCTTTATAGGTTTTGGGGAGCGGGGCGTCACTAAGAATACGCATCATCTTTTCTTTGCACTTCTTCCCAGCCGAGTCCACGTCCACCTTCACCGTCTTCTGGAGATGTACGTACTCCTTAAAGAGAGAAAAACAGAGTAACCCTGAAACACATTCTCATGTGGTGACCAAACCAACATCAGTACCACTCCCAGCCATTTCAAAGCCAGTGAAAGGTGTCAGGATGCTACATAATCCGCAATGGGGGGGAGGGGGGGGGGGGGATGCTGAATTTCAGATGCAGGGTCGGGTTAGATTTTAGAAAATTTCTGTCAGTTTTTTTTTTTTCTTTACATTTGACCGGGTGAAAATTTCAGGTTGTTCTCCTGTACTGTGCTGTCATGAGTGGGGTCAGAACTTTTTTTTAAATGGTCAATTGATCTGTACATATCTCAGCCTTGGAGTCAACACATTAGCCAATGACACGTTTATCTTTGGGATTAAACTCCTACACTCCAATCTTGCAGATTCCACCCACTAAGAAATAGGACAGACATTAAACAGAGGGATATAATAAAAGCACTGACTGAGGTAGCAATAGCTAAATATGTTATATTTACTCTATGTTAAATGTGTGGAAATGATGTAAACAGTGTGTTCATGCATTTCTTTGATATTACTTCAAATTGTATTTGTGTTTTTGGCAGAGAATAGTAAATTAAGTTATTGTGGGCACTAGATCTTTCAACAAGCAAAAGAGAAACTCAAACTGTCAATGTGAAATTATATTAATCTGTCATGGAAATTAGTAAACACAGTTAACACACCAAGTGATTTAAATTATTATCATCAATGCACTTTGGTGAGGCAGAATTTAGGCCTATTGTTTACAAAGCAAGTTCTGAATGTGCCACTTTAGTTTGAATTAATTTCCATAAATACAGTAGCCTTTTCAGAAGATTACTTAAATTCATGTCTCACAATCATACATTTGCAAATGTAAATGTAGTGACTGGAGAAAATTTCTCAGGTGACACAGGTTGTCTTTATGTATGGGATCCCATGGGAACCCTGACTCTGGAAGCCTTGGAGTCTAAAAGGTATTCAATGTTACTTAGCAATTACTGTATTAATTAAATCAGATTATTTCAGAGATTATTGTTCTCACCTCACCTTGAATCTAGGATCTGAATTGGCTGATAAGATTTAAAAATAAAATTCAAAAGAACCTGTGGCTCTCTAGGACCAAGATTGGAGAATCTTAATGTATAGCATGAGGGCAGTCAGGCATGGTACCTTTATGCTTCTCTTTGCTCCCTGCAGAACGATCAAAATAAGCTTCCCCATGAAGAGTCTCCCGGTGAGCCCCAGCTCCAAGGTCCATTTCTCAATGATTTTCGTGTACTTGGTTTTCGCCCTCATGTGATCCAGTAGCAGCAAGGCCATCCAAGGCTCGCCGTCTGCAGCCGGCGCGGCATCCACGGACCCCGCTTGCTCAATGCAGGCAATGTCCGCAATGTTCTGCTGCAGCCACAAGAGCAACTCGTGGACCATGGGCTCCGAACGGAGCTCCGAAGATTTCTCTAACAGACTCTGCCTCACGCGCTGGCACTGTTGCCTGGTGAGCTGCTCTGAGCTGACGGAGACATCTGGGAGGCAGCTGGGGTATTCGGGTGGTAAGTTAAAGACCAGGCTCAGCCTCGTCTTCCCAGACCCGGTTTCTACTGCAACCTGGATTCGAAATAATATCCCCTTTTCATCTGTCAGAAAATCAAGTTGAAAACATTGAAAACATCTTTGGTACATAAGTGCATTATCAATAATACTAATATTACTTATAATTAATTTTATAATAATAATAATAATAATAATAATAATAATAGTAGTAGTAGGACTAGGAGTAGTAGTAGTAGTAGTTGCCTAATGTTAGGAGGCTGGGTGACATGGGCAGAGCAAAATCATTATTTGTTTGTAGGAAAACACTTCTTCGTTCGACAGCAATCTGCTGTCTCTCCAACAGCGTTAGGTAGCATGTTGAGTTGTTGGCTATACGTGTTACCGTCATTGGAGATAACTATGAAATAATCCATGATAGCTACTTAAGCACTTACAACAACACGCATAATTTGGCAAGCTCTAAATGGCACCGCAATCCATGCTGTCCCAAATCGAGCTAGCTAACATTACATGTCATTGTAAAGAGAGCGACGCGTTTTATTTGATAACTTTTTTAGTCTATGCAGTGTTCCTATGCAAAAACAACGCATCTCACCTGACTCCTCAAGTAAAGTAAATTCGTCCTTCTCGCAGTATATTGCGGATAACACTGCTATTTCATCTAACGCTATATCAGACATTCTAACAAAGGGCAGGAATCCATTCGGATAATGTATAAAGAAATGCTGGATGCATCTATATTTATGTATATTTTTTTAGGTTAATATTAGCTTGCAACTTACTAACCCAGTCATTGTAGCACTTTCCAGCTAAAATGTTGCATTATGCAAAGATAGTGGATGGAATAAGAGATTCAAATCGCTTAATGTTTTTACTCTGCGCACGAGTTCAAACAATCTTCATGAACACTCAATTATCACGCAGGCATTATGCAAAACAATGGTATATCAAGCTAGATAGCCGCATTACATGTATATATCGGCAATGTAAGAAGATATGACAGCAGGAATGGTTCAGTTCGCCAATGCAACTTCATAAATATGCTAGAGGAAGCACCATGTTTAACGGGTATGTTGGTGGCATACTGTTTCACAAATATACAATGTTTGCATTTTCATTAGATTATTCTCCCGGGTTTTTAATATGACACTATCAGTTTCTGGGTATACGTTCTACCTTTTGATTAAAATTCATACTCTCCAAGCCAACATTTATTTAGCACAATCTAGTTTTTACAGACAGCAGTTCTGTCAAGTACCACCTCTCGATACCGCCCTGTTCTTTCTGGTTGATGTCCGTGTGTACAACGATCCGAGTGAACATAATTCTCCATCTTTCGTTCCGGAAGTATAAACCTTTTGTTTTCGTGAGTTTTTTCGAAGATAAAAAACGAAAGAAAACAAAAACACGCAGGTCAAATAACAAAGGTGGAAAACATACTCTCAGCCACCTATTGTAATCAGGTCAGTAAAATGATGACCTTCACTGTTATAACTGATATCATACTTTCCTTATAATACATGTAAATAATAGTGTAGCTATATTCCAGCCATTTCATATAGTTCTGTACATCAATCATAATGTCTGTCATTTACTGCGGTGCATAATGTCCATCTACTTGTCTGATAATACATTCCAAGAATATCTCTCACAGATGGAATCCAAGTCTGCCACTGTATCCTCTTGCACATATATGGGAAATATTATCCATGCTATAAAAAATATTATAGACTGAACAAGACATAAGTCACTGTTTGCCTTTGTGACACAAGGACAAATAATATTTGTTTGGCCTTTCTTGTGGATGTTACAGGTAACCCTTCAAATCACAAATCATTTCAATCTAGTTTTGACAAAGGGTGTTTGCCTTCTTCTTTTTTAATACATTAAAAAAGAAAATGTATGTTGGCTGGATGTACTGGCACATCTTTATGAACACAAAGTGAGTGGATTTATGCAGTGTCCAAACTTGAAAAGCCCTTATATGTAGATTGTAACACCACAATTAACCAGCAGGTGGTGTACTTCCCTAATTTTATTTATATTTCCAAATATAAAGTGCAGTACCACACAATTACCTGATGCAGATATTATGCAGCTAAAGAAGGACTAGGATATACGTATACACTAACTGTTGAGTAACAACATTGACAACCAAACATGGAGGTACTGATTTGTGAATCAGTTGAGGTTTTATTCTGTTAGGGTAGCAATAGAGGTAGGGTACAGAATGTACCCCCCCCCCCCATGTCCCATTGAAAATGAAAGGAAGCAGTGCCACCACCTGCTGAAGCCACATTCAGTATGTCTTCACCACAATGATTACCCTGCCCGAGGCAGAACTGAGAAAGTGAAGTCATGCACGTAGCGAGGGGAAGAATGGACTCTTTGTGGCAGGGTGGTGGATGAGCATCAGAGGTGCTGTATAAAACAGGGACTTGCGGTTGCAGTTCGATTCCCGGTCCTGCCAAAAGCCAAGTCTGACTGGCTCGGCGGGAGCCTCGGAATCACGGTCACGAGTATGAGTTGCTCTCCTTCGGGCCGCCAAGGGACTGGGGTGTGGGCGGTGTATCCCTCAGATTAAAACTAATTGGATTAGATGGGGTACAATTGGCTACCAAATTGTGAGAAAAAGGGAAAAATCTGAAATATATATATATATATTTAAAATAAATAAAACAGGGACTTTAAACACACGCCGGGCAGAGCGAGAGCCATGACGGGACACAGGAGCAGCCGCCATGGGCCAGGAGTGAGATAGCGGGGTGGGGGAGGGTGATACCGTACACACACCACGGCGCACTGGGGAGAAGCAGATCTTGAACAAGCGGCAGGTGGCATTTCCCCTTACCCCCCATCCTTAAATCGGTTGCTGTCCTAGTACGAAATCTCGTTCCATATTCACTAATGCAGTGGTTCTCAAGTTCTGTCCTGAGGATCATATCTGTATGCTGATTTTTGTTCCAAGTTGCAATCCCAGAAATATAACTAGCAATACCCTAACACTGCCCTAATGGCAATGGCTGTTTGATTTACATTCATGGGTTTAGAAAGGTAGCCTTGCTATGTATCAACTGGTTGCATTACCTGTGGATACATGGCTCATGAGTAGCTTCACAAATAGGGTAATTTCATTGGCCACATGTTTTTGGCTACCAAATATCTTGTCAGTATAGTCCAGTGCTGATGACTGCCTGTATTCCGACCATAAAAACACATAGCCATGAGCTCACCATCCTTACCATGAAGCATGGTGTAAGCAGCATCATGCTGTGGGGCCTGGAGGGCTTGTGAAGGTTGATGGTAAAATGAATGCAGCAAAACACAGGGAAATCCTGGAGGAAAGCCTGCTGCGGTCTCCAAGGGAACTGCGACTCTGGAGGAGATTCAACTTCCAGCAGGACAACGACCCCAACACAGAGCCAAAGCTACACAGCAATGGTAAAGCAAAAAGGTGAATGTCCTGGAATGTAAAAGTCAGAACCTGGACCTAAATCCAGTTGAGAATTTGTGGCAAGACTTGAAAATTGCTGTTCACGCGTGGTCCCTGTCCAACTTGACATACCATGAGCAATTTTGCAAAAAGGAGTGGGCAAAAATGTAAGTGGCTAGATGTTTTGTGCTTTATATTTGGTATTAATTTAAATCAATTCATAGAAATTTGTTTTCACTTTGACATTATTTTATGTTGACCAGTGCCAAAAAGAATAATTAAATCCAATGTGATTCTGTGTTGTTAAACAATAAAATGTGAAAAAGTGAATACTTATTTTAGCCACTTTACATCTAGTCATCTGCATTTAAAACTTTGAAAATTATTTTCAGCTTTCATTCGGTGCAGCTAGATTCATCATGTTGAGAAATAAAAGTTACATATGGAAACGCTGATAGAAAATGTGCCCATTAACAGTAATAGGGAAGCAAAGTTACAGGAAAGCCTCAATTGTGGTCACATTTAACCAAGTCTTTGTGACAGCCACGTAACACACATATGAAAAATGAAGTCACACTAATTACAGCTCTTCTAGATATATTTGGCATTGAGATGTGCAAACCCCTTTACCCTCCTTCTGTGTACCCCATCACAAGAATGTGCAAAACAGGGCCTCCAACCAATCAACTGTTTCCATGAAAGAAAAAGAGTGGAATTCCATTCCCACCCAAACAACCCATCTGGTTGTCTGCTTGTTGGCAGCGATCCTACAGATCTCAGATCTTGCCGAGTCCCTCCCCCCAAACTCGGATCCAGCCTCAGTGTGCGACTGCATCGAACTGATGCCTGCATCAAGGTCCGCGGTGACAAACTTTATCATTATTTACCAACCATCTCAACTGGCCTTTACATCTGACTGCAGAACATGAAGTGAAGTTCTTGCTCATGAAAAATACCCATTTTACTTGTTTGGCTTGGTTTTCCACTCAAATCCATCACACAAAATGTTCCCAGAATCAGTGGTGCAGAGACAGCACTGTTTGCTTCAAAAGGGTTTCAAAAAAGAGGAAATTCAATCAGAAAGTGTGCCTTTTCCCTTATGTAATTACCTCAAACTCACTTTATGATGTAAATCAAAAGATGAATCACTTCAGTGTTTTTGGCTTTTCATCTCTTATCCTGGAGCGTTTGATTTCTGTTCCATACTGTTTCAAGTAAAACAAATGCAATTTTGGTAGTATGTAAAAAATTAACAACATGTATATTTTTCAAGTAATTACACATACCAACTGAAAAACATGACAAAGAAACGGTCTTTATACAACATAAAATGTATTTATACAAAAAAAAAACATACAACTGTGGGCTGTATATTGAGCCATAGTAATAAATACAGGAGAGGGGGTAATTCTAAAATACCAGGGTGATTAGAGAAGAGGGGATGTAATGGCACAATAATCTGATGCAACAAAAGCACTGGAACAAACTGATAAAAGAGTTTGGTCATAACAAATAGAATGTAAAGATCACATTTACACACATTTCTGAAAATAGCAACATTTCAGTGCCTTCACATCAAAGCAAGGACAAAAGCAAAAACCCACTATAGATTTCCCTCCCATTCCCTCTCTTATTCAAACATGTTGCTCTGGTTGTTCACTTAAAAACATAAAACTAATAATAATGTAGTTATTCAAAGACAGCGGGTGGAGAGAGTTGGGGTCATTACACTTAAGTCACCCTGGGACAAATGTGCTCGGGTACCCCTTCTTTTAAGAATGGAGAAGTCTGAACGAAATGCAAGAATTGGGAATTGAGTACGAGAACAATGTTTCGTAGTCACTGAAAAGGGGAACAAGCATTGTGCAGTAAGAAGGTTTGAAAACTCCCACTTTTGGAAAGGATAAAGAGAGAACATTCCGAATATTCTGAAGACACATTCTAGCAATACCATAATTATACAGTTTACTACAAGTGATTGAAAAAAATACTGCTATGTGAGAGACGACACAGGAAAATATTTTCTCTCAGGTATCAATTACAAAAATGAAGGCTTGCAAGAATAGCAAAAAGACTGCCCTGCCAATAAAAAAAACTATAAAAAGATGACCATACATGTTTAACACTGCTGACTACTTTGCGCTTGCAGGCATCGCCTAATAGTCGTTGTTGTAGTGGCCGCTGTAATCGTCTTCGTAGTCTCCATGGTACTCATCAGGGTACTCCGCCTGATAGTCACTGTCGCTGATTTCCGAGCCGTTGGTGCCGGTTCCCTGGCTGCCGTTGGCGTTGACGGTGGGGTCTGTGGGGGTGGCGCAGTATTTGGGGTCGTACACCTGCCGGCCCAGCCCGTAGACGCTCATGCCCTTCTGGGAAGCCACCTTGTTCGTGCCCATCTGGAGAGAGATGGTGGAGGAGTCTGCCGCCTGAAGCGCCGCCTTCTGGTCGAAGATGTCCCTCCTGGTGCCCGGGGCGGCCATGCCAGCCTACAGACGGGAGGGGGTCAGAGTCAGCACTTCTCCCGCATCACATCTACTGGACCTTTCAGCCCACACCATCCTGTTCTATTACAAATGGCCACGGGCGATTCTATCTCAGGCCCAATCTGAGAAGGTCTGCCTTTGGTACAGGCTTTTCTTCTAGACCTGCATTAAAACAACTTAAAATAACACGTGGCCTTGATTCAAGGCTATGATTAGTTAACAAAGAACTGTTTGCAGCCACTCTGGCCCTTCTGGGAAAAGACTGCACCTCAACAGTATACATTTAAATGGGTGGCGTTTTAAATCGTATCACTTCCTGAATTCCAGTCAGCTGTTTAAGCTCCCCATATGCGTCTCACCACAAGATACATATGGTGTTTTCAGCTATCTGAACATATGATTGCACTGGCTCACCAAATATAGATTTGCTGACTGACATGACGCGTACACATTGTAGTCTTGAAGTGGCCAATTTTAACAATTTATTTAATACACTTCATAACTTTGTATCTACATGAATTGAAATGAAAACGGTTGGGTCTACCTGGCTGGCTCCTTTATTGGTCCCCATCTGCAGGCTGATGGTGGTCTGGTCATAGGGTTTTTCAGTCTGTGTTTTTGGGTCGTAGAGATGTCTGCGTGTCCCGTAAGCAGTCATCCCAGCCTGGCTGGCACACTTGTTAGTGCCCATCTGTCCATCCAAGGGGGGAAGGAGATTAGCAAAACCAGACTTACAACAGAAACTATGCACTCTCTCACTCTAATAGTATAGAAATCTGAAATATGGGTAAACAAATTATTCATGTTTTCTAACGTCCACACACATACAGTGGGCTCCAATTGGCAACCTTGATAAATATGCACAATAAATAATAGTTATTGATATAGGCTTTATTTTCCAACATGTGTAAAGTAGTGTGATTTATTAATGATTCAATTAGATTTTTTTTTCCCCAATAAAAAGAAATATTTCATAAAGACAAGTTCTGCTTCAGCACATTGTATGTTGCTCTCCAGCCAGCTGACAGTTTTTAAAGTGATAATTTCCCCAAAATATATGTACACTTTTTCATTCAGAGTCGAGGTGACTGCAGGTAGCATGCTTAAAATTGCCTTCCAAAACAATAAGGTAACACTTTGACAGTGGACATTATGACACAGAATCTATATTGTGGCTGTGAGGTCCTGAGGTTAAGATACAGCAAGACTAACTCATCCTAACCTATTTCTAAAATAATATATTGATTTAGATTAATAATATATATAAACTCATGACAAGGTATTTTTGCATGAAGTATATCTATTCAGCAAATTGGCACACAGTGACATCATTTTCAACCAATTATTGACGATCATTTTTGAATGTCATGCTGAATCAGTGTTCAAATCAGCCGATTCATCCTTGCACAATGAGGCTTCTATGCAGGTTGTTAAGTCAGTGGCCTCATAACACAAACTGCAGATTGTGTCATAACAATGGTATGCCATAGTTGTGAATGGACATAACACTTGTGGGCAGGTATTATGTTATGGTAATAACACTGTCATTTCATTGTCATAACAACCCCTGTCAAATAATATGTTACCAATAATAATGTTGGACAGCTCTTTAATAGAAGCTTAGGAAATGATCATGCTGAATGCAGGCTACACACAAATGTAGCAACAATCTTTATGTGGGAAAAGTACTTCTATAATCTCTGTACTTTATCAGTATTACAGATTACCCATAATTGTGCACAAAAATCTCGGTCGCGACAGTTTCTCACCTGTAGTCCGATGACACACTGGCCAGCCTTCATCTTATCTTCATCAAAACGTCGCGTTTGCTTGTCTGCATACTTCACGCCAATGTCAAACTTAGTGTCCATACCTTTGGTCTTCGCCTGAAGGTCAAAACAACAACATAATCAAAGTCTAGCCATGAAGAATGCTTGTATTTTCCACATACAAAGACGCAGCTGATCTCCCCCTACCCACGTTCAGTTTCAAAGACATTCATCAAACATAGGGGGCGATGTGTTACGTAATTCCCTCAAGCTCTGGCTCCTTGTGGAAGCTGGGAACCTACCATGCTTGCCAGGGCGAGGAGTGTGGTCTGAACCTGAGTCAAGTTCCCGCTTTCAAAGAGGTCGTTAGCTTCAAAGATGTCGTTGGGCTTCAAGCCATATGCCAGGATTGCTTTGATGAAATTCCCAAGGTTCTCCAACTGAGAGAGAGGGTCAGAGAGTGAAAAAAAGATGCTTTAGGGTTGCTCCCAGGATGCAGGATGAAAAACGAATGTGTCATTTTGCAAAAGCGGACAAACCCTTAATAGACACAGACATTTCATAGAAGGTTTGGACAAAGTGACAGGACTACTTTTGCTTCTGGGGGGCATATTCTCTCTGCTGTATTAGTCAGCCAGAAGCTACTATATTTTTCTGTTTAAAATGATTGAGAAAATCCAGACCTTACCTTGTGCCAGTTTAGCTTTGAATGGTTTATCTTCTTTATGGAGCCCGGCTGTAGCTTATTAATCAATCTGAAAAAAAAGAAAAGATTTATTCAAATCTGCAGGATCACAGCATTTATCATCAATTCACCTCCTGATGAATACAATTAAATTATGTGGTAATGAGTAATGTGCTATATGGTAATAGTAATTAACAGGCTTGCACAGCACCCATGTTGTATGCCAATGAGGCTTTGGTATGAAATGAGGAATCCCAGGTTACTCAACGGTGACGGTGCACGTTAAGGTTTTGTGTCAAATTCTTTATTTCAAGAAAATAATTTTGCAACATATGGTTTCACTACCTTCCTAGTATTAGTCAGCTCATATTTTTAATACAGGCCCAAGTTTCAAGAACAGTCCATTCACTATATTATTAATGTTGTTCTGTGCGATAACTGTCATTTCACAAATAATGATGTTCATGGACAGTTTCACGTTTTCTCGTAGGCTACAATGGTTAAAGTTAGAATCAGGGTTGGGAAATGTAAGGGGGCTATTCCATGCGAACAGCTTTTTGCATTTAAGGTTTGCTGTGCCAAGCACGTAACTATGTTCATGTGTATTATTACAGACTATACCATACTGAGTGGGCGTTGACTGTAGAAGACATGAAAGACCCATACTGTATGCACGTGTGCGCACACATGTTCAGACACACACACACACACTCACACACACACTCACACTCACACTCACACTCACACACACTCACTCGCAGAGGATGATGCCATCCTTTAGACCCTTCTGGAAGTTCTCCCCAATGGGCATGGCCGTTACTTCCTCAATCCAGAAGCGTAGCTCCTCCTCCTTCTGCATGTCATATTTCTGTGCAATCTGAAGACAGGACAAACATAGTCAATATCTGACAATATGGCAACCAATGTCCACCTCTGGACAAACTCGGTACAGGCAGTAGAAAGAAAACTTCAAAGTTAAATACAAGGAAAGGATCTGGTTGGAAGTAACAGGTGAATAAGCTTGTGTCACTCATTCTTTTTAATACATCTATTCAAGGTGTCCCAAATTGCTTTAATCAATCAAAAAACTGAATGTTTCCAACAACCACATGTGACTTGAAAATTCTCCCTGCATTTGTTACCCAGGCAGTGAGGAAAATTTGACAAAACAGGACAACTGTTTTCACCACACAGAAATTAGAGGGTCTGATTAAGATCGGGATCTGGCACTGAACGAGGTCTGGGGACACAGTGAACCACAGAGCACAATGTCTGTATCGATGGGCAGAGGCATTAATGAGAAACAGGGGCTGCAACAGAAGCAGCCATTTAACAACATTCCCACCACAGTGTGCTACATTGTCCTTTCATAAGGCCATTTCCCCTATTTACAAAGTTAAATTCTGGGCATGAACTAGGTTACTAAAACCATATAACAAGTACCATAGTTGACCTGTTGTGTCATTACTCATTTCTTTCCTTTAAGTAAATATATTGAATGTTGTCGCCTAATATAAGAAGGACCCAGCTGCTAAACAGATCAGTTGTCTGCGGTATATTAATGCATACAATGAGTCAGAAAAGGAAGTCAAACTTGGAGGACTTCTCGATTACAGCCACGGAGGACCATAAATCAGCATTTTTTCCCCCAATTTCATTAAAGCACAGGCATTCGAGTAAGGCTCAGGATCCAATCCATTTCATGTGGTGTGAATTAAAGGCTGCACAGACTCCATTAAAGGGTGCTCAGCTTTTTCAGTTCCCAGGTTGGGTTTCAGTGATTCCCCTGAAAGAAAACAACGCTGAATACAGATAGTTGCTGCACACCAGCCCCCCCTCACCAGGGGGATTTAATCACAGATAAGTCACCAGTCCTGAGGACAGGGAATGGTGGCTGATATTGGCTTTCACACCGACTGTTTTGTCACAGTCTAGAGGAGACATGTGACTTATCAACTTTATTTGGGATCACTTTCCCTACATACACAACTCTGCCAAGTCTGCCAAACTCATATTTTTTTTGGCAACACAACATCGCAAAGTTACATTTATTATTCAAAGTTTAGGAACCACAATGCATTTTAATGGAATGCTGGTGGACTGAGTTTTAGATAAGGGAAAGTGTTACCCTTATCTAAAACTCAAGTGTTGTTTTAATTAGTATGTACTGTGGTGTCAGTAATGTAGGTCAGCCATTTTCATCTCCATATCTGACATAGGGATAAAAAGGACAGCTACTAATATTACACAGTCTTTTGAAATTGTGTTCCTTTTCAGAGTCATATTTTAAAGTTATTTAAAGTAATATTGTTGCAAGTTGAACAAGAAAAAACTGAGAACTAAAGCACAGTTCAACAGTTCCTGAATGTTCTATCATTCAAAGCAGTAGTTAAATTTGACTCTCCATGCTGATATTCATTCCAACCATTATTGCAACCATGCTGATTGTTCTTAAATTTATACGTTTCATGCCAGTTATAGAAATAGTATTGAACACAAGGAAGAATAACTGTTCCCTACTCATATCTGGGACATCTGTCAGATTAATTAATGCTCACATTCTCTGCAATGTGCGATATGAAACAGTCAAAATTTGTTGGGTCCTAACTGCTGAAAAATGTGGACATCTGGTCACCTACACTAAACCATTGGTGACAAAGATAAACCAAACTTGCATTGCAGTTAAATTACAAGATAAATTGTTTGGGCACAACTGTGTGAAAACAGCTGTTCAGAGGAAGCACCCAACTAAATTATAATTTAGAGGCAGAACAGGTAAACCCAGTCACACAATGACAATTGCCAACACAGAGTGCACATACTGTACTGCCCTGTAGGGATGTAAATTAATATTTGAATATGCTTATTCCTTTAAAATGTTAAAGATCCATAATGCACACTAGTATTTATAACTAGACATTTAATTTATTCTGTAAAGCTCTTATCCCTTTGTAGCCTATGTTGTTTGAAACATACAAAAAAATGTGCAACACTTCTTGAAAACAAGTTGCTGACATTTGGGGAAGACAAATCAATGTGAGGAAAGATAGACTACTGTTCATGGGGCGGTGAGACGAATTGCCTTCCAGGGAAGTGTGTGCGGGCAGACAACACAATTTGAAAATAAAGTTTTTATTTTAATATTACACAAATATTATACTATCTACGAAATAAACAGCAAACCCAGCATGACCTCTATGTGTGAGTCTCACATAGCTTGTAGAGAGGACATCTGATCCCCAACATTCAGAGGTAATTACAGACAAGGTCTGCAATATGACAATGAGTATGCTGAGGTTTCTTTTGGTGATGGCCCAAATGTGATAAATATTTAATTAACATTGATCTGAACTTCAGCTGACTGTCATTTCTAGTTGATAAAAAGCTGCCTCTACACCAAAGGAAACAAAAGATATTTTCCGATTACCAAATTATTCCATTATTTAGATCCCTACTGCCCTGGTAATATCTATGGTGGGTTTTTAAGAGCTCGGTACAACACCAGTGAGCTACAGAAAGTCTCCATGGTATGCCATGGCATAGCAATCATGAAATGTGAATTACAAAAATATGTAATATTTTCTCACTACACATAAAAAACTATACATCTCACTTTCCATACTTGCTGTACCCTGGTGTCTTTATATAGTAAACTTAAAACATAAACTTAAACCATACTTTAAGATGGTATGGGGTGGATACTACAGAAGAACACAAACATCTGGCCTTTATTAACTTCGGAAACCCATACAATGTTTGCCTTTTTGGGGGATTTTACACAAGTCAACAGAGGCCTCATGCTTGCTCATCAGCACGCAGCTGTTTACACCGATGCAACATGGTAACTACGTAAACAAGTGGAATCAAGCATTCTGAAGGAGGCTTTATTTTAGATGCACAATGCCCAAGATTAGGCTGCCTCCAATGGGAGCTCTCCGATCTCCTACGCAAGATAAATAAAAGGATAAAGAACCATAAATGTGTTGACTCTTTTCCCTTTTGACAGACAAGCCATACTTTTATCATTCTCCCCAGTTCACCACACTGCCATAGTTAGAAAAGACAGACAGCAACGTGAAAGCTGTCACTTGGAAAAGGAAAAAGGAGCTTGCCAACTCGTGAACAATCCTCTCTTTGTAACTCCGCACGAGTGGTCAGAAAGAGAGGACTATTCTCCCACAGCCCCCTCCGAACTTTCAAAAGGGCAAAAGTGCTGCTATATTCCGGAACAGACTTGGTGCCTATGCCAGGAAGGTCGAGAGGGCAAAATGGAAAAAAAGCTTAATGATGGAATCTGTGTTTTGCTTTCCATCATGGCAACCTTCAGAATGTGATCTCAGAGAAAATCAATGCCTTTTTAGGGACAGACATGGCTTCCAAGGCTCACTGGCTGGACACTGAATGGCAAAGGGAACACCTTCTGCAGGCCAGCACACTATACTATACATCAGGACAGAACAACTCAGTCCTTCCAGCATTTCCCATAAATTATTTGTGAGTCAAATGAAAGTTCAGACTGGCTTCTGTTTGAAACAATCAATGAGCTCAGCTGTGGAGAAAGCCAACAAAACTAGTGAGTCAACAAACCCATACATAAATGTGGCAGCCATGGCTTTGACACTAAAGTCTGAAGCTAGTCCATACCCACGTTAAATAATATCCAATGACTGCAAAGACCTGCCAGTAAGAATCACCATTCTGTACACAAAGGTTTCCTCAAACTGGTGTCCTGGACAATCTGGGGATATGTGAAGTAGCAGGGTGTCGTCGGCAAGACAAAGAAAATATTTTATAATTAAAACGATATTGTTTATATTTCATAATTTACATATTTACAACTTTCTGATAAAAATAAATATTGTATGGTTTACACATGTGCCAATAAATTCATATTTGCAGCCCAGATTTCAATCATGTTAAATTTCATTCCTGCTAATGAAATTGGATGCTGGATAAACTTGTTCAATATTAACTGTTCAATGCGGAGTCTTCAGTCACAGGTTAGATTGCATCAATTTAGAGACGTTTTGAGATGTGAAATGTTTGGTACTTCAGCTGTAGGCTTCTTCGGATTCAATTATCTGAGAGACACTCAAGGAACAGTTGATGGCTACAACAAAACATTTTTTTTTAAATCACTCCCTTCGTGAAACAATGAACCCCAGTTTCTGTTTAAATAAAACATGACTTATAACCTTGAATAAGGATTCCACAATCAGCCCAGCTGATACAGATGAATAATTAACCTACCACTGCCATAGAATTGTTCAACAGACCACATAATGAGAGATGATTGCTTATATAATGTGGGTATGGACTGGAAATGTTTACACAAGCCACAGTAAACATCTGTGTCTCAATGCTGAAAGCTCAAGTTTATTTTGGAAAGTCACAGACAGGATATTCATTCCAGTAACAAGACACAAGCATTTAAATAAGTGCATGCATTGTATTTTAAGAAATAATGTTAATATTATAAATGGCAACCTACCACTAACAAGCAAACTACTGCAGTTTAGCCTTTTACCATTGATCAAACTGGAATAGTCAAATAATGACATCTCGGGAATCAGGAAACCTTGTCACTACACCAACAAGTCGTGATCCGAATCCTTGAACTCCTTAACAGGAAGGGCTTTGGAAAATCCAGTTTCCGCAGGGGGATTGTGAAGACACACATTTCCAAGTTGAATAAGTGAAAGGCTAATCCAACCTAGGATAACATCCCGGATGAGTGCAAAGCTGATCCAACTCAGGAAAATCCACATCAGCACATTTCAGATAAATGGCATATCTATCGTTAGCTCAAACTCTGACCTCCTTCCATTAATAGCAGTGTATTGTCACAAGCCCCAAAATGGGCTGGGTCATTGTGCTTTTGCTATAACTGATTTGAACCAATCACACTCTTTTTCTCCAATGAGAAAAGTATTCTCTATGTTTGAAACACTGGTATCTGCTCACACTTCCCAGTTATTTATCCCGCCTTCACTGTGTGGGATGTTCCCATGCCAAAGAGCAAACAAGAGAGAATGCCATATACTGATATAGATGTGGAAAAGAAAAATAAATTCCTTGGAGGAAATCTCACAAATAAGCACAAAGATACCAGCGTTTCAACCGTTAAGGGAACATCAACATTCAACTAGGTGGTTTTCTGCCACAATTGTTAATTCCAAAGATATCAAACGTTACAAGTGTAAACCATGAAAGCATCCAAAGAAACGGAGAGGTTCCCGCAAGGGGGCCCTTTTGTTTGTTCACTAAAGCTAAGTATAGCTTTTGCCATCTTGACCATGGGTGTCTGCCATGGTTGCAGCCAAGAAAAAAAGATGGAACAGTGGGAATTAGCATCGACCCAGTGCACCCGAACAAGGTCCTTCTCAGACCACGTCACCCCCTGAAATGTTTCAAAATGTGATGGAGCAACTGTTCACAGGACAACCCTGCGAGATCGTAGTAGATAATATTTTAATCTGGGGACGTACACAGCAAGAACTTGATGGTCATCTGAGACGAGAATTGAGTCAGTTGTGTCGGCCACCTGCTAACTGCTGAAGGTGTTAAGGCAGGGAATTTCCCAACACTCTGTGTCCTTTCTTTTCAATGAGGGACGAGTTGACTGTTGAGGATGGACTCCTGCTCCGTGGACAAAGGCTAATAATACCCTCCGCACTGCAAAAGTTCTATGTTGCCCAGCTGCACCGGGGCCACCCCGGTACCGAAGCCACTAAACCCAGAGCTAGGGAGACCATGGACTGGCCCTCCATGCCCACAGATCTTGTGAGGGAGGTGTCTTGCTGAGCTGCATGCAACGCTCTCACACCCAACCACTGCACCTCCATGAAATCCCAGACCTACCATGGTCATTAACTGCAGCTGACATATTTGAATGGCATGCCAAAATGCAATATTAGACTTACTGGTTTGAGCTGGACTACCTCCCCGATATGAAAATCACCACAGTAATTGCAAAGTTGAAGTGACAGTTCTCAACACATGGTGTTCCTCACACCCTCATGACTGATAATGGGATCCCGTTCACTGGTAAGGACTTTTCAGACTTCACACACACATGGGACTTTAGACACATACATAGTAGTCGTCATTTTTCGCAATCGAATGGCTTTGCTGAGCGTGCTGTACGATCCGCTAGGCACCTCCTGCACGTACATCCTCCATGTTCACAAGATTCCCTGTGATGGACTCCCCTCTCCCACCCAGTGCTTTCTGTCCAGACTGACCAGAACATTTCTACCATTACCAAAGCCATGCTACAGCATACCTTCCACACTAATGTGACAGCCACTATCACAATTAGTCGAGAGCCCAGCTCCTCAGCTTAACAGCTACATAATAACATCCCAAGGAACCAGGTCCATCAGGAATCAATGACATCTCCTCCGAGTTGATGAACCCCCACCAGCCAGCCCGGAGGACGACCTGCCACTAATCCCCACCTCAGCAGCACCTGATTCAGAAACTGTCCCCAATGATATCCCACTACTTATCTGTGCCATCTCATTTTCACTTGTGTGTGAGTTTGTCAGTTTCCAGTTATGTACTGTACCCTTACTCATGCTGTAATATTCAGGGATCTATGCTAATATTCAGGGATCTATGCCACTCAAGTTATGTATGTGACTGTTGCTTGTGTTGCTGTAATTTACTTGGTGTCACATCTAGAAGGGGGGGGGGGGTGTAAACTTGTGTGTTGTCACTTTAAATTACAGGCAATGTGTAATGACTACACAGATTGCGAGCTGGGGTTGAATGGTGTAACACTGGTTGGTGAATAAAGCAGATTGGAGTGTGTGAACTTTTACAAGTCTGCCATCAAGTTTACAGACACATACACCAGTTGAGTATACTCTGCTTCTAACAATGTTCTGTTAAAGGTAAAAACATGTCTTTCCACGATGGACAAAAGTGATTAAAAACAGCATATCAATGCATTCAGCCGACTCATATGTTTTACTTCCAGCAATGATTTTATGAAACTTGTCACTGTCACTATGGTTGAGCATGTTATTTCAGTCAGTTACCACAGCTTTGCATGACATATTGGTTATTTTCATAAATTATTTTCTGTGACGAACACCCCGCCTTAATTATTGCTTGGCTGCAACCATTAATCAATATTAATAATCTGTTTGATTGGAGTTGAAATAGTGTGTTCTGTTGCAAATATTATTTTAAGTTATTTCAAGATTCAGAGCCTGTGTCTCTCTTGCTTGCACCCCGGTTTACGCCTGCTATTTAGAGGCGGATACATTTCTTGCACAAAACGACCCTCGTTAACTGCGTGAACTTCAGTAAATTCAATGGAAAACATCATCAGCCACACTTATAATAGCTCCACTCTTTACTTGCATCACACACATACTGCAGTTCCAGTCCCGTGCGCCAGTTTGATACATACAACGCATGTTTCCTGGGTAGAATGCGTTATATGTGCGCCTGAGAATCGTTGCAAAAGGCTTAGTGAATCTGGATCTTAGTTTCAGACCCTAGGCTTTAATCATATTAAGCTTCTGTAGGAGAACTACTGAAACAGACACTGCAAATTTGAATCAGCTGGGAAGCTAATAACAGTTAATTCAATTCAAGGGCTGAAGCAAATTGCAGACTGGCCATCACAGTGCACATGTGATGAAAATACCCGATCTAGCCAGGTATTGTAATATTATGGACAGAAATCAACTGTGACCTCTTTGACACACTTACTGAGCAATGCAACTGCACAGAAGAAAGACTGTAGTAATCAAAGGTGTCAAGTTCACCAAAAATGTGAAAATTATACATTCCCCGGTGACAAGATTTTAATGAACGGGGGCTGAGCAATGGTGAGTCATGTTAACATTGACAGGCTACTTTTGTTTCCACATTCCTCCAGAGGACTTGGTCTTGGCGTTGCTCTGGCAAATGCCTTTGAAGTGGCGAGATGTGGGTCTAAGAGCTGGTCTGCTGCCGTTTTCTTCTCCTGGGACACAGATGGTCGAGGCATGACGGCTGCATGCCATGCCGCACAACTGCTGTGCTTCCTGTAAACAACTGCCAGCCGGCCACCCCCTCCCCCAATCACAAACAGTATCAAACGGCACACAATACCCCCCAGCCCCACACGGTGCAAATGGCAGGCACAAACAAGTCCGTGTCATATGGGTCAATATTAGCATAGGATGCCTTTCATAAACATCATTAGTTAGGAGCATCACAAAATGTTCCTTAATAATGAGTAAATTAATAATCTCAGTTGCCGTGTGTCGGTTATTTATTTCCTTAATGTCTGTTTTGGTATACAACAGGTTTGGTCTTTGAGGGAGCGCCTCTTGTGAATGAACCGTAATGTGGGAAGGACATAAAATTGTTGACATAAAATTGTTGTCAGAGCAATGGGTGGCCTCTTGCTTGGGAGAGGGCATTGTATTTATTCAATCTATTTGGTTACATCACTCATAAAAGACTAACCACATTTCAGTGTTCCCATTAGACAAAATCTCCATAATTCACAGGCCATAATTCACCTCAGGAGAAGCACAACATTCTCTAGGTGCTGGCACAAGCAGAGTTCAGTCTATTAGGGCCACAGCCATCCCTGGGCCACACAATTCAAGTTTAAGTGGTGGGTGTGATTTATGCTGGAGAACCTTGAGGCCACAATAGCATTCTTGTTTAGGGCCACCAAAACTCTAGAGTGTGTTCTGGGTTCTGGAAACAGTACACTGTACAGCCTCTATCAGAGCGAATGTAGTCTGGTCCATAAGACATTCTAGCTCTCCAGCTGAAAGATCTAGAGGATACCACAGATATATGACAGATGGGTTCCCAGTAAGTTACCATTTTGAGTTGCAGTTGCAAAGTCCATTGCAACTCAAAAGAATGTATATTTCCCACAAGTTATTGCAAATTGCTATGGTTTGGTATATCACTTCCTAAAAAAAGATATCAGCTGGCTTCCATGATGGAAATTCCAAATCCAACCAACAACCAAAATACAAAATGCTTTTCTTTTTCTCTAATGACTGACTTTTTCCCCATTAAAAGAATAAAAGGCTTAAAAGGCATACTATGCAGGATTTTCACCTTGAAAATGCTCAATCATTACTATGACGCACTGGCAACCTGTGTCTGTGTTCACTTCTGCCCAATACAGCGCTTGTTTACTTGTCTACTTATTTGTTATTCTAAAAACACCTTGGGCCTCTTCTGGTCGTCGCCCTTTTCTATTTTTCAAAAGCATACACTGAACTCATACATTCTATGATCCAATAGAAGGAGGGCAAGAGGAGACATTATTAGTTAACTAAATTCAATTTTGTGATCCCACTGCACAGTACAAACGTTACTACTTATATTTTCAGGAGATTCATGCCTAAATACAAAAGACTCCACTCGGATCACTTGTCAGGAGCCCACCTGTGACCACACTGGTCAGTCTGGTACTTACACTATTTCAATATGTAAATTTCAATTGTGTCAATTTTAATATGTGTAAAATATGTGAGAGCTAGACAGCAACAATGCTGTGGTATGTCAGTGACTGGTATTAGATGTGTTATTAACTGGGCAGGGGTATAAAAGAATGAAGACTAATTAGCCTATGGATAGAGACAACACTTTATCACCTACTTATTAATTAAAATGTTTTGAAATAATAATAGATCATTTCAAAGGGTTACAAGTGACACATGATTTGGAAATGTTTATCTCTGGGAAAAATGTGGGATTAAATGGGGTAATTAGCAAAGCACCCCCCCTCCCTCCAAAAAAAATAAGACATCATTTTCAAAAGACTGAGAAATAGGAAGTTGTCTGCCTTTTACCTAGCCCACCCCCAATTTGAGAGCAAGCCAAACAGCAATTTAACCAGACGTTTCATGGACTTGGCAGGAAGATGGTGTACCATTCATCTTTTTCACAAGACAATGGATCCATATTTTATCTCCAGGCTCAATTATGTAAGGCACGCTTCATGTTCCAGCTCAGGCCGGATACACGTGCAGTCAAACTTTTTTTCCCAATGGGGGAGGGAAAGGGACAGGAACACTGAATGATGTAACAATATCCGAGGATTCAGAAGCACTGATAGACCAGAAACCCAACTACAGCAAACATGGCAACAAAATTGCCCATTCATTTCTGATTGGCTGTATAATGTCGTTCAACAGTCATATTTAAAAAGAAAAATGGCACTTTTTCTACTAATTAGCAAAGAACGTATTTATTCCTGCGTCAAATCACGTGGTGCAAACGCATTAAGATCCGGAAATTCCATTTGTAACCAGACAATTTTTTTTGGCTATAGTCAGCGGGTTTTGAAAAGGATCCCCGTTTCTGTGCAATAACAACAACCTCCTGCTCCCAGAAATGAGACGTGGCAGGTCTGGAGTTCATTCTTAAAAGTGAACTGCTGAAAGTGGGTTGGCAGTTGGATGTGGATGGTCGAATCGCAGGGTCAGGGATTTAACTGTAGGCTGTGGATAACCTATGAAAACAATTTGGAGAGGGTTGCGGCCCCTGAATCATTATTGGCTTGACAATGTCGTGTTTCTTCAGCTGAGTAAAACAATGACGAAGGATAGTATGTCTGTCTGAAAATCTAGTTTAAAAAAACGATATACATGTGTCCCTCATTTAATTTTAATACGTTTTCCATAGCGTCTGAGCCCCGATCATTTTTGCGCACCATCCTTCAATGAGGAAGGCAATACACTTAATACACATTTTCCATCAAAGGGGGGCTTGTTGCGCACCGCCCATGTCAGGCTCCGCCCTCCAACCTGACCAACAATGAGCTGACCAGGGTTCAGCTTTCACGCAACTTTAAACATATCCGCGACGAAATTTACATTTAAAAACTACTGAATGCAGTTAGACAATGCATGATAATAAACAGCAACATATCCACAGTATTTAAAACAATTTTAACTAAGTATAGAATTAAGCAAACATGGGCTCATATTATCAAATAATCCGTATTCCTGCATTTCTAGTCATGACGAACAGAATCGCTTATCTCGCAATTAAGTGCTCAGATGACCTTTACATTTCAACTGATAAATGTAGGCTTAATGTGTACGACGTAAACATGTTTAATGTAAAGAACGCTGTATATGCTACATATTGAAATACTTTTGAGGTCTTTCTAAAGTCATTTGCTTAAGTAAAATAAGCAAAAATATCGCTATTGCTCGGGTGTTTTGCAACATTTTCTAAGTTAGATAGCTCATTTGGAATTTCCACGTCCTAAATTATTCCCAAATAATTTATGCTATGAAGTGTGCAATGTTTTGACATCTTTGAACCGAATATAGGCTAGATATCTATATGTTCTTGCAAATATGGACTAATGCTACCAAACTGTTCAGTGTGTTATTCCGCATCAATTTTGGTACTTAAAAATAACAAGGAAAATTCACTCCATTCACACCGCAAAACAACATTCTCGGGGGTTCCTTCCACACCAGGTATGACAGTAAACTATTGTCTCCCACTGTCTCGGATAGGAGCATCTCGCGGAAAACAAAACAAAGAACTCAAGAGCATCATGCAATGCACACTCCGACCAGTGCATCAGTGACCTAATGCAAAGTTGAATTGTTTACCATGAGGTATAGGCTAGCCTAAATGTAGGTCGGTAAACCTCGTTCATATCACCACAAAGGACCATGAAACCCCTGCAGCCCCAAATGGAAATGAAGAACATACAACAAATCGAATACATCTGTGTTGCTACTTACCTTGCTTTTCACTTCTGCAGATAACCCATAGGCTGGTCCCTTGTTAAAGTGAGTCATTTTCCTTTGTTTTGTGTAAAACAACGTCAGTATCGAGAAGCGATGTATTCGTCTCTATAGTTTCTTTGTATAAAAAAAGAAGCAGTAGACACGGTCCAAGCAGATGTGTAAAATCCAAGCACCCTCAACCCGCTAAATCTCAAGCTTGGCAGTCTTGAGTTATTGGGAGTCCTCACCGTCTGCGTAGAAACTTCTGGGATTCAAAAGATTTTTTTGTTTGGAGAAAAAAATGTCGCAAGGCGATTGACTGACTCCGTCGAACCAATCAGTAGCGTTACTTTTGCATACGCGTCCTCTTTTGTTGAAGAGGAGGTCGAATTGAAAGTGATCGTCCAAGATCAGTGTTTTGGAAATGGATAGGGAGAACTTTCACTGGGCTAAAGATGCCGTATCAGTTGTTTTGTTTTTCTGCACAGTGCGTAGAAAAACATTTGTTATAAAGATATATTCTATTGTAATTTTATCAGTTTACACATCGTGATGGTACAGGGATTTCAGGAACGACATGGGTTTGGGATGTTTACTTTCGTTGACGAGTGAAGGGAAACCAAAAAGAAGACCTTTGTCTTAACACTACAGTCTTAATACGTTTTTTTTCTATAATATCGGCAATTGGCACCAACCTTGGGTACATTTCTCTTTACACAGTCGTCAAATGCAGGTACTAAATGGACAGAAAATTCTACTCACAACACATTCCACGTTGTCAGATCAAAATTATTTTATTTAGCCTAATTTACAAACAAGCCCTTTAACTACACTAAGTCACCATTCACCACCTGGACTCACAATGATTTACGAATGCTGGTGGGTTGGGCTGTATGATTAATTTCAAGCACAAACTAACTAAAACTAACATATATAACAATTTAAAACATAATGACAAAATGTACTAATCATTGCACATTTTTGTGTATACTGCACACTATCCTTATTGTGACACATTTTGGACAATGTCTGTGAATTAGAAAAATTTAGTCATTAAATGTAGTCAGTAACAGATACTTTTAGCCAAAACAATGGAGCTACAATACTATATTTCACATTGGACATACCTATGTTTACAGTTTATGCAACTCTAATAACAATGACAAATCAGTTCTCATTAGTTCCCATGGTTTAAATCAGGTCTGACTTACATAACATCCCACTCTGCTGAAAATAGCATGTACCACAGTTAACACCGAGGTTGAGCGTTAAAAATAGCAGAATGTTGAGTTCAGGATTTATCCTTTTTTTCCTTTTCCCTTAGTGGCACTGTGAGGCAGAGAAAGCGCATGTGTTTCCTGCCCTTTAAGCAGTGCTATCAAGGGACTACATTGACCTTGAACAGGAAGCTTTCTACAATGGAAACTCATTGCCCGTTAACTGCGCATCCTGTAAAACTACAAACAGCCCATGGCAGCAGGGTGCTCAAGTTGACCTTATCACAAGCTGGGCCTTTCTCCTGAGTAATGTGTTCTCTTTTCTCTAGCTAAAAAATGTGGTTGATTGAATGTATCCAATTTTCACCTAATTTTGCAGTTAACACTCAATATGGGGAGCAAAGAATTCTCAAATGTTTACAATTATCATGTACTGTACAGCTGAACAAAGGTGAATGGGTATGAGGTACGATGATCATATTTAAGAGGTGCAAGACTACATTAAATTAATTTGTTCAGGCAAGGATCATTGATGACAGCACTGGGATGCTGTTTCAGACACTGAGGTGACTTCTCCATGCATATATTTGAAAAAGACTTTGGTTCAGTCCATTGAATCATTAATAAAGCCCTCACTTTACACGTGTTGGAAAATAATGTTTATTTCAATAACGGTATTATGTTTTCTTTTACAGTATGTTTTGTGCATATTTATCCAGGCTGCCAATAATTCAGGAGACCATATGCGTACCTTAACAGCATACCCAACTATCTAACATAGGAGAGATAATCAGTCACATGTAACCTCAACATCAGCTTCATCTTAAATAATATTTCAAGCAGGATAACTGAACTGATTTAAAATTACCAGGAGGCTCCACCCAGCTTTTCAAGGTTGACTCATTAGTTATCTCACATTTCATCCTGGATGGCTGTAGTATCTGCTGTTTTTTGGTGGTTTTCAGCAATGAACTGCTTAATTAAGTCACACATTGGCTAAAGAGCCCACACACCTTGCCTTCATGGCACAAGAAACCTTCAGATGCAGTGAGATTTAAGTTTCATATCCCTGCTTCTGACAAAATCAAGCCTGCCAATTAAATATGTGCTGTCTTGTGTAAAGTGAAACTTATACAGGTATAATTTCAAAAGTGGAGCTGCCCCCGGGAGACAAGGCTGTTTTCCAGAGCTTAGGAACAGAGTCATAAGACAGAGTCATAAGGTGCTGAATTTTGGCACAAAGTTTCATAGTGTAGTAATGGGGGGGTTTCCAGAATGAAACAGAGCTCTTTTGTCTGAAGTTTTATGCTTTTTGTGGACCTCTGTCTTGAGAAACCCATACATAAATCAATATGATAGTTATTTCATGATGTCATATATTCAGCAATGTCTGTGTTTAAACTTGTTTGCACTATACGTGTGAACCAAATGGCCAATTTGCAAAACCAATAACACAAACAATCGTTATCTTTATTCTGTTTTTACGCTTTCAGATGTGGCCTCCAATCTTCAATTCAAACACATTACAGTCTAAGCACGTAGGATCTTGGTATCTCCCTTTGGTAAAGGCCTGCAATGGGGGACCTGAGTGCATTCTTCAACCCCCCTGACCCAGAAGAGGGGGGTCCCGCTGATTGGAGAGGGGTTCTTTCCTAGCTCTATTCCACTGCACCTGAAAAAACACCCGAGATAGTAGCAACACCATTCCGCGACACCTGGGACTGCCCAGCAACCCCAGGCTGTCTGCCCAGGGCCATCAATCTGCCAAAGCAACACCATATGCTTGGCATTCTGGGAAAAATATATAACCTCATTAATATAGCATAAAGGACCAGCACTAAATAACTCAATAAGACAATTTATCACATTTATTTATATTTATCTTGACTTTCTCTTTCACAATGTTCAGAGGCTCAGACCAGAGCACACTGGAATACAAGCAGAAGCACTTTGATGGTATACCAAAATGTCTGTTGGAATCATTTCCAATCCTCCATGAGCAATGGTAGTTGTTGAAAAAAAAACACTGCTCTTAAGGTGCCACACCTTTAAAATATTTTCTGATACAACAAAACATTGTTTGTCAAGGTCATACTGTTATTTCACAAGAACATTTTTCAGTTTTTCAGAGATTATACTGTATTAAATTTAACTCTGTTATTTTTCTCATGATGTACATGGAGTAAATGGACTGGTCTGGACTCATTGACTGGCAGACTGAACTTGGGGCATGAGGTGATTTGGCAACCAGCTGTGAAAAGCTGACTAGCCAAAAGGCTGCTGTTCCTACGGGCCGATTTGTAGAAGGTTCCGGACATGAAGCACTGCCATGGTCTGTCATCAAGACAGGAGTAGTGTGAGTAAGATAGTGCTTACCATCTGCACATTGCAAATCAGTCAAAAGTACAGACAGGCTTCCAGTGAAAGTCCAGTTAGTGCCTGATGTTAAAAGGCCCAGGTTAATACAAAGATAAGGGGGATAAAGACTAGTGGACTAAAATGGAATAATGAGATAAAAACCTACATACATAACAACGATTACACAAAAGTATATGCAAAATGAATTACTGTAAAACAAACACATATTTTTTGTGCATTACTAAAGCTAGGCCCAAATGGCCAGACAACAGGAAAGAACTAAAAAAATATATATAATCTGTACAATCTCCTTATTGCATTACATTCTCCTGGAAAATGAAGCAAAGACGTCAGAGTGCTCAGAGTATGCTCACCCTCCGTTACAAGGGCTCCCCTCATAAACTCGGTAGGCACATTCCTCACATAGCTTCACTGTCAGAGTCCTGAACAGGATTTTTGTCTCTGGCTTGGCTGCCTGTTTCACCCTCATTTGAGAAAATGGTGAGTTAGAAAGCAAACATCAAGCTCTCCAACAGTTTACACCGCCAAGTATGCTGACCCGCAATTGCCAAGCTCTCAGTGCAACAGAGTACAGTATGTCTGTCTGTCTATCTTACAACAAAAACAGGAATAATTGTGCGTGTATGAACATAGCTGCACTGGCTCCGCAGGTACATATGATTCCTGTGAACTGCCCTAAACTGCCAGGCCATGTCCGAAACAACTTATTAGCCTACACTTCTAAAGTTTACGCTCAATAGTAGGCAAGTTATTTTTTAAATAGACAAGGTGTCTCTTTCAGAATAAATTTCAAATTTCAGTGACATTCAACAACACACCATATGTGATTCTATGGGACCATACATAGCCAGATAGCCATAAATCCATACCTGGCATGTCCAACAAAATGCTTGCCCTTTGTTCCAGTGGGAAATATTTGAAAACTGGTTGATTGATTAATTAATTGATCAATTAAGTGCAGAGTCCCACTCCCAACAGAAAGCAGCACCTGAGGCTTTCTAGGACTAGGAGTCAGGAGCAGGAGCAGCAGCAGCAGATCTGAGGAGGACTACTGGGTAGGAGAGATATTTCATATTAAGGTGCTAGTTTACACTGATGATTTCACATTGCCTCTTCTTTACCGAACCCTTTTTTATGTGCACGCTTGCAAATATGAAGTATAATGTAACTGCAATTAATGTTTTGCCTCTCAATGTTAAATTCAGGAGACCAGAGGATTGGATAATTTGAGTTGTTACATTTCTGTCACCAGCCGGAACAGTATCCTACCCTTCTGTTGTTAAAAATGACCGTTGAATTTGACTCACTACGTCTTACTTGAGTAACAAGCCTTACAAACAGAGAGAAAAGAGATAAGGATCTGCCATTTTGATTTATTCTTCATGCAAATATCCACCTGTCTATTCAGTTACCCTGTCACTTAATCAGCTGAAAAGCCAGAAGGTCTAATGCTGGCAAATTCATTATGTTACTAAATTGGGATTGTAGTCCTGCATCCCTTCACTCTTCTGCCTTTTTCCAGCCAGAGATGTTGGTTCTTCTGTTTATGATAAAGAAATTGTGGCATTAAAAACTATAATATGCTCTTCAAGTAGTACAAAAGCATCTGAATTGTGGAACTGCACTACATTGCACTGCATTTTTTTTTTTACATTTTATTTGTTTGTTCTTTTTGGGAGAAGGACACGGCTCCAGGCTATATGATACAAGTTGGAAGTCTAACGGACAAAATATTTCCCAGTACATTTTTGGTTTCCAGCTTGCATTGTATAGCCCCAGGTCAACTTCATCTGGCTGAAAAAAATGTCCTCTGGAAACTGTTATGCAACAATTAAATTGTCTGCAAAATTCTACTGCGCCCCCTTTTGAACTGCTGAATTCTCCGGTTTTTCCTCCCCGGAGAGGAAACCTAAACTAAACTGTCTGCGGCACGGGGGTGCGGAATAACGGCCGGAGCTCGTTGATGAGGCCCAGGCTTCTGGGGGCCGGGGCCCCAAGAGTGATCTCACTCAAATGTCCTTTTATGGTAAGACCGTGTCTGGGAATGCTGAGTTTCCCACTCGCCATTCCACCTCTCAATCCCACTCCTTCCAGCCTGGAATGCATCCGCAGGATAATATTTCAGGCTCACCCCCTCTTTCACAGCTTCCTGGTTGAAATGCACAGTCACTGTTAGCATTAGCATAGACAAGCACTTGTGCACACAAGATGTACAGACAAGCATTTACTGTAAGTAGAAAGGCAGTGTTGACCTCCACCAAATTGAGAAAAAGGTTGAAGTCTTAGCTGCAACAGTAAGTGCATCTCATGTCCAATTGATTCAAAATCAGGGAGAGATTGCAGGTACTTCTAATTTTAAAACACATGGTTTAAAAAAAAATCATATTCAAAATATTTAGATATAGTCATCATAGGCTGTGCTGAAATAGAAAGCCAAAACAAACAAAATGAATGAACCCATTATGGACAAAGGCAACCTATAGAAAACCAATAGAAAGGCCTAGAAATCACAATGCATTTCAACGGTCATGTGATCAAATACAACACTGGTGTCACATCTGTCTGTTAAAGGAGATGTAACGTACAGGTCACATCCACCCATAAGGGGTCAAATAAAGTTTTACATATATGAACTAATGACATAATCCAGCATGCACAGATATCAAAAGAACCTTAAATGACTACTACAACAAGTAAACATACTACTGTATGTGATGAGATATTAATATTCTCAGAAATTCAGCATATTCCTGTCAGTTTCCGTAGGCTACAGAAACAACACCCCTTCGCCGTTTATCCAAGCATTTGCAAGTTACTTTTGTTGGCATAAACATGGTTGCACATGCTTGTTTTTGTTAAGTTTTTTTTCTGCATTATTTCATTTGTCATTTAGTAATGACAAATAACAATGACCAGAATAATTCATTTTCATGCAGCAGTTAATATGAACTCCAGGCAACTTATAATTAAAAAATGCGGGAAAAGCATTTTGAAAGTGTTCTTCAGTAACGTTTGACTTTGGAGTTACTTCTCTCACCCATGCAGTGGAAGTGCTCCATGTATAGTTTATTTTGAACAATAGTAGATCTGTAGGCATCCACCCACCTGTCCTCACAAACAACCTGAAATTTAAGATTACAATATAAGACAACAGTTGTAGCACAGGATATTCACAGGCTGGGTGTTTATGATAGGGTAGATATTGAGCACATCACTTTATGTTTTGGTGGAGAAGGAGAAGTTACATTTCATTATGGCATGACAGGGCTATACGGCTGAGGGGCCAAATTGAAAGTACTGTTGTCACTGTTCACTATTCAGATGTATAAGAACTGTGAATATGTCCAGGTCTGCATCTACACAGACATTTCACCTGCACAGAACAGCAAGCAATAGCTGTGCATATTTTAGAAGGCATCTACTTAAATTGCATATATCTTGGGAAATGTTTGGCCAATAAGTACCATTAAAAAAAAATTTGGCACGCAGAAGGAAGTAGTTTAGGTTTCTGGTTCCTGCTTCATGTGATATCCCTTTCACTTACAGACATCTTGTGGACAGAGTAAATATTGCACTCTGCGGGTAATAATATGTCTTAAACTCATGGGAATAGAGTGAACTTACGTAAAGCCACTGCAGTCATCAGCGTAGATAAACAAGTAATGTTTTCACCAAGGTTAGAAGTTCCTTCCCTGTGGATAGGGGGCTCAGCTGGTTAGTCTGTGACATGGATTGGTGCACATTTCCCAGACTAATTGGGCTTGGTCTGGTCTGGTCTGCCACCAGAAACCTAATCTTAGTGCAGAGCCATTTGCTCCAACAAATCCAGCCTGGGTATATTCACATTCCTCTTAGCAGTGCAGATTTGTGCAGATGTGGCTGGTTTTACATGCCTCCGAACTCAGTTAAAATGCCACAACCTGATACTTTCATTGCAATAGATATGCCCCTCATTACAATTTCTGACTTGGTGTTAGTGGCTTCAGACTAGTAATTGCATTCCCCTTACTGTCAAAATGGAAACAGTTTAAATATTCTGCCCATGTGTATTCCTGCAATGGCAGTGTAGCATACTGTAAACATTATAGGGAACTGGCCTTGCTATTCCCAGGTAGGGCAATACTGTTGTTGTTCTACCCTTGAGCAAGGTAGTTAATTTATAGTGTTTGGGTAAAAATGCCAAGATGTATAAATATGTACGTAAATCACACAATACAGCAAAGTTCAAAGTTTAATGTGAGTGCAATGTTTGTTTTGAATAAATGGTAAAACTGGTTTGGACAATGAGCTTGCCCTAGCATTTTACAGTAATATTTGTGTTTTCAAAATAAAGTTGCATTTATTATGCAACTAAATGCGTAATAAATGGTGTAGAGAATACATTTTTAAAAATCTGAAAACAAGATGTAACCTAATAACAATATTTAACATTTATTGTGCAAAACCTTAAAGAATTAATTACTTACGCATCTTTAGTTTTGGGAAACTATCACTTGAGGGAAGAGATGTGGTCCACCCATACATTTTTAAGAACAAATTTTAAATGTGAAAGCACACTCAAGTTCAAGCCATACAGTCTAAGCAAACTCTTGTGGTCATGATCAATCCAGATAAATATTTGTTTAATCTGGGAAACCCAGCCATGATTAAGGGTGGATCCAAATTGTGTAATGTGCTGTTTCATTTCTTGGAAGAGATCAGTGGTTTGGTTGTGATCCCACATGTGCCTGTTTAATTGAAATCACATGGAATTTGTTATCTTGCTTCCCAAATGATATGAGGTAGTTCATTTTCAAAGTGATTTCTATTTCCATCACTTTATTAGAAATGTTTTAAAATGCATGATCTCAAACTTAGCCCAGAAATACAGCAGGAATTATTTTCTCAGATCTGCTGGCCTGTCCCTGGTAGTTACATTACATTAATAGCATTTGGCAGATGCTCTTTTCCAGAGCAATGTACAGTTGATTAGACTAAGCAGAAGACAATGTGCAAATCTTAACCACCGACCTTGCGGGTCCCAGTCATGTATATAATCCTTGTGTACCTTAACCACTATGCTACAGGCCACCCCTGTAGTTGAGCAATATCTCAAAATGGTGTGGCCTAATACTGTGGCGTGCTAAATTCAACACGATATTATTTTGCCATGCATCTTAGCTAAATATTTAACTAAATGTACTAAATATTTAGCTAAAAGGATTAAGCATTTAACAGAATGCATAAACATAAGCATAGCTAAGTGTTCAAAACATTTACTAAAACACTAAACTAAATGATATATTCATTTAGCTAAATACACTCAGTGAGCACTTTATTAGGTATTTATTGGACTTATTTTTAGACTTATTTGTTACTTCTGCTGCTGTAGCCTATCCACTTAGTGGTTTGAGGCATTGTGTGTTCAGAGATGCTCTTCTGCATACCGCTGTTGTAATGTGTGGTTATTACTGTCACCTTCTTGTCAGCTTTGACCAATCTGATCCTCTCCTCTGCCTTGTCTAATTAACAACTCGTCTGCAGAACTGCTGCTCACTGGATGTCTTTTGTTCTTTGTACTATTCTCTGCAAACTCTACAGACTGTTGTGCATGAAGATCCCAGGATATCAGCAGTTTCTGAGATATTCGAATCACCCTATCTGGCACCGACAATCATTCCACAGTCAAGGTCACTTAGATCACATATCTTCCCCATTCTGACATTTAGTCTGAAAAACCGCTGAACCTGCAACAAGCTGGTGTACAGGTTGCTAAATGCTTAATACATTTCCATTAATGTTTAGATAAATATTTCATGAATTTAGTAAATACATTTAATTCAAAATGTTAGTGAAATTGTCATGCAACATTATCTCAGAGATGTAAACCTAGGCTGATGCAGAACGGTGAATATTATATCAAAACAAATCACATGATTATTATTTGAAATTATTTATAATCATAAATACAACAAAATACTATCAGAATTAGACAAATAGCACTATTTATGAATAAGACAATTTGGATGCAAAACAAATTAAGGCAGTGAGATGGGGCACCTCAATTTAAATGTATTGATGAAAAATATTATTTAATGTTCTACTGAAATCCTTGTTATAGCTAATTTTATTATTATATTTTCAATTTGGCTTGACAGTTTCAGAATGAAAGTAGGCAACAGTAATTTAAGACACAGAAATTGAAGTAACGGATTCAGTTTTTAGTTTTTTTAAATTGTTTAAAATGTTCCTGTGTTCTGTGTGTTAGTGTATCATTGTTTAGTATTATTTATTCTTGTAATTTATTATTTTTCATATTTCATGTCTGGATCTGTTTATTGTCATTAGTCTTTGCACTCGTCCTCCCCTGTTATGTCTGCGTCTGAATGTTTTCCAGTCGAGTCACTCCCCTGTCTGCGTGCCCCACTATTCAGGTGTTTACGGTATTTTCAGGTTTCCAATTAATTCCTCACTCGCGTTTCTTACTTACCTGCTTTGTCTTGGTAGTTAAATGTTGTAAAGCACTATTCTTACTAACCACTACTAATCTAGGTTTTGTACAGTACTAATTCGATTAATACACTTACTGTCTGTCTAACTAACTAACTAACAATCACTTTTATTGGGTAGTTTAGAAATATTCACGTTACTAACTCACTAACGCATCTCTTAGCAGTTCTGCGCTGTTCTATAACTCCGCCTTCCTATGATATGCCTTATTACTTGTTTGTTTCAGCAAAGTGTTCACACCTGTCTCTTAACTATCACTACATCTTCAATCTATGCATTGTCTACTCTATAGTCCAGAGCCGTTTGTTTTACATGTGTGTCTTTGTGAATCCAGTCCGCATTTTCGTTTTCCCCCTCGTTATTGTCCTATTACCCTTTCATGTGTTTCACCTGATGTTCATTTGTTAGACCGCCCTCACTCCCATGCCCCGCCTAGTTTGTCTCATTTCCCTGTGTATTTATACCTGTCCTTTTCAGTCGCACGATGCTAGTTCGTCTTGTCCTGTTTCTGTTCCTGAGCCCTTGATTCCGTCCCCCAGTTCTAGCCTCCTTGTTGCCCTTGCCCTTGCCCTTGCCCTTGCCCTTGCCCTTGCCCTTGCCCTTGCCCTTGCCCTTGCCCTTGCCCTTACCCTTGCCCTTGCCCTTGCCCTTGCACTTGCCCTTGTTCCTGAGTCCTTGCCCTAGTTTATTTGGTTTTCTGGTTTTGACCCCTGCCTGCTTCCCTGGACTCTTCTTTGCTTTTTGGATTTTTGTACCTCTGCCTTTTTGACGGACCGCCTGGTTTTGACCCTGGCATGTTTTTCGACTCTGCTCTGTCTGCCCCTTTTGATATTAAATCGCCATTTTTCTGCACCCCCGTCTGCTTCTGGTTCCTCTGTTCCCCCCGGCATAACATACTTAACTTGGTGTTGACATCACTTTCAAAGTTCTTAACAACCATCATTCCTGATGTGTTTGTATTTTAGGTTCTATGGTATATCTAAGCATGCTTATGTGATGTATTTATACAAGTAATATCAAACTATTCTCTATGGTACTATAATACTATGGTATTTTCAAACATAAATCACAAAAAGTTATTCAAATACAAAACGTAGAAAGTGTAAAATGCGTAATTCATGAAATATGTACAATGAACACAATTCTTTAATGTGAAAATCATTTTCCTCATTTCCCCCCATTTGCTGAGGACCTCTTGTGATGCTTTCCCAGGCGCCCTGTATTCCCTGGATCCCAGTTCTGAAACTCTAAGTGACACAGTAAATCAAAGTGTTGAGTAGAAATACAAATCAACAGGCCCTGTGACCCAAGTTGTGCAACCCCCTGTGTGTGCTGGTTCTTGTTAGAGTCAATCACTTGATTAATTAAGGTTGTCAAAAAGAGTAAAAAAGAGTGTTTGAAACATCCTGATCTAAGGGTATGGTCCAGGTAACACTTGCGGTGTTACAAACCTCATTCAATGCTTTCAGGCTAAAAAGCAGATGGAAGCCATTAATTACAGCCAACACAACAAAGCCATTATCTCATAGCCTTTTTACATAGAATTTGAAACAATTTGTAAATACCCTCCAGCAGCATGTAACACTTTTTATACACAATTTACACCAGTTTGGATTTGCCAAATTCCAGTTGCTTAGTTAAAATGAACAGATGTTTTATATTGGATCTCCTGTTAAACACTAGTCAAAGTAAGGGAAATGAATATTTACCTGTTATGAAGATCTAAAATACCCAAAGGGTGAATTTGTCACCCATGAGTTCAAAATTATAACCAAACAAGGAGAGTTCAGTCTTGTGTTCAGATAATTCACGATTCTACTTTAAGTCTGACCTCAGAGTCAGCCGCAAACTAGAAAGGGAACAAAATCCCCTGCAGCTTGATAAACCGTTCCCTTCTTTCTCCCAAGACAGGTCATTGGAAAGCGCTAGGGCTTTAGCTTTTTTTACATTTTAGTAAGACCATTAAATTGCATTGCATTAATATTTTTTCAATTTCTCTTTTCCTCCTAATCTGGATTGTCAAATCTTAACTGTTGACCTGTTAGAAAGTAACGGCATCAAAACATGATTTTGGTGAGTTGTATTGTGTATTGGTAGGAGCAGTCGTCTAGCAGTCAGAAGGTTGCTGGTTCAGTTCCCCACCCTTGGTGTGTCAAAGTGTCCCTGAGCAAGACACCCACTTGCCTATCACCATTGGTATATGAATGGGTGAATGAGAGGCATTTAGCTTTTGAATTGTGGTGTGTTGTGCAAAGAAACTGAGAGAGACCAGTAACCAGTAGTAATTTTCAGGTTTAATACAGAAGTGTCAGGGGTATGAATATACAGTTGTTCAAATGCTGGTTTGTGTTTCCAAATATATAATAGCAAGCAACATGGGCTAAATGGTAAATGGTCTGCATTTATATAGCACCTATAAACAAAGTGGTGTACAATTGATGCTTCTCATTCACCCACTCACACACCAACCGTGATTGGCTGCCATGCAAGGAACCAATCAGCTCGTCAGGAGCAATTGGGGTTTAGGTCTTGCTCGGGGACAGTTCGGAAATCCTCCGACTGCCAGATGACTGCTCTTACCTCCTCAGCTAATGTCGCGGACAGGAATACAGACTGTTTAAAAATACAAATGATTTTAAACAGTCTAACTCTGTCAAGGTTGACACTGAAGCTGTTTGTCACCTTAAGCCAAAGCTTTCTGGCATAACCCACTTAATATGTGCGCTTGCACTGTAATTGGTGCAGTGCATGAAACTATTTAATGTGACTGGCATGAATAACTATGGATTATGTAAGAGTATTGTTATGGTGAAAATATGCTCCAATAAACAATAACTTGTTATTATTATAACACATGGTTTCAATCATCAAGATGTAAGAACTGAAGACAGCTTCCAGTTACCAATTCCATGGATTCCTATGGGAAAGGCTCAATTGCAGGAGAGGCAAATTCATGGAGGCTGTCACGTTTCACGATGGGGGTTTTTGGCCCCAGAGCAAGCGTACTGGGTACCTAAATGGGAAGGATTGAACAGGAATTTATAAATTCCTATATTTTCCTCTGTGCAGCTCAGAAAAAAGGCCCATGGAGAGTAATTATTTAAGTACTGCCCAAAATAGCATAAATTTGCCATGGTAGTCATAGTTTTATCACAGTTTTGAAAGGACTTCAATTGGGATATTTGCCTTTTGGCACCAAAGGCTTAATAAGCCGCAATACCTCTGGTAACCATTAGAGTTTGCAATTTCTAGAGGAATTTCAATCCCTGGTCCCCTGGTATTAATGTATACTGTATTACACTAAAATGGCCTGCTTGTTACATAATCAACCTCTCACATTCCCAGTCATGAGTTCTGTACATGTACATTAGTCCAGCTGATCCATGCTGCTTTTGTTTTCCACTCTGGTCATGTGATCTCTTTTAAAAAAAGGTTTAAACTCTCAGTATTAAATTACTTGGTTGTCACCACATCATCACTAACAGTTGGGCACCGCAGATGAAAACGATGATTTTGGCTGGAAAGTCCCATTTTGAGATATTATGATATTTAATTTCTACAATGACTGTAGTTTCATAAAACATAGATATGATCCAATGATTAGAACAAGTGAAAAATTGAACTCTGACTTAAAAAAGTGTTTTAACTAATATGCAAATGTGTGCTTGTCTAATTATTCATGTGCTAATTTGCATATGCTCCTTAAAAAAAAGTCATAATACAAAAAAAGTTATTTGTGGCCACGTTCAAAATATAAAATGTAATTTTGATTGGGGGAAAGGATGAGAACATGCATTGCCCCAGTACAATTGGGCATGAAAAAGGGGACTGTTTTCTCAGTGTAATCGCAGACCATCCAAACAAAGCCGTAGCAGGAATTCAGTGAAGCTGAACTAATTTCTGCAGAGCTTACGGTGCAGTGTTTTGGGGGGCTTGTGTATTCTATAGTATTTGGCTAAATACCAAAATGTCATGTGGATTACCCCAGATGCATTTAGCACTGCTGAATGTTTCTATTCAAAATAACCTCTCTGTTACCTTCTTAAATTGGAGAGGACACCTTCATCCAGATCAGGTTTTGCATGTACCATATGAGTCTGTTCTTTAAAGGTACAGACAGTGCCTGTCTGACAGAGAGTGTTTGAAAATGTCCTCCAATGTTCAATTACAATGGTATTCACAAGTGAGTGCAGTCTCAGTTCAAATGCAAAACTTAATCTATGGTGATAAATAAGTCAGCATTTTACATCAGAACAAGATAACTCATGACTGGGTTTTCTTTTACTGCAATCACAGTATATTGTCTACTGGCAATTTCGTAAGGACATCCCATGTACAATATTATCTGCACAATTACCATATATGGAACAAGACATTTCAGTGATATTTCCAAACACTGGAATGCAAATGTTTATAGCACAATGATGTATGTGTCTCAGGAAAAGGAGTCTCTTCAGCACTTTATCCATCAGACTAGGGCTTCAGGAATTGGAGTGGAGTGATAGAGCGGGGAAAGAAGGTTAGTGCAGAGGCCAGCCTGTCTTTAAGGAGTGTTGAGGTCTACTGTGTGAACATGCACATGTGCACACACACATGAACACACCCACCTGTGCACACACCATATACAGGCATATGTGTGCATACACAAATGTCAACCAGCAGACCTTGGTTAGATAATTTCAATTAACTCTTTAAATGCCAGAACTGTTTTTGAAAACACCCCTGGTAATCCTAGATTTATTAACTATAAATCATTTTGGTGAAAATAGGTTTTACTTTGAAATTCTTTTGTTTGATTGGTGTGAAAAGGTTAAAATATTTAAAATATTTACATAGACCTACTCCGCCGGGACCAAAATTATTGGCAATTATTGTAAATAAAGTCAAACAAAGTGAAATTGGCTATACATTTTTATTTTGATTTAGTTAATTTAAAGCTGAATTTGACATTGAGGCATACAAATCATGAAAGCCAAGACATTAAAGTGGTTGCTACGTGGAACAAGTAGCTGTGTGGTCTCAGTAGCCGAAAAAAGCCAGTGCTATCTTGTGGACTCTTTTTACTCTGAATTTGACATTAAGCCACACAGGTCATGAAAGCAAATATATTTCCTTAGTGAAATCAGATGTAACCAAACACATTAGCTCAGCTTGTGGCTGCAAAAGCAGCTGACATGATTGTGTGACTGCATGGTGACTGATGACTGATGACAAGCTGGTTAACCTCAAAACATTGCCCAATTACTAAAACAATGCTACTTGTTAATGCTAATGCTTTGCGTTTAACAACTTAGAAAGTGTATTTTTACTCTGAATTTGGCAATAAGACATACAGATTATGAAAGCCAAGATATTATACTAAATGAAGATGAAAGCCTAAAACATATATATTTTTTACACAACCATTGATGTGAAATTGTCCGTCACAACTTCCGACTGATTATGATAGAACAAGCCACATATTTGTCCCAAGTCTGATAAAGACCAGATAAAGACACATGCAACCTCACACAGGCACACACACACACACACACACACTGATAAGCATGCACACACAAGTAGTACTGTAGAATACATAGACAAACTGTTCTGTTTTGAGGATATACATTTAGTTACAGAGCACAACATAAATATGTGTGTAGTGATATCTGCCTCTATACCCGGTCAGTGTAGCAGCTAGTTTTAAAACAAAATCTTAGCCTGTCTTGGTCAAAGAAGGTACCATTGACCTGTTGTGCAATTGCTTTACTTAATGTTCCTTGTGTTTATTTTCAAATGTTTTTTTGGCCTTTTTCAAAGATTTTGCTGTTTGTATATATTCTTCTTAGATGGAAATTGTGTCCATCGGCAAATTTAGAATTGGCTTACAGTAGTGCTCTATCATAGCTAAGAGAAACGGAAGTGGTCATATAGGTGTTTATATGTTATTTCTGTTATTTATGTTGGCATCATTACCAGCAAGACATCATCATCAACTGATTGTGAAAACAACAAGAATGGAGACACGTAAATCCCCTGCGATCGCCTGCTATTACAACAAGCAACCAAGCGGCAAAAAATTCAACTGACAAGAGGCGGCAGCATGACTACAAGAGCTTGTGGTTTTTTGCTAAATTGGTCGTGAGCATCCCTGTGAGAATGATCCAAAACAGACTCCATGTGAGACGTGCATAGGGCTTGGCGGTTCAGCCAGTGAAGGCACTTACAAGAAGCCCAGCCCCAACCGTACCGATTAGACATATGATTAGCCTAATGGTTACATCATTAGTCAATGGGTAAGGTGGGCTTAATCAGTCAGGATTCCTTGATTTACTGTTGCATTGGCACCTATAAGCTACTCACCACCCACATGTGCTCATCAGTGAAGAATAACCTGTCTTCCATCTCTCCTGTCATACTACATGGTAGGTAGTGTGTAAAATAGTCATTGGCTCACAGGCTAGTTCATTGGAGCAAGGTGGCCTGTAGCCTAGTGGTTAAGGTACGTGACTGGGACACGCATGGTCGGTGGTTCGATCCCCAGTGTACCAACAATAAGATCCGCACAGTCCTGGAGCAAGGCCCTTAACCCAGCACTGCTCCAGGGGAGGATTGTCTCCTGCTTAGTCTTATCAAGTGTACGTCGCTCTGGATAAGAGCACCTGCCAAATGCCTTTAATGTAATGTAATGTATTGATGATGAAAACGTCCTGTGGATGAAAATGGTACTACAGTGATGCCATAGCAGATGGAGATACAAAATGGGGTGATACAAATAGGGTGGGGAAATGAGCACATTCATTTAATGAATGCTATGGCTCAGGCCTACTGTTTCCAGGGATAAATATGGTGGTCTTAAAGTTTTAAGCTACCAAACAGGTGGTTGGTCTCATTTTAATATGGCTCCCTGGCTTGTAAAGTGGACAAGAGCGGTGCAGCAGGACTCACTCTTAAACACATCTTAAAAACATCCACATTTTCTGCTTAACCCCTCTGAGAAACAAAGCCAGTAGGAAATGACACAACGGTCGTGATGTCTTTCATAAACACAAAAGCAGATGGAGGTTAATTCGGAGCCGCGGCTATCCCAGGCCTCAGGCCACTGTATGGAGCCTGGAACGGCCAAACCCAGCCAGAAGTGCGGTAGGAATAAGTCACAAACCCACAGGACGGCTTGTTCACGAGCAGTGCTAGGAACGGCTCTCCGCTCGTCTGGATACTGAGCCAAAACCCTGCTATCATCGCACGGTCATTACTCATACGGCAGGAAAACCATATGCCAGATAGGGAGGGCTTTCGCTGATAAAGCACAACGCCCTGCTTCTGGTGCGGTTGAAAGAGGGAGCAGAAAGGGTGGGTGGGGAGCACTGGATGCAGATCTTCCCACAAAACTGCATATACACACACACATTCAAATGATCTCACTGGAAATTCAGGAGGCAACATTCAATCCCCTTGGAAAATATTTCCCCATCTGCTGCCAATTACAGAAACAGTTTGAGTGCAGCAGGCAGGCTCAGCACAGACCTGCACAGCGTGATACTGTTGATTGGTTTAATGGCCCGGAGCCCCAGGCACTGATAGCAAAAGGGCCTGTGCAGTGTCTCAGGGTCCATTTCCCAATTCCATCAGTCACTAAGCTTTTTCATCCTGCTCCCTCCATCCATCATCTGGCATGAAAATGTTCTCACAGGATACTGACATGCAGCTGGGGGGGGGGGGGGGGGGGGGGGTCAGCAGGACACCTGGCTCTTCAGAGAAGAACCAGAGAAGACCCCTCACTTGCTGTTAGAGACTACCTCGGTCACAATGACCAATATTTTTGGGACAGTGGCCTGCTGGATATTTAAACAGCTGTTCGATGAGTTTCAGGACTCCCACACATCTGACTTTTCTGCTTTATTTAGCTTGAGATTTTTGTTTTCCCAAATGGCTGTCTTAATGTGACCTTCCCTTTCCCCCCGATTTCTGCACATACATCATGAAAGTTTCAGCTTACTTGAGTAGGAAGGCAATTTAAATCAAATTAAAGAGACAATTTCGAGTCACACTTTGAATTGAATTGACATTAATTAACGTAGTTGTTAGTATTAATGAATTGATTTATAAATGCATTCATTAAGCATGAAATTAACTTTTCATTAGTTAACCCTTTTGTAGTATTCTGTATACTCTGCTTGTCCTAAGGGTCAAAAATGACCCGCCTTCACTAAACCCCTAGAGTCCGTCTCTTTCTCCAACACCTTGAAGCAATAAATGAGTGTAACCAATTAATTAATGGCAACTGAAAATGCTGCATAAAACTATTGGAAGTTCAACTGGCACTATGGTATGTCAAAACTGTTGGTTTTTTGGCCAAGTACAACAGTGGTGTGTTTGTATTTGTAAGATGGATGCTTTTGTTAAAATCATATCATATCTTTGGTTAAATGTGGTCTTCTTTTGCATGTACTGGCCCTGGTGTTCTTGTTAAGATCAATTGAATCATGAACTGTAACAAGTACCAAGACATTTTGGCCAAAAACCTGGTTCCTTCTGCCAGGAAGCTTGAATGTGTTCAAATGTGCTTAAATGTGGCCATAAATGGGCCAGAAAGACAATGATCCCGTGGGTGCTTGTCTGTGTGCATGAATGGGTGCAAAACAGAAATGAAACCATTCACATTGGCAAACATTAATATGTTGGCAAAGTCGGACTTCCCAAAAAACCATGCCTCATTTTGTTGCAAAATGGCTTGTTATGTCTCAGTGTCTGGGGATGTTTGTTGTAGTTCCATGTGGCAACAGTCTAGAGATAGCGATCATTAAATTCCAAGATTGCAAATCGCTTTACCATGGTTTAAAAAAAATCCTGTTTAACTCGTATCACACTGCTTTTTTGTCTAACCTTGTAGCAGAGAGAGTATTAATTTAGAACAGTGATACGGCTTGACCTGCTTGACGAGCCAAAGGTTGAAGGATTATATTAATTCAATCACCACCTCCCATCCAGCATCAAGTATTCACAGAGACCATGGTATGTCATGATGTGACTCTTTTTAATGGAAAATAAATTTGTCAAATGCGGGTTTGTATATTTTGTGCTACAGTATATGTTTGCATCCAGTTGATCATATAGACAGAGACACCAAAAATATCACCTAGTTAAAAAAATTGCTTCAAATACAAAAGAGAATTATTTTCAAGAAACACATGCCAGCATCCAAATAGAATAACATTTGTGTGCACATGTGGATACGATTGGGGCTTTTTCATGACTTCTTTTTAACTGTGATTCAGATCACTTCAGTCTGTGAGAACGCAGGAGGTGTGAGAACGTGGAAGGTGTGAGAACGCAGACTGAAGTGAGTCACAGTTAAAAATAAGTCATGAAAAAGCCTCAATCATTTCCAAGTGTGAGAACGTGGAAGGTGTGAGAACGTGCAATATGTAGAGGTGAAGTTTGGGGCGGGAGAGAGGCGGTCAATGAGAATGATATCTGAACAGTGTTGGGTGAGAATGATAAGTGCTACCTGGCTTTCTCCTCAAGGCTGCTTCGTACCTCGGCCATATGCTGTTCGGGGCTTGGCTCCGAGTCTGGTGTGCCTGTGGGAGAGGGGGTGGAGGTTATAGCGTGGGTGCGTTTGGAGGCAGCGTCTAAGAATATCCAGTGAAATGGCCATTTAAGAACATCTTCTCACGCAGTGTCCCAGGATATCTCTCTCAGGCCCATGTGGTTTCCATGCCTGGGGTTAGGGTCAGATAGTCCTGCAGTCAGTGCTAACCCTTACAATTAGCTACAGAACAAAATGTTCAGTGTTAATTGAGCTCCTAGTTCACAGCAATCAAACGGGATGAAAATGTTACACTATCACTGGTAATGTACTCTTATCAGAGCTGATTTGGCACTAAACGTTTTTGCGGAGTAGTGTATGTTACACGCACCAGCAGTGCATGTACGTAGATTGTCGTCTTGGGCAAGGAAAATGTTTTCCTTGGAAGTGCTGAGAGTCATCTGATAGAGGAAGAAATTAATATTTTCTGGGTAAAGAAAAGGTACGTTGTTCCTTGAGATACCAGGGGAAAGGAAACCAAGACTGCCGGGACCATGCAGTCCCTGAAAAAAAAACCTGAGCAATTGGTCTACTGCTTTTTTTTTTCAAGCACACCTGAAACATTGGCCTGACATGTGACATACACATGCACCATTTTAATGGCATGCACTTGCAGGTAACTGGTTGGCAGCTATAGGTACATAAAATAATAATAATAATAATAATAATAATAATAATAATAATAATAATGAATAAATAAATACATAAATAAATAAGCCTCACAGCAAGGAGGTCCTGGGTTCGAATCCCCGTCGGCCGGGGCCTCTCTGTGCGGAGTTTGCATGTTCTCCCCGTGTCTGCGTGGGTTTCCTCCGGGTACTCCGGTTTCCTCCCACAGTCCAAAGACATGCACGTTAGGCTGATTGGAGAGTCTAAATTGCCCGTAGGTATGAGTGTGTGAGCGAATGGTGTGTGTGCCCTGAGATAGACTGGCGACCTGTCCAGGGTGTATTCCTGCCTTTCGCCCAATGTATGCTGGGATAGGCTCCAGCCCCCCTGCGACCCTGATCAGGATAAGTGGGTTCAGATAATGGATGGATGGATGGATGGATAAATAAATAAATAAATAAATATAATTTGTTTCGAGTACATTTTTCTAATGAAAACTGTAGCTCTCAGCCTCTGGCCTGCTATTGAATAGTGTCATAGTGCCTTACCATTTGTGACCTCTGCACAAAAAAAAGTTATGCTTTCCAATCATTATATCACATATTTTTTGTTTTTCATTTGTTTTACTTTGTTCCCTCATGCTTTGTTCAGGTAATTGCAATATCGTATTGCAATGTTTTATGTATTGCATTTTTAAAAGACAGCATTACTGTTTTATCTCAAGAAGTGAATTAAAGCACATGAACAGTGTACAGGTAGAAGTGAATCATTCTTCTTGGGAAATCTTAGACTATGACAAAGCCACACTACACTGCAGTGAAAATTTCCCTGGCATTTGTCCAAATTGGCCGTAGGTCAATTACATAAGTTGTCTCCCCTGTTGGTACACATTTGGGCAGGAACAGTTCTTGAGTTTTGAAGAATTTATTTATGTTGTCGACTATGTCTTCTACCTCATCAGGTTATTGCTGTGCCACCTACACCTGCACAGAGAGAATTGCAGTGTGTGCGTTCTTCAATGTAAATCAGTGAACATTTTCCACCCTGCAGGCCACACAGTGCTTGAAGAGATTAAGTGCTGATAGATAAGATAGCCAATCCCTGGTATGAGCACCCTGCTCCGGGCAGTACAAAGTCAATTGTGTGCCAGCACTGTGGGCTTCCTGGTCATAGCACAATCATACAATTATAGGGTTCAGCCTGAACTGGTGTCAAGCTCCTTTAGCCCTGAGTTCTTGGAGATCTAGCATCAGTCTATGCCTGGTATATTTAAATGAGCCCCACCTTCATTTGTATGCTATTGGTCCACTGTTAACCATATTCAAAGTCATAAATCAGTGGTATCAGAAAGCTAAACTTGCCCTTGGCCCTAACTGGTGCTAGGTTAAACCCAAGAAAGGAAGCTGAAATCAGGCAGCACAATGACTCCACAGCACATATGTTCTCTATTGAAGGCAGACTATGAAGTCCTGCATTTCTTTCATTCTCACTGATTCTATATTTAATGTTTTAAATCCTGTATAAATTCCTATGTGGTTAATGAATTGGCAGAATGTGCTTACTTAGGGTTGTTCTATGAGAAAAAATAAAACTGTCAGTATGTGGTTAGCCTTACCAAGTATATGTTACCCTGGTAAAGGCCATTTAGATGGTGCTAGATTTCTTCAGCTAGATATGTCCCAATGGCCCATATTCAATATAATATATGTCTGATGTTAAATAATGATAAGGTTAACATATTTCCATGTTTTAAGTGACAGTCCAAGGTTGTTTTCTGATATTGTTTCAAATCAGTTTTGATAAAAGTCACCTCAGTTAAGTTAAAGTCTGCAGCTTGTTCATTCAATCTAAAAGGGGACATTATTTATTTAAGAGGGCTGTTATTTCTAGAGTATTTGATCTACAGTATGTCACTAGATTAATTTCACAAAGTTCTGATGCAATTAATTCCACACTACTTGTTCACTTGGTCAATCTAGGAAATGGTAAGAGGAAGTAAGGAGATGTTGAAATAATTCCTGGTTTCTAAAAATCCCCACTCAAAAGAAATATAGCTAAACACTAATCCCGCTGATTCATCAAATCAAGGTTTCAATAGAGGTCCATAATAAGTTGACAAATGGAATAAGGAGAGGCGGAAGCCAAACTTTATATGCACACAACACTTTTTTTGTGGTACAACCACATTCTACATCTCCAGGAGTTTCCTAAAGAATTAGTGCTTCGTTCATCACAATGAGAACTGAAATCATGGATTGAGGTTCTGGGATTACAGTCAGCATGTTCGGTTCATACTTTCCGTTTTAAGAGTAATTTTCTGGCCATATGACAGTGAATACTGCTCGAGCCCGCTGGAGAGATGTGGTTTTTGCATCTGCTTTTAATTAAGTTTTAAGGGGGGCTAGCATTTACGGCATTTAGCATTCTGTATTACTAACAAAGGTTCGGTCATTAACAGTCACAGACACGGATTATGGGCCGCCTTCCGAAAATAGTCAGTCTGAGGAAGTATGAACATACAGGAATGAGTCAAACATCAGGTTCTCATAATATTAATATCGGAGAGGGTGCTTTGACCTGACCACATGGTTATAACTTCAGTTCCAGACCAGGTGACAGACTTGATCTCCTCATGCTGATTTTACTGTTTTCTGACAGTTTTGTTCTGCCCTTATTTGAAATTATATTTTATGTTTTAAATCCTCAAATGAAAACGGAAATTATCATGTAGGTTTGTACACCAAAGCTCACCTCATTCAGCAGCTAGAGATCATGTTGAAGTGCTGATTAGTACCATCACTTTTAAGGTTTACAAATTAAGGTTGGCAAATCTATAGGACAGGTAGATTTCCAACAGGAACAGGGTTGGGAAGCCGTGATGTAAATTAACTTTGGAATCTGTCACATGTTTAAATCAAACAGTGGTTGTCTTTGTACAATGATTTACCAAAAATATCACAACATGACATTCCCTGCCAAATCTAACCATTTTTCTGTCAACACAGTCTTAAAGAGATGCCATTTGTTTTTTGCACATGGTGGTTTTCTTTGGTGAGGATCACAGGCTGAAAGCGTGTGTTGATTGTGAGCAATGGGGTTCGGGCAGAGTTCTTCCAAAGGGGATGAAGTGAATTCAACTGGCGGAATGCAAGTTTGAAAGGATCACTGGAGCAGCTGTTGGTATGGGGCTCTGGAAGAGGTGGGATCACAAGAGCTATGAAACTTACTTCAGGAAAATTTTTTGCAGATCTCACCGAACAGCATCATAATGCAGATGGAAAAAAAACCACTTTCAGTTTCAGAAATCCAGTTATTACAGCTACTCTCCTCTACAGGATATACATACATACAGGATATACATCCTTATGTTCCCTTGTCAAAGTGATACTTATTTTATTTAACCTTTATCTTACCAGGTAGTCAAGTCCAGTTTTCGAGCAAGACCAGGCCGAAATGGCAACAAAGCACAACAAACAAGACACAAACACAGATGAGAACGTAAAAGGCAAAGTAGCATAAGGGGATAATTTGAGCTGGTGTGGACAAGATTGAATGGGATTGGGTGGGGAGATTGGAGAATAGGGTAAAAAAGGTGTGCTTAGGAAAGTGTTTAGGAATAAGCCCCTAAAGTGAAGAGTTCATGTGTTAAAAGTTGGACATTACATTGAATGCTCCTTCACGCCCTCCATCTACTGTACCATTATCAAAGTAGACGAAAAAAACGGCTTCAACTCTGCCCTCCTCAACTCCCCCGGTGAAGTGTACAATGATATATGTTTTGGCAGGAGTCTTTCCACATTTCTGGGTGACATCATCATGCTCACGCCCACATACTATGAAAACCCAACCCGCAAAATCTGACACTATCCAGATACAGGAAGCGGAGACGGCAGGGAACTTGAAATCTCTTGAAATTATGCTAAATATTTATATATTGTCGTTATTATCACACATCCTATGAAATTGCGAAATGTCAGTTTGTTTTTATCGCTCATATCCTACAAACAATTTAGCAATTTAGAATGAGGAAGCATTTATATTGTTTGTACATAAAACTCAACCAACTTATTCAACCAACCATTTCCGACTAACCTATTTACTGAACACTGGAAAACAATTACTCCCTTAATATGCAGCTAGGCTTCATATAATATAGACCAGGCTACGTTTCAGTAATCTACAGAAATGTTACTGAATTAGTGTATGTGAGATGCAATTGATAACAGTTAATGTAGTTAGCACATGTTAATTCCACATTAACTCCACTCCTTTGCTAAGCATACTTCTGCTGGAGTGGAGGAGTGCTAGTGGGGGAGTGGAGTAAAGGAGCGCAAAGTGAAAAATAATGAGATGTGCTGGTTTCCACTTTACCATATATCGACTTCCTTTTTCATTATGTGACATCAGAGTCAGCCAAGACTTCTTCTGCTTTACACATACTGTGTAATTTCCCAACTTAAAATGGGAAATTTGCAACTTTCATTTCAAGTAAAGCAAGTTGTCAAAGATATGAATAGAAAGTAGCAATTGAGTGGAAAATGGATGGTTGTTTTGTTTAATTTTTTATCATACCACTGATGCAGTTTATGTCTATTATTCTCTATGAGCGAAGATTAGGACCAAGAAGCAAACAGTCCCACTTCTGTGACCCTTTGTCACAAGAAATAGTTTTATTCTTCCTTAATATTATTCTTTATATTAAGTGACCATCAAACCAAAATACTGAGAAAGGTATCAATAGGTGTTAAAAGGTCAATTTCCTAATTCCTTTATTTTAAAATATATCTCCATTAAAGGCAAAGTACCATATCATTGACCCCCTGCCTTCCTAGGTGATTCTGGAAGAATTTTCCTGAATTTTGCTGCTTCAAGAATTATGAAAATGAAAGAATACATTAATAAAATAAGATGGACTTGCCTTGCATTTATTTCTGCATATGGAGAGCACCCACATATAAAAGTGGATTCAGGGCTTGGCCACGTCCTGGTCCTGTTTCCATTACACTCCATTCTAGGGGGGCGACATGGCTCAGGCAGTAAGAGCAGTCGTCTGGCAGTCAGAGGGTTGCCGGTTCGATCCCCTGCCCGGGCTGTGTCGAGGTGTCCCTGAGCAAGACACCTGACCCCCAAACGCTCCTGACGAGCTGGTCGGGGCCTTGCATGGCAGCCAATCGCCGTCAGTGTGTGAGTGTGTGTATGAATGGGTGAATGGAGAAGCATCAATTGTACTGCGCTTTGGATAAAGGCGCTATATAAATGCCTGCCATTTACCATTTACAGTATTTCAACAAAAGTAACTGGCTTTTATTTCCAGTTAGCTGTGAATTATGCTGTCGGTCTGGCAACAGAAAAGCTGAACCATCTGGCCTGTGCTTTTCAGATTATCCATCTCATTCGGAGTACATTCCCTGAGCAAAGGGCAATCTTACCACTGAGTGAGGTTTTAGAACCTGGGTTGCTTTATAAAGTCAACTGTGTAAGGCATAAAAACCTGAAATATATCAGGCTGCCCTGAGTAAGGAAGCCTGCCATGAAAATCATGTTTATGGTTGTTCATTCTGTTAGGGATATTCAGTGATATATTGTGCCCCTCAAAACCACTCATTCAACTGCATTTTACATGCCACTTGCCCGTGAGCCAGTGAATATTTGTATGTAAATAAATATAAAATACTGTATAATAATGTGTACTATTGATAAGGCTAAGGACAATAATAAGGATGAGTAAGGACAATTCTGTATGGACCATTTCAGTGAACAACATGGAAAGTAACAAAATAACTGGAACGGTTTCATTCCATTTTTGGAAACTTCCACTAAACCGTGAATACACCTTATTCAAGTGCCATCAAATCTTTCTATGCAGTTGACACACATGGATCTGGAGAATTTCCAAAATGCAGCAAGTGCATGTGTTGCTGGGTTATTTTGGAGTGTATATAATGACTAATGAGTAATTATCACACTGCAAATTACTGTACCGCTTACATCCTCCAGGAAACATTCTTGCACGCAGTTATTTGTTCAGACACATGCAGCAACATGATTCTTTGTTGAATAATACAGCATTTGGCAATGTGAATCATCCTGTCAGACTTTCTTCATTCATTATTACACAAGTCCATTCCTAGGTGTCGTTGTTAGTAGGGCTTACAAGATATTTTGGGTTTTTAAACATACTGTAGTTTTCTCAGATTGTGTTCTTTGAGCAACCATATCCTTCACCTTTGACTTCATATGTACATTAGTCAGAAAATAGAATGCCTCCATTACGCACATTAGTTGTAATAAGGAAACAGGAAGGCTTTGGCAGAAAGTATTCTTTTTAGCAGGTACATGTTATTGTGGTTTGTGGCATGTTGATGATTCAGTTTCTCGTGACAAATCCCAAGGCTTTAGACATTCCTTATTTGGAATTTTATTTCAAAATTCAAGTTCAAACTTCTCTTACCCCTCCAACTCCACCTGCCCTTGCCTTACAAAAGGCTGCGGTTATTTAATCCACCAAGGTATGAACTGAATAATGGCTGTTTGTTCAACAGCTAAGAGACTGATTACTCCTGGAATCGGGCCTTCACAAAGTCTGAGGACAAAGTCTAACTTATTTGCACATTTGTTTACATAAGTCATAGACTCAAGACTCCAGCTGCGTCCTTAAGCCCCTGAAGAGCTCTCTGCAGTCCACTTGGTCTCGTTATCTCATAAATCTGACAGAATTTGTATATCAAACAAGGCAAGCCACCCCCACACTCACCCATTTTAAATCCTGTTTGTGACTGTTTGTTCTCATTGGTATTACTGATACTGTTTATAAGCCTGAGAAGGACACTCGTTCTAACTACAGGCTTAATAAACAAATGTAACCATATGGAATCAAAATGGGTTTAAAAAAACAACAATATCCATTGGAGTGGATCCGACATCAGGCGGTAAAAACATCTATTCCATATTGGGTCAATATTTGATTCACGGAGTTGGGTTTTAGTGTATTCCTCTTTCCTTCCCGCCATCTGAATAACAGTAAAACAGGGATGCACAACAAGGGCCGATCTGTTTCAGGATTTTGTTCTTGATTATTTAATTGACTCAATCATATCTTATCTGACATGTGTATGAGTACCGGCTCCAGTGGCAGACTGCAAGTGTATCCTAATGATATTACTGTGCTTGAGTACAGGCTTGAACCAGGGGAATGTATAGAGCTGTCAGCAAATAAAAAATTTGTTCGCAAATAAAAACCAGGACGCAGACTGGCCCCCGAGGACTGAAGTTGTGCACCTCTGTAGTAAAACAATGACATAAGTGACTGTCTGCTCTCCATTTAAAAAAAAAAAAAAAAAAAAACCTTCTAAGCACAAGCAATTGCACATTTATGACAAGTGGTACTGTGGATATCATTTAATATTGTTGAGCCATTAACTGATGTAGAAAACAAACCAAAAAGCAATATTTGGTGGCAGCAGATTTTCTTAGAGTGCAAAAAGAAATGTGGAGACATCCTGGTCAGGACAATCATAATATTCACTTTTAGAAACACACCCAAATCAGGAGCCAACAAAGCGTGGGAAAATGACTAATAACTATGAAATATTTGGAGAATTAGGCATCCCAAAGCATCTGGGAACGATGATTATGGGCACTGGAGACTTTGAAGTGTCCTAAAAACAGCAGTGGGTGAAATGGTATTGGGAGGGCAAAGGGAAACACTTTGGGTAATAGCAAATCCTTCAGTGTTAATTTACAAAAGGATTATAGCTGAGTCTAACAGAGTTCACACTGGTTAAAAGTACTCCACTAGAACTGATTTGAAATTGAGAAATTTACTTTGAACTAAGAGCATCTGTTATGAGAAACCAAAAAAAAATAAATCTTTATCATTGACTTGAATGGCATAATAAGTTTGGGGAGCGGTTTTTTTATCCTTACACACTTTCTCCTAGTTGATACATTTCCGAAAGGCCGGCATGCCAATGAAGATGTACAGAGGAATTACATTACATGCTATTTAGCTGATGCGTTTATCCAAAGTGACTTACAGTTCATTCGATTAAGCAAGGGACAATCCCCCCCGGAGCAATGTGGGGTTAAGGGCCTTGCTCAAGGGCCCGCAGCTGTGCGGATCTTATCGTGGCTACACCGGGGATTGAATCATCAACCTTGCGGGTCCCAGGCAGTTACCTTAACCATTAGGCTATGCAGTGCTGAGCCATGGGTGATTTTATCATTACTCACGTGGCTCACTCACAGTGCTGCTCAGTGTGTAAAGGCAGAATTACTAAGCGATATGAGATATGATCACAGGGCCACAGAAATGGAAAGGCCCTGAAGTAAATGATCTGGTCTTGCTACTTAAAGTTGAAGATTTCACTCCCATATGGAGCTGTGCCATTGTAGCATTGGGTATAGCACTCAACCTGAATTATTTTAATGCCCGACTGCATGAGTGTAAATATGTAAGCTGAATGTAGGTTATTCATTCACCCATTTGCTGAAATCATTGATAAAAGCCGTGCAGCATTTCATCCTTGGTCCTCAGTTTTGTTTTCTGCTGTTTTCTTATTGTAGCATTTCGAGACAGGGAAATGCTGGGAAAATATCTCTGAACTGGGAATTGAAACCCCACATGGAGTTACCATTTCCTGTTTGGGGGTCAAAAAGGACAGAATAATACGTTCAATCAGTTGACTGCGCTCAGTTTAGTTCAGTGGTTGAATAAGAAAAACACTTTCCGCATGCTGGTATAGACTGCTCAAAGGCATTTCTCTTCCGAATAATGGTTACCACACATTGCTTTTACACAGCAGTAGGTAGAACTCTCAACAAGGAGAAAAATCGACCGGACAAACTGTGTGGGAAATTATGCTGAAACAGCCGGACAGATTTCATCCTGAAAGCGGAGCAATGATAATCTCTTTTAATGAGACAGTTAACTTGTTATCATCTCTGTAGATGCTTTCTCCTCGTCTCATTACTGCGATGCAGCACCTCTGAATTTCTGGCCGACTCTTCATCCACCCCAAACAAAACCAAGCTTTGTTTCCAGCTGCCACACTGGTTATTTCATTCCTGGAAGAGTTCCACAAAGTTCCAGCCAACCCTGTGGAATAGGCCAGATAGTATTTTATCCCCACAAGACTATGGGGGGAGTAAACCAGTCATAGGCTACCTTCACTTGTGCTACTTCGGTACCCTTACGAAAAGAATCACACGAAAATCACAATTTCACATGTGAATTTAAAATTGTCACACAATGTCACACTTGAACTGAACTTGTTCAAGTCTCTTTTTTCTCACATGAAAAGGCAAACAACAGTGGCATTAAATCACATTGAATTCCTAATTTTCACATGATTGACTTTAATGTGAACTACAATTTTTACATGTGAAAGCAAAACTCACTAGTCACATGTAAGGTCATTTAATGGTCTGAATTTTGTGTCACACGTGGTTACAACTAGATTTAAACAGCCTGTTTTCCATTTTTATTGTTAGTCATGCAGCCCTGTCATCTGAGCTCCTCTTCCTTCTCTTTTAATGCTCTGTAAAAAATGAGGAATTTATCCTGGAGCCACGGCCAAGTAATAAATCTTCAACACGAGGCAGTGCACTATAGTAGTAGGAACAGCTAACCATCCCGTGGGGGGGGGGGGGGGGGAATTCGGAGGTTTAGAAAAAGTAATAATTATGCATGGCAAATTTAGCTACATATAACATTCATTTGGACAAGCAGTAGCCTATATGTAAATGGAATATTTTACTCAATTTGTTTGCTCAAAGTTCTGTGCACTGCAGTTGCATTGAATAGGGCCCACTGGGTTTTCACATCTAGAAAACAAAACTGTTCTCGCACTGAATGTGCTTTTAGGCTCGATATAGGCCTACAATTCCATGTTTCCTAATACAAAGTTCTGTCCAGTCTCTTTTCAGTTGTCAGCTCTTGCCTGTCAGTGTAGAAAAAATAGTGCAGCAAGCATGTTAACACATTGTTGGGTCAGGCATCTGAGGCAAACTCAGATATGAATCCCTTGGATGTGTCTCCCCCCACATGCTGTGCAACACAAGTTGAAAAAGTGTTCAATTTCAAAGTTGTATTCATGAGCAGGCCTACAAGGAATTTTTTTATATTCTATTAAATGAATGTTCAAAATGTCTTCAGATAAATTATTTCTGACACAGGACTACAATATGTCAGAACTGATTAACATGCCCTGAACCATTATTGTCCAATATTCGCATCTCTGGACTTTTTTTCTTTTTTCTTTTGTTCAGTGTGCTTCATCATATATCCTCCCTTTACCTTACTTTATTTTCATTTACTCTACTATAGAATTGAATACAAATTACTTGGGTCCTACTGCCTAATTGTTAAAAGTGCAAATCATCTGGTTAATGAAACGAAGGCTTTATGGGAAATAAAATAAATATAAATAAAATTTCAAGATAAAGCAAATGCTAATACATTTTATTAGTACCTTTATGGGACTAGACCAGTCGCCTTAATCACACTGCGGTGGTAGTCATAGCACAGTAGTAAACGAGTCCACTTTCCTGTGCCTGCTGAACCATTTGACATTAAAATAAAACCACGGATTTCAGGAATGAGCCTTCGGAGGAATGAACGAGCTGGAGATGATGTGTAATCGCGGCGATCATACAGTGGAACAACGTGGAATTCCAGGGACAAGGATGACATCATTTTCTACCCTGCGCTTTGGCACATAAAGTGCATAAAGTGGCTCAACGCGAAACAATGACTAGCGCATATGGATAGCCTACTTGAAATGCAGCTCTTTATAGCAGCGCCATTAAGCAGTCTGGGCTCACCACGTTATGAGTCATGACGCAATAATAATTTCTGTATACTTAATAAGGTATTGGCCAATATGCAAAATAAACGAAATGACGCCAGAGTTCTTAAACATTTCTTAGCAATGTTGGCACCCTATTATTTTAGAGATCTAAATTAGTGGAATTAATAAATTGGCTATCTGAAATATATTTTGATTTGGTATTACTTATCGCAGGACGGCAAATGTGTGTGGGTGTGTGTATTACTTTACTTCTATATAGTTAGGTCTCGCTCATACAGTTATCACACACGCTATATTCAATGTAGTAATTCGTTTAACAGTTTGACAAGAGGGAAACGATTATATGCAGACGTTAGATAGGCGGTTTCCTGTAAAGAAATGCTCTCTGATACATTTAAAAACGTTTTACATACACGGGCAACTGTGCTGACCGTCTAGCTCTGCGTTAACTTATACCGTCACTAGAAGTCGTCTGGTTTGAAATCTGTTGTAGAGTACCGCCAGTGAGCGATAATCATGTTGTTGAAAAAGCCAAACTACGTATCATACGGCACATATGTAACGTATGGATACAATGTCTCCTATAGTTTTTCGAAATACACGTCACTGAGTAGCCTAGTTTTAATTATATAAAACAGATGTGGGCAACATTATTGTCTATTTATTATTATCATTATTAGTTCATTTTTATTCGAAATCCCTATAACAATTCGATCACCGGAAGGCCTATACTTTTATTTTATGCCATTATATTCGCCTGTTTATGTAGGCTTAGTAAATAGAAGTTATGACATAGCCTATTAAGTTTAAGATGAACATTGCTGACTGCTAGGCCGACAGTCTGCTATCTGTTTGATTAAGAGCGAATGTCAAGTAGCCTACCCTAGTTTCTTTTTATCGCAATATTTTAAATTGGATCTTGTAAATTGGCCGAGCCTTCAGCATCACTGTAAACAAATGTACCACCTTTTTTAATTAATTGACGTGAATGCTGCGTATACTGTACATATTCTGGTTATAAAAGGGTCTTCTGTAAGCAATGTGCCCCACACACAGCCAGCAGTTTTCCCGTAATTTCCCCTCACATTCGTCTCACTTGTTACCAAGCAACAAGTCCACGCTTCACTGAATCAATTCAGAGAGAGTGCCAATTGCACAATGTCATTGAGTTTGGCAGCTAGACTATAGCTCGCTACAGAAAATAAGTCTGAGTCTTTAATCAGATCAGATTAATTCAGATGATTTAATAGACTCAGTATGTAAAATATCACAATAGTTGGCATCCGTTTGCTTTTACGTGAAAATAGTAGTCTAAATGGTTAACTCACAAAAGACCACAAAATGTGTGATTACAATGTTCTCATTTGAACGTTGATGCTGATGTATCAATTACTAGTGGTAATTGAAAGCAATTGAGTTCCAGAACACTGACTTGAAATTTTCAAGAAAAATAAAAACCTACTCTCAAAGGGTTAAACTTGGTGGCTACCCAATTGTTGTTTTGTCGAATTCGACAATAGTAGGCTACCAATAGTAGACAAAAATCGAAATATTCGAGTCGTACTTACAAACTTAAACAAGCCTAACCTGTTCTTTGGTTTTCACCAGGGTAAAGACAGGTGAAATAACGAATATGTAGCTTTAGCTACTAAAGCGCAATAGGTCTGCTGGGATATTCTTTCTAAGAGCAGGTGTTTAAAAATACTCTATTCACTCACAGAAATAGCCTAAATGTAATCTACTGTGGAGTTATTACATTTTCTTTTTTAAGGAACACATTTCCCAAATGTACCATGGACGTATTACAATAATTACAATAATGTTATATTTGGGTACATAGCCTATATTTTTTTACAAACAAAAAAGGTCCAAGCCAATTATATATTGGCTGGGATTAGCTAAGGACAGCCTATAGGCTACCACCCCAGCGACACAGACTACCTTTTCATTTACGCAGAGCTGTAGCTTGCCCGACATCTGTCACCTTGGATAAATGACGGTTATCCTACTAACCGTGTAAGTACCCGAGCCCCGACAAAATCATAATGGAATTCCTTTCCTAAAGCTCCATGCATTCTCGCAGGTGTGGGGTCAACTGCTTTATTCTGAGACCGGATGACCATATTTGGCCATCTAATGCGCAGTCGAATTTCACGACAGCGTGCTCAGCCAGTGACCGAACCCTCTTTAAGAGGAGAAAAAGGGGCTGGAATAATTGTTCTGTGTGTATGTGACTCATGTAGCTTGCACTATAAATCTGTGCATTTCGAAAGTACAGTCTAATTGTGCCCGATTCCACTTTAAATCGTGAATTCTCGTTGCATTCAAATAAATATAGAACCAAACAAAACCCATAGAGACTCGGAACTTTTACAAAGAAACCAATTTTAAACATTCGCTTTCGTGCGGAGGAGTCTACTCTACTTTGGGATTAAAGGACACGATGGAGACTAGGACGTCTGTTGCCATTGGATTACTTGTATTTTCATTCTATTTTGCGGGAATAGCTTCAGGTTAGTACAATGTCTTTATACATTTTCTTGGTTTCAAAATGACTTGACCTGTAATTTACTTACGCTTACTTAGTCACTCGGTTAACTAAACTGACACCTAATTGGAAATAGCTATTGAACTACAAAACACAGCACAAGGTGCAAAAGCATTCCCAAGGCATATATGAGTAATCATGTCATAAAGAGATCATGGGCACTATTGTTTGCGCGGGAAAAAATGCGAATGTATCCAGTATATTCTATAGCCATTCTATCAATTACAAAATATATAGCCTACGTCGAAAACTGAGACGGTATGTTTCAAAGTTCCCACGGGAAAAAGCAACGTTGTTTCCAAAGAACACCAATGCTGTTTGAACTTGTAGCCAACTATTAATTACATCTACAGGCAGTCACCAACGTATTTCATGTATGTCTGTGTTGCAATGGAGTCGGATCAAAACTTCCACTTTGAAAACATGTTGAGAAATACGCGTTAGAATGACAGATGTCGAACTGACGTCTTACCTGGAGGGTTGTTTATGTTTATGTGATACATACAAACGCAATTGTTAGATTAATTTGACAAATAGCTAGGCTAACTTTCTGCTATTTACATCAAGTTGAACTTGGAACTTCTTTTTTTGTTCTGGCTACAGGTAACATTGATTTCCCTAAGGCACAAGACCTTACCTGGTCGTCATATAACTTCAAGACAATATTAACCTGGGGACCCAAGCCCACAGATTACTCGTACACCGTTGAATATTATGGGTAAGTCAAATTATTAACAAATGATTACATTGTATTTGTCTTTCTGTGAATCTTTGGCTTTCCACTGGGAGAGGACATTCAGATCGTAACAAATAAAGCGCTAAACATAGATTACATAATTAACTATATCGGTTAGATTTATAGCCTCGTCTATTAGGTGCGCTTATGTGTAAACACCAAATAAACAGTCTTATAGAGCTGTGAATCTTTTTAACACAAAGCAATATTTGCGCACTAACGACGACACGCAGACAGCAGATCATATTTGTACAAGGAAGTAATTGTAATTATCTCCATTTTGACGACAGTCACGTTGCCAAGTTCACTCCGTTTATACGCATCAACATGGTAAAAGAGCCTTTCCCCAGACACGGCTTATTTGTCTTGGAAGACTCGCCAGTCTTCATTGAATACCTGCCAATGTTCTGCTGAGATGAATTGTGGCAGTTGCTCAGTATGCAGCACAATACTACAGCAAGAATGTGTTCGCGACTTGACTGCAGAAATGAAATAAATAGAAGTTTAATATTGTTTGTGTTTAGAGGCCATGACCAACTGAAAACGGCATTTGTCAGTTAACATGAATTCAACTACATGATTATTGTAGTAATTGTAAATATTGTATTGTCATTTTGGCGAGAATGTTGTTGAAAAAAACCCCCAAGAAACCAGAAATAAGTATTTTCCTAACTCTTACATGGTAGCTGAGAGCATTAAAAGGATCAGTGATTAACGAAGCCTCGAACAAACCTTATTGTAATTTAAAAAAAATAATAATAATAATATTGTGATGGTCTTATGTACTGGTGTTGAGCCCATTGTTGATGTCTATAACAATTAATGCTAGCCTCCACATGGGTAAAATGTGTTTGACTTTATATATGAAACCCATAGTTTACACCACCTGGCTAGTTAAAACTAGAGGATTATCTTTCTCCATTCCAGAGTGGGCAAAGATCGGGACAGAAATCCACACTGTATCAGGACCAAAAATACGGACTGCGACCTGACCAGGATGCTGACGAACCTGAAGGAATCTTACTACGCCGACGTCCTGTCTGAGCCCGAGAGAGGCACAACCTCTGACATCGTGGAGTTCCCCCACACCAGATCCGAGAGATTCTGCCCATACAAAGACAGTAAGTGTCTTGATCCCAGTCTCATCATGGCCTGCTCACCTTTTGACACAGTGCATTCTAAACACTCTATATACATAGGCAGTTTGTTGCTGGCATACTAATTTTTTGTCCTTTTTCCTTTTGTTATAGCTTTGATAGGAAGACCTGATTTCAAGATCGAGGTAAACAAAGACACAGACAAGATCATTCTATACATAAAAGACCCTATCGCCGCCGTTTATGAAGATGATAGACTGCTGAACATGCGAGACATCTTTAAGGATGACCTGAAGTACAGAGTCACCTACAGAAGGGCTGGAAGCACTGGGAAGGTAGGTTCAAATGGAGAATGTCAGTCATTCACCTACTTTAATTTAACTGTAAAATCTTGATTTAATCTTGTAACAGTAAAACTTATGTGAGTAGAACTGTACAGAAGTGTTTGAGAGACACCAAGTATACAGTACAATAATTGTAACAGTACAATCATTGTCCCTGTGTGTGTGCATGCAAGTGTATGAAAGTATATGTGTAACTGCATGAGGGTATCGTGGGGTCCAAAATCTAATCTAGACCACTAGTGAAAATGCTTCTATTTTGCATTCTTTTCTAATTCAATACAAACTTTTTCATTACTAATTATATTATCAGCATAACAATTTCCCTGTAAAGTTGCATCTTTGAAAAAATGACATTAATTTCAGAATTTCTTAGTATTTGGTATGTCCACCTTTTGCTTTAATGGCAACGTGCACTCAAGCACATTTCCATTAAACTCCACAAATTTGTACAAAACCTGATGATTCATCATGTTATCCCAGCATTATTTGACTATGTTCCGAAGAGCATCTTGTGATGTTACCGAATGCTTTTGTCAGTCTTCTTGTGTCTCCATAAATGTTCAGTGGGGTTGAGGTCAGGTGATTGTGGATTGTGCAGCACTCCTTGCTCTTGTTTGGTCTTCAAGTAGTTCTTGCATGGCTTTGAAGTAACTGTTTAAATGTTTTTAAAAAGTGCAGATGTGCATGTGGATAGATGTGTTACATGTACACAGAAAATCACCAGATATGACACGAGTGCTGTTCTGTTCCGCAGAAAGTGAAAATCACGGACACCAGCGAGATGGAGCTGGATGCTGAGAATGGAGAGAGCTTCTGCTTCAGTGTGCAGGCCTTCATCCCGTCCCGCAGCTCGGGGAAGCAGCTGGGGGAGATGAGCCGTCCCCAGTGTTCGCCCAAGGACGACAAGCCGCTTCTGGAAGGTACGTGGAGAGATCCGAAACCTGGCACAGACCCAGTCCCGATTGAATGAAAGAAACAAACAAGTTCCTCGGAGTCTATTTGAGTGGAGTTTATGCTTTTGCGAAGAGCTTGGCTTTGGGGAAAATGGGAGGCAATTAACAAAAAGCTAACTGCACTCAGCTAAGAACAGAAATAGAAGCAACAAAGTGAAGTAGATAGATTTTGGAACTGGCATCCCATTTGGAATGTTGTGGGTTCAGATCGCATGCAGCTACCCCCCTGCTATTTAACGGTTGAGCGCATTACTTAACTTCTATGGCTTCAATTAATATCCAGCTGCACAAATGGACAAGATGTGAACTGTCGGCCATTTTGATTAAGGGCATCTGCAAAGCAAATAATCAATGTAATAGGAACGGGACATGAAAGGACATGGCGCTGAGTCAGAGGACAACAGGGATTCTACAAAGCACAGTGGAGGCTCTGCATTGCAGTACTCCCAAGATTTCTATTAGCCAGTACAGCGACCATCCCAACTGTGTGTCATCAGGAACACTGCTTCTGGCCGTGTCCTAACCCTTTCCAGCCAATCAGATGATCAGACCATTGAGCAATACAAAACAATGACACGGACAATAGAGGCATGATACTATACAGGATACTCAACAGTGCGCAATCCAGCTCAATGGAACTGGACAGGAAGGGGGACACACATGCTCAGACCTTTCTATCTTTTGCCTTCTCAGAATACGGACTGGGTGTGATCGCAGGAGGCATCCTGGCGGTCACAGTCCTGCTCATCATGGTCATCGCCCTGGTCGTGGTTTGCTGCCGGCGGCGAAGGACCGTGGTCAGATCAGAGAAGGAGAACGTGCCCTTGAGTCAGGCGGAGCCCTGAGTCAGAAGGCAAGATCGGAAACATGGCAGCATCCCCCCTTTTGGTCGATAAACACTGGAAGCACCTTTATTCGGTTTCTGTGAAACTCGAACGTGTTCCAATACGCTGGACACATGTGCGTCTTCACTATCAGCGGTCTGGTCTTAAAAAAAGGATTACAATTTCGGTACTTTTAATCTGTCCTTTTAATGAAGAGTATGAAGAGACTACTGGAATTATTTTTTTACACTACTTTTGCGCTTCAGTTTGCTAGTATTTAAAATTGCAGCATAGGTTTTGTAAACACTAACTCGCACTAAAATACTGATATCCTGATATACTGATATCCGGTATTTGTTTCTATTCGACACCTATTAAGGGGCATTAATTATACTACTTGTTTTGAAATGTTTTATTTATATATTAGATGTATATTTTTTATAGGATATTTATTTATGGGATCGTAGATTGTATTTTCATACATGTGTTTTAATTATTAATGAGTGCATATGTGATTATGTGATTTCCTGTTTTGGAAGTTGTATGTTGATGTAGTCTTCAACTGCTGGAATGAGTCCAAGATGGCAGACTCTTGGTCTGATTCTAGAAAGAGACTGCAAAGTGTTGAAAGAATCATGCCAACTGTATGTGGAGCATGCAGAGCTGTTACTGTGGGTTGGGTTGGTACACTCCTGTAGATTATGTACATAATTTTTAATGGACCACAAACTCACCACTCCTGTCTGTCTGTTCCGTCCATTTTGGACCTACATTAGAGAAAATGTCCAAGAGTGTTTACAAATAAATTCCATGTTTTATCTCTGTGCTTGTTTCCATTTTCTATACATTTATTCATATTGGGGGGGCAAAGCTTTGCTGCTCATTTATTTCCTAAAATAAACCCATGTGTATGTAGTTTTCTTTCTACATTTTTCCTCTTTCTTTTCGAAGGGGAACTTTAAAAAAAAATCTGATCTTTCTGGACTGCAAATGTTTCATTCTCCATTGCACATATTTGGTGCAATAGTCTCTCCCTAGTGCCCTCCAGTGGTTGTGGGAAGAGTTCAGAATTGCATTTGCTTTTGCAAGGAAACACTCCCAAGAGTGGAATTTCATTATCAGATGAATTCAGAGGGAGTAGTTCTTGAGTACTCCATCAGTGTTGAATAACAACGGGACACAGACAGCATAGAAAGTCTAAAGGGACATCTATCAATACCCCTCACATTCCTATGAAGACGGTATGTTTACCTTTCAGGCAGTTCTGGTTGTATTTCATTCGTTAAGGAGACATTGTTTGCTGTAACTGAGTGGGTTAAACAAGTTTTACTTTGCACATCCTCTTTAAAAAATATCTGTATTCATTAAATGTCAGTTATTGCCTGGGGTGGCAGCATGGTATAGTGCATGAAGCAAGGTACTACTATACTACCCCGAGGACTGCAGATTCCTCAATTTGGCCTTTGATCCAAATGTGACAATGTATATCATGTAAGAGGAAAACAGCAATGTCAACTTAAATAGAAAGCAGAGCTAGTAGTAGTGGCTAGGATTTTAGTATAATTCAACTAAATGGTAAATGTCTGTATTTATATAGCATTCAAACACACACCAATGGTGATTGGCTGCCATGCAAGGCACAGCTCATCAGGAGCATTTGGGGGTTAGGTGTCTTGCTGGGACACTTCAATACACCCAGGGAGGGGTCGAACCGGCAACCTCCGACTGCCAGAAGACTGCTCTTACCACCTGAGCGAATGTTGCCCCTTTTACTAGGCAATTAAAGGATTTCTGACAGATTTATTGTAGAGTCAAAACATTCATACGTAATTTTTGTAAATTAGCCAACTTAGGCGATGCTCATTTCTACAGTATGTACCTGACAGGGTATGTGTCAATATTCTAAAAGCCTGGAGCACGACATACACCATTAATGTGAACTACTCAGAATTGAATATAGTACTATTGTATTAACTAATACTGGCTGTGCCAGTCACCTCCAAAACAAAGCTTGTGCGAGTGCAATGGCAACCAACCCTGATTCAACTACATGTTCTCAAGCTCCATTGCTTAGAATGTCTCACAATGAGTATTGCACTGCAGTACTAAAATCACTGGTGCTAAAATCACAGTTGCCACCATGTTGGGTATAAACCATAGCCCTGGTTAATCAGGTGGAGGAAGATATCTTATCTTAATGAACTTTCACACACATTCCTCAAGCGATACTTGGGCATATTGTTTTGCAAGAGCCCTCTGGGACCATAAGAATATGTCACGCCTTATGACCCAAACTCCACCGTCTCCTCTGTAATGGGTTTGAAGTCGTAGTTCCCTCTTCCATCCATATGCAGGTAGTACTGCCAAAAAAAAGAAACAATAATTTTTACAACTACATCTTAAAATGTGTGTATTGTTGAATAATCCAATTCTACCAGAAAAGCACTTTGAAGCCGTTTACCACATGAACAATGTGTACCTGAACTACCAAATAAGAAGTACTCTTCTCTTTAAATGAAAATGTGGAATAAAATATGTCAAAAGTATTGTTTTGATAGCTGCAGATTCACATTTTGGAAGGTGTACCTAATGTTTTATTTTTTGCATTTTATAATATTTACAAGTTCCATTTTCTAAAGTGCAGCCTTCTTGTACAGTTGAAAATGAAACTTCATTGTTTATATTCATTATGGTACTATCAAGTGTCTCATATGCTTCCTGACTGACTTATGATTTGCATGTGGTCTCACCTCATGGTGTTTCCATAGAGACTTTCTATGAGAAACTGTGAACAAAGTAATGCCAACCTGAAAAGATAAGCACAAAACAGAACAGCCTTATACTGTATATCAATCAAAATAAAAAATATGCACTCTTATTTTAACATCCACTTCTATCTGTTAATATGAACACCTCATATCACACAGATAGATTTCAATGAGCCTGTTATAGGATAAGATACTTACTGCTTGTTTGTAATACTGTATGTTTAAACTGTAATTCTGAACATTCTCTAATGTTGTACTTTTTTATCTGAGTCTTGCTGAGATGGGTTCAAACAACTACCAATTCTAAAGGAAGTCTATGCAGTGGAATGATCTCACATGTAACCAGGACAAATTATACCAGGACAACAAGCTACAATCCATCACCGATTGGTGTACTGGTACACTGGGTGGTTACCTTCCTGCAGTGGTTGTAGATGTAGTCTTCCACATCAACACTCACTGCACTGGTGCACTCATCCAGGATGGCGAACTGGGGCTTGTGATAGAAGAGCCGTGCCATCTAAAAAACACAGCAGTAACAGAGAGGTCAACACAAGGCCAGAAAGCGATGTCACATCAATTCCCCTCAAAACCATGCATGGTGAAGGTTCTGACCATTTTAGCGTTCAGGTTCAGCATTTCCATTTTTACAGTGAAAGAGGAAGACTCTTAAAAAAAAAAAAGGATTTCAACCGATAAGGCACTAGGCCTGGATTCAATTAACATTCTTCATTTAATTGTGAGTCTAAACTTAACTCCTGCGGACCCAGGAGAAAAGTGATGCAAGTGTCTTTGATAACAAAAACATGTTTCAGTGAAAATATTTTAATTAAATTTAATTTTATGTCCCTTATGTTAAGGGAAATACTGTATAGAACTCAGGGAAGCCAAAATGTAATGTCCTTGCTTGAGGATGTAGGGTTTCAAAAGGTTAAGTATGTATTCTAGATGGGTACCGTGTGATTTTAGGTGTGGTTCGGAGCCTAGCTCCCTGACCATTAGCTTAGCTACCTGACCATTCCAACTTACAGCCATTCTCTGTTTCTCCCCACCGCTGAGGACATCCATCCAGTCCCGCACTGAGTCCCAGCTGCCTTCCCTGTCCAGGATGTGTCCCAGCTGGACGTTGTCCAGATACTCCTTCAGCACCTATCTCAGTGGACATAACACCATCATCATCATCATCATCAGCACTCCATACTGAGTCGTCCATCTTCCAATACATACTCTCTGTTTCTGCCTACACTAGGAACAAACCAATGGACTAGTTAGAATGATTAAAATTTTCACTATGATATTTCCAAACCACAATTTTTGGGGTTTTAAATATTCAAGTAATATACTGTAGCAGTTTAAGACGACTCATACACAAAAACATATGCACACAGTTTTTGTGTTCTCCATGGCAAAAGTGTTGTGAAAGTCATGGCGCAATGGCCAGGGTCCTTCCGTTGCTAATAGGATAAAGGTCAAGAGTGCATGCATGGGAAGGACTAGTGGAAGGAGTTGCTGGAGAGAGTGGGAGTTGCAGAGGAAGAACCAGATGTCGCAATGGCAGTTTTGAGTTTTTAATAGACACCATCTGTGATTAATTTGAGTTGAGGCAATTTTATTTATTCTATTTTATACAACTACGGAAGGATGACTTGCATTTTTTACCACCCACCACTGTCTGCTGTGTCATTAATTTGGTGGAGGCATGAAGTCTGAGTCGGCAAACTAGAACACACCTGATCACTGTACACAGGCAAATATATATATTTTTACCATGTTTTTAGTGGCCACAGTTACAGTTTTCTGTATATACTTCGTCCTTAAATAACTCTTTCAAATACTGAAAGAAAAAGTCAGCAAAGAACGCAGAAATGGCGAGAAGGCTGAACTGGCATGGTCCTAAGGAGGTGAGGTACAGTGGGAGCAATAATTATTTTATCCCTTGCTGATTTTGTAGGTTTGGCCACTTAAAAAGAATGGAACTGTGTAGAATTTTAATCATAGGTACATTTTAACATTGAGAGACAGAATATCACAAAATAATCCACAATAACAACATCATATACATTTTATAAATTTATTATTGTATTTTTGTATGAAATAAGTATTTGATCCCCTACCAATCAGCAATAATTCTGGCTCCCACAGACCAGTTAGTTTTCCATTAAGAAGCACTCCTAATCTCAACTCATTACCCAAAACACCTGTGTCAACTCGTTACATCGTTATGTAGCTGTATAAAAGACACCTGTCCGCACAATCAATCAGATTCCAACGTTTCCACCATGGGCAAGACAAAGGAGCTGTCTAAGGACATCAGGGACAAAATTGTAGACCTGCACAAGGCTGGGATGGGCTACAAGAAAATAAGCAAGCAGCTTGGTGAGAAGTTAACTGTTGGAGCAATTATTAGAAAATGGAAGAAACACAAAGTCACCGCCAATCTCCCTCGGTCTGGGGCTCCACACAAGATCTCGCCTCGTGGAATATCAATGACCATGAGAAAGGTCAGGGATCAGCCCAGTACTACACAGGAGGAGCTTGTTAATGACCTGAAGGCAGTTGGTACCACAGTCACGAAGAGAACCATCAGTAACACACTACCAATCCCAAAGCCAAATCCCTCTCCTCTGTCCTCATCTTCCTCGACCTGTCGGCCGCCTTTGATAAAGTCAACCTTCTCTCATCGCTGACTGGGATGGGTGTCACAGGATCTGCACTCGCTTGGTTTTCCTCCTACCTCTCTGGTCACTCCTACCAGGTGACTTGGAGGGGCTCAGTCTCTAACCCTCACCCCCTACAAACTCAGTCCCGCAGGGCTCAGTTCTTGGTCCTCTCCTCTTCTCGCTATACACCATGTCTCTTGGTTCTGTTCCCATGGCTTTTCTTATCACTCTTACGCCGATGATACCCAACTCTTTATTTCCTTCCCCCCCGATACCCAGGTCACCACACAGATCTCTGCCTGCTTCCCACCACCTGAAGCTTAACCTTGCCAAAACTGAGCTTCTCTACATCCCGGCTAAGTCCTTTCCGTCAATCGACCTCTCACTGACTGTTGAGGACTTTGTAGTTTCCTCCTCCCGTACGGCAAATAAACTTGGGGTAACTCTGGCTCCACAAATATCCTCCACTGCCAGAACCTGCAGGTTCTTTCTGTACAATATACGCTATATCCATCATCTCCTGATGGAGAAAGCCACCCAGCTCCTAGTCCAGGCACTTGTCATTTCCCGCCGGGATTACTGCAACTCCCTCTTAGCCGGTCTCCCAGCGTGTGCCATCAAGCCCCTCCAGCTGGTCCAGAATGCTGCAGCCCGCCTGATCACCGGTCAGCCCAAGTCGGCTCATGTCACCCCGCTTCTCATTGGCCTCCACTGGCTTCCTATTGCCGCACACATCCGATTCAAGGCCCTAGTGTTGGCATTTCAGGCTGCTAAGGGGACTGCCCCACCTTACATACAATCCTTGATCACTCCCTACTCCCCAGCTAGACCACTCCAGTCTGCCAGCTCTGGTCGCCTTATGGTTCCCTCACTACGAGCACCTGGTGGTCGAGCTGCATGTTCACGCCTGTTTTCCGTTCTGGTTCCTGAGTGGTGGAATGACTTGCCTACCACTGTCAGGACAGCAGAATCCCTCCCCCTATTTTGACGCAGACTAAAAACACACCTTTTTCAAACTCTACCTTAGCCCTCCCTCCTGATTTCCCCCGCCCCCCTTTCTGATATCCCTATCCCTCTTGTCTAACCCCCCCCAAAAAAAAAAAAGAATTTGCACTTATGACGACTATATGTTTAAAACAGCACTTCCTATGTATTTTCCTAGTTATGGATGTGATGCTTTGACTTGTGGAAGAACCTATGCACTTTGGATTAAAAACGTCTGCCAAATGACTAAAATGTAAATGTAAATGTACACTGTGAAGGATTAAAATCCTGCTGCGCGCGCAAGGTTCCTCTGCTGAAGAAGGCACATGTACAGGCCCATCTGAAGTTTGCCAAAGAACACCTGAATGATCCAGAGGAGGCTTGGGAGAAGGTGATGTGGTCAGATGAGACCAAAATAGAGCTATTTGGCATCAACTCGACTCGCCGTGTTTGGAGGAAGAGAAATGCTGAGTACAACCCCAAGAACACCATCCCCACTGTGAAGCATGGAGATGGAAACCTTATGCTTTGGGGGTGTTTCTCAGCTAAGGGGACAGGACGACTTCACCGTATTGAGGGGAGGATGAATGGGGCTATGTACCAGGAAATTTTGGGCGACAACCTCCTTGTTATTGTGGATTATTTTGTGATATTCTGTCTCTTAATGTTAAAATGTACCTATGATCTTTGTAAGTGGGCAAACCTACAAAATCAGCAAGGGATCAAATAATTATTGCTCCCACTGTAAGTTCATCTGCTTCCCAATTTGGTTTGAGGAAGTTGACTTTCTCCAGTTTGTTCATGGTTACAGCCACCCCCACTCAACAGACACACAGCCACAGACACACACTTCTACCATTCTATTTTTATAGCCAGACCTTAACACACCATAGGGTCATAACAACACTGACTGGGTGTAAAGGCTGCTCGGCCACATGGGAACCCCACCTGATCTGAGATTCCTCGGCTTCTCTGGTCGCTGTGTGTGTCTGGATAGATCACCTGATCCCTCAAGGAGCCCAGGGTCATGTACGGCCTCTGAAATGAATATGGACAGTATGTTGTTTCCACCTCTGATGTATACTCACTGGGCACTTTATTAGGTAGACCTGTACACCAGCTTGTTAGACCAATAAGTCCAAAACATAGGTCTAACATGACCTAATAAAGTGCTCACAGAGTGTATATACAGTACAGTACCGTAGGCGTGCAACCTAATTCTCATTGAAAGCTAATAACCCACAACTTAATATTTAGTCCTTTCGCACTAACATTGTGGTACAATCATAAAGCAACGAGAATGAACTATGGTTTAAGACCATGACTGATATATTATTACCAAAAAAGATCAGAATAAACTCAGTAGATCAACAGATTAAAATACTGTATGAGATAACAGCCAAGTCAGTCATTGCAATAAAGAGACTTCCATTTAGTTTGAAGAAACTACCTGGTTGAAGGATAATTTTTGTCTTACCTGGGGAACGTAAAACAGCTTTCCTCTCTCTGGTTTGGTGAGGCGGCCCCCAAACAGGGGCCAAAGCTGATAAATAATTGGAAATGAGCAGAATTAGGCAAGTCCAGCCTTCTATACAACCACTTTCATACTTAAATGCTGTTCAGTCATTTACTTCACGCAAACAATAAATAAATCACTGGGAGCACAATAGCAGAGGAATCAGTATGTTGATTAAGTTTTTCCATTTACGTGCGGGTTAATTTTATACGAAGTGAAATTCAAAGTCAAAGAAAAGCAATACATTATCATCCCTCTGTGAAAATGTGTCTTGGACATCAAGATAAGGCTGAACTTTAGTTGGCTAGGTAAGCAGTGTTTGGATAGTTAACTTTGGTGACTTTTGCTCTGTTTGTTTGTTTGTTCAAAAAAAAAAAAAGCCCCTTGTCCTTATCTTTGTTGTACAGGTAGCAGTTGAAATTGTACTTACCTCTAGGGTCTTATTTATTTACTTATCTTACTTATCCCTGGTTATGGGTATGCACTTTGTTGTACGTCGCTCTGGATAAGAGCGTCTGCCAAATGCCAATAATGTAATGTAATGTAACTTAAATGTGTTGAGACTAGATCTGGGCATTCGCCACTCCATACTTGCCTCTCCAAGGACTCTGAAAAGTGAACTCTTCCCACAACCATTAGGACCACAGACCAAAACATTGGTTCCAGATGATACCTCAGGGCAGGAAACAGTAAATTTGTAACAGATACATTTGAATGTTGACACTATCTCAACATTTGGCTTATTTTCTAGGTAAAGCAATGAAAAAAACAGAGATGAGGTTTTGATAAATACACACAGGAAGTGCACTTGAGGCCTCCACCATGAGTGCTGTTTCCTACTCAATCATACTCATATTGACAAAGCAACTTACAATGTTATTATTATTCATGTAATGAATGCAAAATATGAATACATGTAGACACACCTCTATGGCCAAGTCTCTGATTAGAATGTCTCCGTTGGGTGTTGCTAAGGGTGTGTGCTCAAACCTATAAAACAAAAATACATAAGAATCAAATATATTAATAGATTTCAAAAAAGCTATGCATTTGTTACATTTATATGATACTGCCTTCCTTGATTATAAATAAAACATATACTGTCCTTTTATATGTATAGGATTAGTCTAAACACTTAATCGACTCTTTTACTTTATTCCATTTGTGAGAAATTGGCCATGCTCAAAATATCAACAATACTTTGTTGTATTAAAGATTGAGAAATATTCATATCTATGATAAGACAACATATCTATTTTTAATATTTAAAACATACTTGATTAGATTGTCTGCATTGATGATCTCTCCACTTCCTGGGACTAGTGCTTTTTGAAAGCCTTCCATTTCTTAGAGAAAAGAAACAAACACCTTAAATACTTAAATACTTAAAACACTAGCCATTCCAAAGAACACTGATATGGCAGGTATCTCCTGCTGTATCATCCTGAAAATACAATGGCTATCAAAAATATCCAGGTTACCTTTCTCTTGAGAGACCATGGTTCGCTCGTATTTCCCAGCATTCAGATCTTTAAGTACCTTTGACAACTCAGTGATACGGGCGGTGAACCTAACATAAAGAACACAATCCTGTAAGTACAAATCAGTTATTACATCTCCATGAAGATGGAAAGGACAGAAGGATGGATGGGACACCAAAGAGAAGATGAGACACACTAATCTGGTCTGAAGAGCTCACTCTTTCTGCCTTGCCAGAAATATTACTTCACAGATAGTGGAGTTTCCAAACCCTTAGTTATTTGAGTCAAGAAAGTTAAAATCGACTGGACGGTATACAGACTACTCACCCATACATCTCCTTTAGTGATTAACTGAGGCAATTAAGATTAAGTATGTGCTCACAGGAATAGTAGCAATAAAAGACCTGCAGCATTCCGGTTAGTAGCTCAGACATGGCCTGCCTCAAATAATTCACTATTCATTCATTTATTCCTGCTCCCCTTGCTGACTAACTACTACAAATTAGTCACACATTTGCTCATTCTATTAATTTGTTCTGCTACAATTAGTTAATTCATCCATTCCTCATCCCTCAGTCACTGGCTGAATAACTGACTGACTCACACTGAGTGAAGCCACCCCTGCAGAAAAAGCGAGTTGGCTAAAGTTTACAGGGATTTAGGCGAGGCTCACCCAGACAGCCTGGTCATTTCCCTTCCGGCCAGAACAATCCTCCCTAGAGCGATGGACATGCTCAGCAACATGCGGCCACTCTGGTGGTAGTCCTGCAGGAGAAAGGGGGCGATGACAACTGAGAACTTTAGTGGCTGCCTAGGGCAAGATACTTAAATCACCCACTTGAGGCCAGTAGTACTTTCTTTTCAAGCCCCTCCATTGTTCATTAATTGATTAAGCAAGACCATATAAGGTTCTAGCTGACATTTTTGACGGAAATGAGTTGGTGTCATATATTCTATTCATAAAATATATGTTCGTAAAATATCCGAAATATAAAATAAGTTTTACAAAAATGTACTGGTAAATTTAGGAAAAAAAGAGGAAAATGTAAAAGGCTGTGTCCCATTCACTTTAGTATCTGTGAAGTACAATATATCAGAACCACTCAGACTGTCACTGACTGGCCAGAGATTCCACTCCCAGTGTCTCAGATTGAAATTTATTTGAGGAAGAAAATGAAAACCTGCAGTACTAATGGCCTTCAGAGCCTGATTGGTTGGCCTGCCAAGATTCCACCAAGATGACACCTAATCCAGGAAGTCACACATGATCCCAGAAGAACATCCAAAATATATGTTATGAAATCCTGGCAAGTCCAACCAACATCCATGAAGCTTTTGCAGTCACTGCTGAAATAGTGTGTGGAAAATGAGTCTGGAAAATAGTGAGTGTGGAAACAGCGTGAACATAATAACCATAGACCATATAAAAAGGATATAACCCCGACACTCACCTCCATCAGCTCGCCATGTGTGCTGTTCTGGTGACGGGGGTGGGAGTGGTCCAGGAATGGCCGGCTCACCACCAAATAGCCCACCACGGTCGCAAAGTCTACAGACACAAAGAAGATTTCAGGGCCTTACAACAATCCTGTGCAATGATAACTACTAATTTAAGGGTGGTTTCTCATGAAACCAAAAATAGGAAGAGCCTTGACAATAACCCATCTGATTTCAACCAATCATTGCAATTTGACTTGTTCATGGAAGTACTGATTGGCAGGAAGGTTCACTCAGAAATGTTGGTACGATAAGTAGCTAAACAAGGTTAAAAAAAACAAAACTTGTTGCCGGGGTGGTACCTTATAGGTGCATAGAATTGTACCCCTAGCCAGCAATATATATGACAAATTTTAAAATGTTTTGCTTGGAAAACCCAAAGCGAACATTACTGTACTTTCATGGTAGAATTGGGAAATTTGATCCTTGAACAACAAAAACGTACCACCACTGTCACTATATTTCTTATAGTGTAGTTCCACTACACTAGGAATTGTAGTTCCACCCATTAGGAATTTCCTGAAGACTCCAGGCTCAATGTTTTCATTCATAGGGGAGTCAATTTTTTGAAGAGGGTCTCTTGTTTATATTCAAAATAATACATGTTGCACTGTAGCATGTGCCAGACTAATTGTGAAAAATGTAAGCCCTTGACAGCTTTCGAGAATTTCAGAACCGGCAATCTTACACTTCGCAATGATACTGTCCACAAACCCCATGGAGAAGTGGAAGAATATGAAGTTGTGCAAATGATTAACCTGAAAAAAACATCAGATAAAGAGATGTGTTACCCAGTTGAATTACATTTGTCACCTTCATGGTAGGCTCCATTTTCAACAATGCTGTCTTATTTTTTACTAGGTACACCGTAAAACAATTGCTCACCAGTTTATTGAAGGCTGAGTGGATTGTCTGCTTTTCTCTCACATTACCATGGTAGAAGGCAATCTCCTCACTGTTAAGGGATGAAGGTTGAGAGGGCTTGAACTGAGCAAAGTAATCTCTGCCAACTGAAGTGGAATGTTAAAAAACTCAAAGGGAGCTCACCTGTTTGTGAGTAGACGTGAGTTGACATATCGGTACTCCCCTTCGTACCTCTGCTCCGTGACAGTCATTTTGCCAATGGGCCTTCTTAACCTCGTCAGTATCAGCCCAGAGACCATAAGGTATGCCATCATGGCTGCAGGCCCCTTGATTTCACAATAAGTCACACAGAGGCATGCACCTTGCTTATGAGAAGACCCAAAGGTGAGCCTTTCCAGTGTAGCATATTCTTCCAATAAAAGACTTCATCAGACACCACCACAGTGAGTTACAGTAATAAAAAAATATATGAGATATCTTACAGTATTTTACCATTCATCATCATGAAACGTGGGGAATTTCTCAACGAGTTTTGCATTAATGTCAACAACGTTTGTGGATTGGGTAATCTCTAAAAGTCAGTTGGTCAGTTGGTCAGTGTTTAACAGTGTGGATGAATGCTCTCTGTTGGGGCAGGGGGGATGAACCTCACCTGAGCACCGATGGCTGTCGTCAGCTTGAAGATGTACAGGCTGATATCAAGCAGGGGCTGGAGGAAAAAGGAATTGTAATTTCATCTCTTACTATAATAGATTAGAACAGTGATGACTGTCCTGATGCTGGGGAGTTGCCTCAAAAAATGAATAAACTTAGTGCAGCACCAAGTTAAAAGGCCGGGGCAATTTTTCTCCAGGTGAAAAAATAGAGTAACGTGCTTTATTAAATGGGATAGAACAAGTAAAAAAAGAAAGTACTAATGGGTATAGACACTAGGTCTTCATCGGGGTCATAAAAACAATAGGTTGCATACGGAGTATGCCAGATGGCTTTTGTTGTTAGCATGAGCTCAATTAGTTGATTACACAGTCAACTCAGCTTTCAGTATGTGCCTTCTTGCGTCTCTGGTTTCTGATGTTTTAGGTAGAAAAAAACAAGACAGATGACCTTGTGGCTCTCCAGGACAAGTTAGCCAGCCCTGCACTATAAGATAATGCATATCACATAAGACCTCTAGAACTGACAAGACTTGGTTTTGCAGAAGCCTGACTGCACCTTGATTATGTTGGAATAAAGGTCCACCACACTGTTGCAGAACCTCTCTACATCCTGTGTTAGGAGCTGGTCTGCGTTTGCAATACGGTTGTCCAGGTTTCCCATTTTGTAGTATGTGTAACCTCTGGGAAAGAAACAGTAATTGTTACATTGATCCTAGTCACTCGTCCGCACTAGGAAGCTGTGCTGGCATAATTTCTGATTAGGGTAACCTTGAACATAGCCTTGGGTATAACATTTACGATAACATGGTTTGAAGTCAAGATAACATCTGTAAAAAAAAAACTTAAAAAAACATGCCGCAAAATGAATTCACAATAAATAACTAGTTGCAGGTGGAAGTGTCTAACTGGCTGAGGCTGGCTAACTGGGAGGTATGACTGAGGCAATGGGGTGAATGAGTGCTGAAAAATATTTCACCAGTAATGGCTTACTTCAAATATTCTTCGTAGAGGTGCTTGGTTAGTCTCACGCGAAAGCAAAGCTTGAGCTCGTTCAGACCCAGCTTCAAGAAATTGTTCACCAGTGATATCTGAAATAAGAATATTGGGGAAATAGCTTGATGCTCAAGGAATGACATAAGCCAAAAAAGATTAGTATACTTTAGCAGCCAAGCATTTCTGTAAGCGATACGTATCATACAATATCCATACCCATTCATTGCTCCACAGAAACCATGACACAAGACCAAGTGAAAACTTAATGACCATGGCATCTTGACACAATAAGATGCATATAAAATAAAATAGGCAAAAAATAAAATACTTCCTTCACTTCAAAATACAGATATTATAAAGCTGATCTAATATTCTAGTAATATATTAAATATTTTAAAATGACATGCCACTTTCAGGACTTTTGGAGTTCATGTCCAGAAAGAAAGGGGGTAAAATTGCAAAAATAATGGTGAAATGCAGACTTACAAATGGCATGATTTTGATGAAGCTGAACAAGTGCTTCTTGAAATATGTTATGTTGCGTCCGATAATTGCACTGCAAACCAAAAACGTACACAAAACAGGCAGTCATCACATACAGGCATGCAGATGAAACATCAGAAAAATGTAATGATGGTAGCTGTTGGGTGAGCAAACAGTTCATACAGCAAGATATAGTGGCCTGGTCTGGCAAGTCTATCTAAAGCAGCAAGCTGTGTGACCCCAAAACCATACTTGTGCCAGAAAACCCTGCTGTGATGTGGAAAATGACAAAGCATAGAGACTATTTAAGCTGCTTAGGGGCATTGAATGGGGTGTATCTGTTAGTCACCATTTTATAAATGTATTGAGAACAACCTCTTAAATGTGAAGCTGCAGAATTCAGGATTTGCACACACAAGTATGGGTCATGCAGTAAAGGAAGAAAGCTACACACAGTTTTTGATTGGAATGCTTTTCCATGCATTTGACAATTACCACAGGTATTACAGCAATATAGGAATAAAAGTGCATCTTGAATAACTTCATTTTTCTGCTTATGATTCCACTGTAATGGAAGATGTAATTAATGGTTGTATAGTGAACACGATATAGAAGGTAGTTCAAGTTTACAAGGTTAAAAATATAAACTGCATCATTGAAGGCCTTAGTTTTGTGCATTCTTACCTTTCTATCATGGTGGAATTCTGGATCATCCACACATCACAGTATGTCCGAGACACAAGCATAGCTGCGATGAGAAGCAGGTAGCCAGACTATGGTGGGAGCACAAAGGCGCTTACACCCTTAGCTGTTGTTCTTCTGCTCTTTACATTACATTACATTAAATTACATTACATTAATGGCATTTAGCAGATGCTCCTATGCTCAAGGGCCCAACAGCTGTACAGATTTTTATAGTGGCTACATCACATTTTAAGATCAGTCAATATATTCAGTATTGATGGATTTCGACATATCATACCAGCCTTTTCAACATGGATCATTTTTTAGATTTTTTTAAATCTGATTATGTGCCTTTGCTTTAGAGAGTGGGGACATATGTTTTAATACTTACTTACTTAACCAGTCCCAAGAGCCATATAGCACTCAAGCGTAACTACCGTGAAATCCCAAGAGTGCCATATGGCACTCTCGACAGTATCCTGTACCTTTTCAACCAATCAAAATGCTATTCCATTACATTTTCTCAACCAAAGCCAAAACCTCTTCATACCAGGCTTGAGACTGAAAGTGTTAAAGGCACTTCCTGTGCCAATATTGAGCTGGACTATTGAGTTATGAATATTAAATTAAACGAACTGGTCTATTGAGTTATACATATAAGACAAACAAACAAGTGAATAAATAAATACGCTGATGCATCGGTCACAACAACATCACAAGACGAGAACAGGGATCCATGTCTGTAGAGCATTTATTTATACCTGAATAAACCCACCTCTTTGCAGAATATATGTGGAACCATGATGCCTATGATCCGGCAAAGGCGAACAAAGAACACCTTATCCACTCTTGCACGGTCTTTCTTTCCATCCTTCTACTCATAAAAAAACATATGAAAGGCGCAAATCCACCAATACATATCTGCAGCCCATTTTTAGTACAAAATTAGCACCTAATTTTTATCTCAAAATGTTAGCATTGAATCATCTTACTGGAGCTGTTACTATCATCAGCCACTAATAGGCCAACATCCATTTTTGCTGCTCTTAAAAAGCAAAAAAAGACACTTACACTGGAGCTCACTAGAACCTCTGGGACACCTTTTTTACTGTGAAGAATAAAGACAGTGATTCATGAAATGGAGAAATCAACCACAAACGCTCAGCTACAGCTGGCTAGTTTACTGAACATCATCTTGGGGCAATGGTGGATAGGAAGTATGTTAAAGTCAGTGGAACACAAAAGCTGTGATGATGATCAATAGGGGAAGCTGCAGAAATTTCAGAATGAATTAATTTAATTTTGAATTCCAACAATATACACTCAGTGATCACTTTATTAGGTAGACCTTTACACCTGCTTGTTAATGCAAATATTTCATCAGCCAATCATATGGCAGCAACTAAATTCATACAAGCATGCAGACATGGTCAAGAGATTCAGCTGTTTTTCAGACCAAATGTCAGAATTGGGAAGAAATGTGATCTAAGTGACCGTGGAATGATTGTTGGTGTCAGACAGGGTGGTTTGAGTATCTCAGAAACTGCTGATCTCCTGATTTTCATGCACAACAGAGTTTGCGAAAAACTAAAAACATCCAGTGAGCAGCAGTTCTGCAGACAGAAACACCTTGTTAATGAGAGAGGTTTGCTGGTTATGCTGTACTAAGGTGTTTGTGATCTGTCCAAATTGGCGACAATTAATTGTAACTCCAGCTATGATAATTTCATAGCTTTTTTTGGAGGAGAAGTGAAGCACAACACCTTTATCTGCACGAGGTATGTAATGCAGCTCTTACAACTAGGATAAACTGAAATGTTTGATTTGATTTGATTTAGATCCTTAAACCTATTGAAGAAAGACCATGACATTTCTTCATGTTTTCATGGCTGCTTAGTCGTGCCAACTAGCGGTAGCCTTGAGTTTTGATGGCTGTATTAAAGAAAACTTGTTCCGAATGCAGTACTCATTTTCAATTATAAGTCCAGTGAGCACCATTATCCAGCGACACATTCAGTAATTTCATCCACTTCAGATGAACCATTTAGAAATGACAGCACCTTTTGTACATGGTCCCCCCATTTTAAGGTACTACAAGTATTTATGGAATTGGTGACCATACATAGAAGTCAACACCAGCAGCACTACAGGGGATGTACAAGACGCAAACCACTGATAAGCCTTCAGAAAGAAAGGCAAGATTTCAGTTTGCTAAAAAGCACTTAAAGAGTCTGGAAGAGTCCTGGAACACTTAAAGAGTCCTGGAACAAAATCTTGTGGACAGTTGAGACAAAGTTGTACCAGAGTGATGGATAAAGGAAAGTGTGGAGAAAAAAAAGAAATGCCCATGATCCAAAGCATAGCACCTCGTTCGTGAAACATGGTGGAGGGGGTGTGATGGCTTGGGCCTGAATGGCTGCCAATGGAACGAGCTCACTTGATCGTCTTCAACGACGATGTGACTGCAGACAGAAGTAGAGCAATGAATTCTGAAGTCTACAAAAATATTTGATCTGCTTCATCATGCAACAAGACAATGACCTGAAATGTACTGCTAGAGCAACAAAGGGGGTTTGACGGCCAAAATGTGGTAAATTATTGACAGGCCAAGTCAATCACCGGATCTCAATCCAACTGAAGGCAAGAAGTCCCCGAAACAAGCAGGAACTGAAGATGGCTGCAGCACAGGCCTGGCAGAGCATCACCAGGGAAGATACCCAGCGTCTGGCGATGTCTATGCGTCACAGACGTGAAGCAGTCATTGCATGCAAAGGATATGCGACAAAAGGTTCTATAATTTATAAATGGTTCATCCGATATGGATGAAAATACCCTCACATTAAAGCTGACAGTCTGCACTTCAACATTATTGTGACTGTATCCTTTCAAACTGAAAGTGCTAGACTGCAGAACCAAAATAACAGAAAAATGTGTCACTGTTCAATTAATTGTGGTGCTCACTGTATATTAGCCTGCGTTCGCTTTCTCATCACTCAAACCTGGGTTGACACCGCGCAAATAGGTTACCAACCTCAGAAACCAACTGAATCGTCTCGCTACATTCATGTAGCTAACAATCTTGCAAATTAAATCATATTCCACATGCAACCTTTGCAGTATTATTGCTTATCTAAATTTGGAACAAAGTTATCAACGTCGCCAAAGCGGTCACTTCGTAAGAGTGGACAATTTCTTCGCCAGTGGAAATAAATAGGTCCTTGGTAGTTACAAGTAGCCTAACCGGGCAACAGCCGTTTAGTCAAATTCTCTATACTATACGCTCAGGATGAATCTATTTAGGTCCCAAGAACATACTCTAGCCACATTTGGGGAACATTTTTTAAAATATATTCCATGCGGTAATTATTTGTAAAGCTAGACTACATACCCATTTAACTTGGCCGAACGTCGCCTTTGCTTTAGGAAATACAGAAGAAGCAATATACCCCCAGCTATGGAAGAGTTCTTAGTTGTCAAGTATTTACTGACCAACGCCATGTTCCCGACACTAACCTTGAACTTCAACCATAGACGTATCTGCAAGACTAAATAACACGCCCTCTGGCCATATAAATCGATCAATAACCAGAAACAAAAAATGTATCTTTCATTCTCGTTTATTCATTGAATTGCGGTCCTAGTTTTATTGGGGAAATTACCTTTGGGATACATGTGTCTGGGGTCTTCTCGGACCATCCGGTTACATTAGATGCCCAGATGATCATTGTTTTATTAATTCAGAAAAAGGGAAGACAGTTTGCATGTATTTTCATTTGTATATTGTATAGCCGTAAAGTCGTTAAATAAAGAAATAACGCCCATATACTGCTATAATTAAAATGAAATGTTTGTCATTTGTTCATCACTTAACTTAGTTGTCTCTCTGGACCACTCCCCACGCGGTTACTGCAGTTAATAATGGTTTGTTTTGTCCCTCTTCTGCGCAAAAGTCACTGGCGCGGTTTGAGAGTCTGGAGGCTGTAGTGTATAGCATTGAACTGTTCAATGCTGTGGGGCCGAGAAGCCTTGCAGTTCTGTGGCAGCCTCAGAATGTAGAAAAATAGCACAGCGCTTGTCCATCGATGATCAAGACATCGGTAATCGACTACAGGAAAATAAGCAAGATGGCGGATGAAACGCCCGATGCGCAGAAAGCCAGCGCTAAGGTAACTAATTAACGGGGTGCATATCTGAATTTTGTAAAGAGAATAAAACTCCGGTTGTTAACAATATACGTAGTGACTGAAGCCAAAAATACGAAAACTATGTTCGTTGGCCTTCTGTGCAGCTGCCACGCTTAACAATAGCAGGGCGATGGTAGCTAGGTTAGCTAGCTAGCCCTGCACTGAATATTGCAGGCCGTAATGTCGGCGTCTTTCCCTCCTAGCTAACTACTTGTCAATTGTTTTGTGACTATCACGATTACCTGGCTTAGTGTTATTGGACATACGTTGGGACCACGTTAGCCAAGACTATCTAAAACATAACGTTACATTTGGCTATGTATTACCAGTGGCTACAATGCTTTCCAGCTAGCTAATTGTTTGTATACGTCGTTACCATGCTAGCTGTAAATGTAAGTTGGTTCGGTAACGTTAGCTAGCAGATACGAGGTTAGCCCAAGTGTAGGCAACGTTAGGCTAGGCAATCTGTCTAACTAGCTAGCTAATTGGGGAATTTAGGGTGGGTTTAATCCAAGTAAAGTTAACCAACCTGCTATCTTATTGTCAACCATAATATTAGGGGCACACGTGTAAGGCTAGCCATAAAGGTTAACGTTGGCTATGCCTGGATTCACTGTTCAGATAACGTTAACTTTTTTTGTTGTAAAGTTAACGTTAGCTATCTTATTTCGTGTTTTAATTTCTTTTGCAAACCAGCTTTATCTCTCTCCCATTGGTATCTGTGCAGTAGTGAACAGCCACAGATTGCTAACGTGGCCCTCGTGCGCTAATGTCATTTCGATGGTTGTGGCCATATGGTTGTTGACGTTTGGCTTTGTGTTTATACGGTTGAACTGACTATATTTTGCCTGAATTGTTATATAGCCTTAGATGAACTTACTTGTCAGTGAGCAGAGTTGTGTCTGGTTTTGAAGTATTATGCTAAGTTACAGTTTAATTGCCTCCGTTGTCATAGCTAGCTTACTGAAATGAGCTATCCTGATTTGTTTGAAGTGGTTGTGTAAGATTTGTTTTAACAGACATGAACAAATCTAGAGGGTTTGTTTGACTTGCCTAACTTCATGCTTTGCACCATTTATTGCAAGTTTCAGGCTTGTTTAGGGTATGCGAATATTACTTTGACAGCTAACATTGAACAACTTAAACTGTTTAACTAGCCTACTATCTCTCCACATTACCAGAGTCATCTTTGCTTGGACTTGATTAATTCAGATTGGACATTTATGTACTATAATTCATCTGTTTATATGTAGTACCATTTTTTACAACAAACCGGCAGATGACTTCCCCCCCTCTGAGTCAGGTTCTGCTCGAGCTTTCTTCCGGTTAGCCAGGGAATTGCTCCTTGCCACTGTTGCCCTAGGTGAACTCTTGGGGGCCAGTTCTGTAAAGCTGCTTTGACAAAGCCCCTTTGTTAAAAACACTACAAATAATAATAATTGATTGATTGATTTAATAATTAAGATGTAATGCTAGCAGGATGGTTCTGTAAATGACTTGTTTGTCACATTATTACATTGTCTCCCGGTTGAACTTTGTGAACAGAGATGTATTTTAAAAAATATTAATTGCATGGTGCAATCGTAAGAGGCGTTGGTTTCTGTACTAAATTGATTTCTGTAACCTGTTATTTAGGCACTGTTGGAAAGTAAGCTCAAGGCATTCAGCATTGGCAAGATGGCTGTTGCGAAAAGAACTCTCAGCAAGAAGGAGCAAGATGAAATAAAAAAGAAGGTAGGCTTACATGCCCCAGTTTCCCCATCCAGGGCACTCCTGTTTGATAAAAAGTTGGGCTCGGCTGAAATTCATGCACAAAAGTATAGTGAATATTGGCACAAACATTTGTCTCGCAAACCTGCCCCCACTGATCCCTACACTGTACAATCTTCACCGCTGTTTCTGATCTCTTCTGATTTTTATTAGGCATCTAGTAGGCATTTTGTCAGAAATCAATCACTCAATCATCAATCACTATATGAGGGAATGTTAGAATGTGGTTTGCTTAACCAGAATGGCCAACCTTTCAGGAGACTAGGCCCCCACTCTACCTAAGACACAGATATTGTTTTCAGAAATGCAAATTGGCTTGGTTGCTCCCTGCTTTGTGCATTATTTCCGTAATGGTGTAACTATATTTTCATTGTGACATTTCACAGGAGGATGAGCGGGCAGCTGCAGAGATTTACGAGGAGTTCCTCGCTGCATTTGAAGGGGGGGATGGCAAGATCAAGGCTTTTGTCAGAGGTGGCATTGCCAATGCAACAAAAGGTTTGACTCTTTGGACCATTTTTGTAAGACATTAGAAATCCATATTTGAAAATATTAGGGGTTTCTGGGCTGGTGGGGCTCTGTCTTTTTTTCTTTTTTTTTTTTTCTTTATCTTTTCATCGCACCCCTGCCTCTCAGCGTTGTATGTTTTAGTAAGCAAAATACGGTATTGTACACCTAATAAGACCCAGAATATCATTTAGTTTCCATGTGTCTTTTTGCCATCTCCAAATGTCCTTTTTGGAAAACGTCCTAGACATAACTTAGAAAAAACAATGCTCATTTTGGGTGATATTGTCATCAAATTTGAAAGGGGATTTGTCCAGTGTTTTGGCTGTGGCACCATTGTGTTTCTAAGTGTGCTAGGCACCTCCACAATAATCTGTTTCCACTCAAAAACGGAACATCTTTTCATTGAGAACATCCATTTCCACTATGTTTGAGTTTCTGTAAGTTTGACTTAGTAATACTCTTACACAACAAACCCCAAATGGTTGCCTTTCAGAAGAGACTGTTGCCTGTTGTCTAAAGGGTTCAAGAATAGTAGGCATTTCATTTTGCATATGTAATTTTCAAGCTTGTGTTAAGAAAGGGGTTGCTACTTAAGGGGTTAATATTGTTTCAAAATCTCTCTACAGAAGAAGCTGCCACAGATGATAAGAAAGGCAAGCTGTACAAACCCAAATCTTGCTTCACAGAAACAAGTTTTTTGCCGCTAGAAACACCTCCACAATTTTTATCTCTAGAAAAAAGTAAAAATGTAAGTATTTCTTTAGGTATCCTGTCTAGCAATTTTTCTTTTCTTTTCGGTTTGGCACAGTTCAAGTGTGACTTGAAATATTTGTCTTTTCAGGCCTCAAAGAAAGGGGAAAAGGGAAAGAAGAAAAGCAACCTGGAGTTGTTTAAAGAGGAGCTCAAGCAGTACGGGAGCTATTAACGATTCTCTTCATTTATATGGCAGTGCATTTCATGGTACATTTTGATCAACGTCATTCTTGTTGTTCAGGATTCAGGAAGAGCGGGTGGAGAGGCACAAGATGAAAGGACGCGTCAGCAGATTTGAGGCCCCCAGCAGCACAGACGGGAGACGCTCCTGTGAGTTCTGCACTTTAGAGCAGGGTCTTCGAGTGCTACAGACGTCTTTATTTCTTTAGTTTTTTTGCCCCACTTGAATCCCCAATTGCAATTTATTGAATTTATTCATTATAGCTCAGTCGTGCTGGAGCTAAACAGAATTTCACCATTCATTTCAGGCATTGTGTATTCATTAAATTGCCTTGTATTACATTACAGGCATTTGGCCGATGCTCTTATCCAGGTGCATAACCGTAACTAGGGACAGGTCCTCTGAAAAGAGAGCAATGTGCAGTCCCTAGTGCTAGTGACAACGAAGTGGAAACCCTGTAGATTAAATTCATGAGACCAAACCAACAAGAAGCAGCAGTTCAGGCTCTGGTTTGGAAACAAATGAATCAATTAATCTGTGCAATAAGGCTGTGATATCACAAAATCCTGAAACCGCCCTGTCACTCCATGGGCAGGTTGTGCCTACCCCAGCTAGTGCTAGATCAGTGGTTGCCAAACTCGGTCCTGGGGCCCCCCTCTGGGGCTTTCTTTCAGACCTCATTTGCAATCCAAGAATTTTAACAAACTGTTAATTGTTCTTAATTAGAAGGCTTTTCTTGTTTAGTCGGATTATTTACCCCGTTGAGCCAGAAAGTTGTCATGCATGTCATGGAGAATAAAATGATTGTCCTTCTGATGCTGTATTGCAAACAATTGCATAAAAAAAATATCTGATACAGACTGAGGTCAATCAGTAGGGTCCGAACTTGTGGGCACATGGCCCCTAACCATCTGAAGTATAGTGAAGCACTCAAAGACAAACTAAATAACATAACAATCCAAACTGCATTGGGTTCATTAGTTTAAGGGAAAAAATGATGAAAGAAATTGTTCCCTCAAATTTCTCACCTAAAGTTTTTTGCACAATACGGGGGGGGAGTGGGGTGGGGTGGGGCGGGGTATGAGTGCGTTGGGGTACACTGTTCTCAACTATTCTCTGACTCTGAGCTCTTCTTGCCGTCCTGTCGCCGGCACTGTCTTGCCTGTTCCCCTCCGCGCCCTTACTCCCCTGTAACCCTGCCATGTACTCACTTGTCTTTGTGTGGAAACAAGGTTTTACACTGCTTTTCTGCTTCTTTTAGTGGATGGTTGCTCACGAAGAAACCGTCCCTTCAGTGGTAATTTTATTTCATTTTGTGGCATGCTCCTATTTCATTGTTTCACTGTCAGAACGAATGCAGCAACAGTCTCTTAATCTTGCTGTTTTGCAGTTCTGGACGAGTCGGCGCCTGGATCACATGATGTCGGGGACCCTTCTACCACTAATTTATATCTTGGAAACATAAACCCACAGGTAAATAAAATGTAAATGTAAGCACAGAGCATAAGGTTATTTTGGATACTTAAAACTCTGACTTGGTGTGCAAACAATCATTTAGTCATCTCTTCCATATGTTTTTGGGCATGGCGTGTACCTGTTCAGAAGATGTGAAATGTCCTCCAATGAACATGAATTGTTTGTAAGGGGCAAAAAAGAAGTATTGGCGCCGGTAGCGTCATCACACGTGCACGTCAGGCTTTTCAGACCAGGCCAATAAGGAGACTGCATGTTTCTGTTCCTCAGATGAACGAGGAGATGCTTTGTCAGGAGTTTGGTCGTTACGGTCCGTTGGCCAGCGTGAAGATCATGTGGCCCAGGACCGATGAGGAGCGGGCCAGGGAGAGAAACTGTGGCTTTGTGGCTTTCATGACCAGGAGAGACGCAGAGCGAGCACTCAAACATTTAAACGGTAAGGCTGTGTGCACTGGGCTGATTCGGTGTACTTTTAGTGTCACTGACTACTTTTACATGCATACAGTATTCTGGTTATTGCCATTATTCCAAATCAGACGATTCTGTATAAGCTGTTTACATGGCTGCTGAGAAATGAATCCCATATACATGCCCCTGTGCATATTTTCGCTCATGTTTGCAACTCAGTCGGTAGTGGGTTCTGAGTAAGCTGTATCCATGTCCATATAGCGCTCTATTTAGCTGAATATTGTCTTCCACCATATAAAGTGGCTGCAGAAAGAATTTGGACCCCTTCACTTTTTGTTGTAGATGCAGTTTTAAATGGATCACATTGATATTTTTGCCCATCAATCTGCACTCAATAACCAATAATGTCAAAGTGAAAACTTTGTTTTCAAATATTTAAGATTTCAAATTTAAGAATGAAAAATCAGACCCTTTGCTGATTTGCAAATTGAATGGATTGGACATTGTTTAGGAAGGCACATACCTGTGTCCCACAATCCTTTTACTCTGTGGGCTGGCTATTTTTGTGAATGCTAGTTTGTATTCTGAGTTACATGGGTAGCCACAGCTATGTCAGTGCTAATGTTAGCTCAGTTGGCTAGCTATCACCTAGGTTAGGCAAATGGCAACCTTTTTAGCCAGCAAATCTGATTTGAGTTTCATTATTCCAGGCAAGACCATCATGAATTTTGAGATGAAACTGGGTTGGGGTAAGGGAGTCCCAATCCCACCCCACCCCATATACATCCCGCCCTCCATGGTGGAGCACACCCTGCCTCCACCGCCCTCCGGACTGCCCTTCAACGCCCAGCCCCGCGAGCGGCTGAAGAACCCCAACGCCACGCTGCAGTCCCCCCCTAAAAACAAGGAGGAGTTTGATAAGGTAATTTGCTGCACAATTAATGGGCAATTTCAGCCATCGTAATTGCTCAGTGAAATAGCACTAAATAAGGCAAATGATTTGCTTGTCAAAATGCTTTGTTTTGACCCGTAAAAGTCACTAGGTTTGTGTGGTGCAAATTGGTCAATTTTGCAACTATTTTATATTGGGCTCCAGTTAGCAAGCAAGCTCTGTTTAATTAATAGCAAAATTCACAAATCATATTCAAAAAGAAAATTCATGGGTAGTGGTATATCATGTTTTAATGATTTGGAGCAATGGTAAGTGTGAGAAAGAAAGATAAATTAGAAATCAGAATTGTGACTGTTTTTCTTTTATTTAATGAACTATAATTAGTACTCATTTGATTGTAATTGGTGTTTGAAATGAAGTTCAGTTCACACTGTTTAAAATTGTAGGCTGTATTTGTTAATTGAAAGCAAATTCTGCTGTGCATCTATATAGCTGAAATGGTTTGCTTTTTTATTTGAACAAAATTGGCCACTTACAAATCTGATATGAACCTCTTCAGTTATTGAGTTGCACAAAATGTGTCATTCATTCTGAAATTAGTGGACAGTTTAGCATAAGCATTTTCTTTGTATGAAGTTTTAAAACTGACAGCAGTAATGTAAAGTGCCTCTATGCAAATTTTGATGCATTTAAAGTATTTTGATTGTCTCTTGTATTCAAACAATACTCACATATTCTATGTTTATTATCTGATGTGACTTCATATCCAGACTCTGTCGCAAGCCATAGTCAAAGTGGTTATCCCAACAGAAAGGTACATGTTTTTCTTTTTTTTTAAATTGACGTAAATTGTAGAAAAAATTTCCCATATCAGTTTACGAAAAAAAGTTTGATGAATTGGACAAAGCATGCTGCAAGAGGTTGGTTTGGGAGAGCAATAGTCGGATGAGAAGGCTTATTTAGCACCGTCAGGGATCAGACTTCAATGAGATCTATAATGCATTTGATTTCATTATAGATCTCATTGTCCATTATCATTCTGAAATTGCTAATCTCCATTGGTCTCCAAGGGTCTCCATTGTTAATAGCATCAGGAAAAAAAAAACTAGCACTGGCTGTATCCTCTGGTTTTTGGCATTTCATGAGTTGACTGAGCTTTTTTATTTTATTTTATTTTATTTTTATTTTTTTGCTTTAGGGGTGGCCTAGCGTACCCTAGCGTAGTGGTTAATGTACATGACGGGGATCGATCCCCGGTGTAGGCACAATAAGATCCGTTGGGCCCTTGAGCAAGGCCCTTAACCCTGCATTGCTCCAGGGGAGGCTTGTCTCCTGCTTAGTCTAATCAACTGTAAGTTGCTTTGGATAAAAGCTTCAGCTACATAACATGTAATGTAATGGTATAAAACTAGGAAGGTTTCAAAATCCCAGTGGATTTACCAAGCACACACCAAGCCCTGCACTCGTACAACTACATTAGGTGCGATTTATCCTAAGAAAACATATTATTTAGTTGTGAACTATTTGTGCCTTATTTGAAATGCGCTAAGGGACATAACATTGCTGGACTACCATCTTGACTATTGCTCACTCCAACCGCACACCCCTTGGGCCTCTGTGAGCCGAGCATGCATACAGCCAGCCCCAATCCATGTAGTCTGAGTGACCTTTGACATTGGCCTTGGTGAGCTGCACAAGCTGAGCTGTCTCCAGCAGCGAGGGACCTGAAAAGCGTCACGGGACGGATTGGGAAAGTATTCAGGTTTTTACCTGGCAAGGGTACGATCGGCTCCGATACATGTGAATATGTGTTATATATGAAAGGCATCCCTTGTTGTTATGTTGGCCGCTTTAGTCTTAATCTTAGACACTCACACCTCCACGTAAATTACCTCAAGATGCTTTTATCCTTTACCTCCTAATTTTTGTCATTCACATTTGTTCACTGTCATGCACTCATAGAAGATATGTCATTATGTAGCCACTTTAAGATACTGCTTGGGAAAGGTATTGTTTAATGAAGTCTTTGGCAGTAAATCTCTTATTTTTATTTCATTGAATGCACTTTATTTACAGATTCCTCGTTGTTGATATTGTCAGTCAGTTTTAATTCTTACAAAAGAAAAGCAGTCAAAATATACTGGTTGTTCTTTTTTATATTAATTTTTTTTCATTCTGCTTTAAGTCTATGCTGAACTTTATTATTTTCTAGTATTATTTTAGTCTGTTCTTGTTAGTTTGTTTAATGTGCTGAATGGTTTTTCATAGCCCTTACGTCATTTATTTAACCATTGGCCAAGTGTTAAGAATGTATTTAGGAATTTCAAGTAAAAGCAAAATAGTTTTGGTTATAGTTTTCAGTAAAGTATTCTCAAAACTGCAAATAAACAGTGAATTCAGAGTTTAAAATCTTAAGATTTTCAGTTGTTTCAGGTGAGCATCTTTGTACAGTTTTGCTCTAGTCTAAAGTGCACCCTTAGCCTGAATCACATTTGGTTCATTACAGTTGAATTTTTTCACAAACCCCTTAAAATATGCTTGCTATGCTTGTATATTTAGTGAATGTGACAGAAAGAGGTAGAAGATAAAGAGGTAATTCTGAATCCGTTTGCTCTAACTGTGTTTTTCTTGTAGGAATTTGCTCTCCCTGATTCACCGAATGATCGAGTTTGTGGTGCGTGAGGGCCCAATGTTTGAAGCCATGGTTATGAACCGGGAGATAAGCAACCCAATGTTCAGGTGTGTAAGACCTTCCCTTTAGCTCACAAGTACCCTTTTTTTTTCTTGTTAATTTACTCCTGTGATTTTTCTTAATTAACAGGTTCCTGTTTGAGAACCAAAGCCCAGCACATGTATACTATAGATGGAAGCTCTACTCCATTCTTCAGGTAAGACATTGATTTCTATGTAGCAATGACATTCTAAGACTGAAGTTGGTGACACTGTGTCATGTTTTTCCTGGATGGCTCCTGATTGGTGCACTTTGCATAATCGTTCATGGTGAGAGCAGGCATTGCTCTGTAGTCACAGGATTGAGGTTTTGGGTCTTGGCAGTGTCTTCAGACAAGCTGGAAGTCCGTATTGTCACTTAACAGTTGCTTGGGTTTTTGGTGGGTTTGGTCGCCCAATGTTCATCTGGTTCCTGCTACACTATTTCCTTCCAACAACGCCCCAGGAACCTACTGACTATCACTTGTAGTCAGTGACTGATTCACATATTCATTTAGTACTAGCTGTAACTGAAAGGCCTATTTCGTGTGACCTACTCCTTGGGTCAAAAGCAAAGCATTTCATTTGGTGCAGTGATGGGTTGTGTTGTGATATCTTACAAAGTTTCAAATTCCAAATTAGAGAGGAAAAAAAGTTGTTTAAAATATAATTTCCGGTTGACATGTGGAAATGTTTTGCTGTAGGGAGAGTCTCCCACCAAGTGGAAGACTGAGGAATTTCGCATGTTTAAGAATGGGTCATTGTGGCGGCCCCCTCCATTGAACCCCTACTTGCATGGGACACTGGAGGATGAAGAGGAGGAAGAAGAGGAGGAGTCCAGCAAAAAAGGCTGCTTGAAAGACGAGTGAGTTTCTCATAAATGGGGAGTGTTCAAACTGAAGGGTCCTCTACACGGCATTCCTCTGTAAAATGTATACAGTGTTACGTACATGTGTTTATATTTCATACATTTAAAAAATATATATTGCTGTCAATATATTCCAACAATCACATAATTTATGCTTCTAGCTATCTAGTAGCAGCATGTGGTGGCGTGTGCATTTGTTTGAAGTAAAAGATGAAAATAGTGTTATTCAGTTAGGTTGCATAGTCGTTCGTTCTCAGTTTCGAGTACTGGGCCGTTTCATCTCACCCTAAGCATGCTGATGGTCACTGGAACAGTTGATCGACCACGCTGGCCCGTGCCACTAACCGTCATCACCTAACCAAGCTTGAGGTCTCATCCTGGACTTTTTGTGCAAAAGAACCAAAAAAGATTAAAGTTTTTGAAAAGTGGGCTTTGCCTCCCGCTCTTCCTTCCGCTGCAGGGAGCGGGACAAGCTGGAGGAGATGCTCCGGGCTCTGGCGCCCAGGAAGGGTGACATCGCTGAAGCCATGGTCTTCTGCCTGAGTCACGCCGACGCAGCCGAGGAGGTGGTAGAGTGCATCGCCGAGTCTCTGTCCATCCTGAAGACCCCTCTGCCAAAGAAGGTGAGCTTCAGGCCCAGGTGCTTAGCCAGCTGTAGCACATCGAGCGGGAGGGGGAGAGAGCAGGGAAAGGAAAGGGAGTGATTCTACATCTACATTTTCGACATTCAAATAAATTGCTTGTGGGATTTCTCATTGTTTTGTCAAAGGTCATTGTTAATTCTATTGATATTCACTGAGAAAATATCCCTGCTGCCTGAAATAGGATGAGTCATTGGTACTTGCTTGCTTTCCATGCTTGCTTTACTGCCTAAAAGATTGAGTGAATGCAGATGTCTGGATACTGACTTATTATATGCATGAAAAGATGGGGGGGAAGTCTGAGTTTTGTTATCTGATTTTTCGGAAGATGTGGAATTTCACATTATTGCGCAATTGGCCAATTGTCAATGGTCTTTATTCTTGTGTTATTGCTGAAAACTGGTGTCATAGCCAAGTAGCCATAGTGCTGATGTGTATATATTTTTTCCCTTCAGATTGCGCGACTATATTTGGTGTCGGATGTCCTGTACAACTCGTCTGCTAAAGTTGCCAATGCCTCTTACTATCGGAAATTGTAAGTATGCACTCTAATGCAGTAGATTAGTTGTTTTTAAATTGGGAATTTGTATTTTTTTTAACTCTTCTTCATTTTGTACCATACAGCTTTGAAGCAAAACTGTGTCAAATATTCTCTGACCTCAATGCCACCTACAAGATAATACAGGGCCACCTTCAATCAGAAAACTTCAAGGTATATTTTTTTCTGTTCCCAATTCAGAAATTGATGAAGCAAGCCGCCCACGTATGTGTAATCGGAACACAGTAGTTGGTTCACATCTGTGAACATATGACAAGTGTTACTTGTTTTCACGAAGACTTACTCTCTACTGTTGCCTCCCAGCAAAGGGTTATGTCCTGTTTCCGAGCATGGGAAGAGTGGGCGGTGTACCCAGACCCCTTCCTGATCAAACTGCAGAACATCTTCCTAGGCCTGGTCAGCCTGGACACAGAGAAGGGTACCTTACAGGCTGTTGTTGAGGTAAGTATCGTAGTATAAAGTACACTAGACAAGCAGTAACTAGGAATATACTATTCCACAGTCAATCTGTTTTATTAGAATGGTTAAGGGGACAAATTGACAAAAATGTCAAAAGGGAAATGCTTCTTTTTTGTCTACATGCACTTCAAACCAATTAATTATTTTCACCAATTAAGCAAATGGCAGATAACTGCAAAAAGATGTCAGGTAACATGTACAGGAAGGTTACGTGAATTGACATGAACTAGTGTAGTTAACTAACTACTGAAGTCAATGTAATGTAATGTGTACAGCTTTGTATTTGTACATAATTGATGGTAATGACTACATTAGTTGCCAGTTCATATTGGAATGAAAAAAACAGTTAATATATTTGGTTGTAACTTGTTTGGTTAGCTCATTATAAGTTTATCCTATTGTTTGCTAATGTATAAATATTAATGTAACCTATACATTGCTTAGTGATTAACAAATAGGTTAACTAATGAAAAGTTATTAATGCATTTGTACATCAATTCATTCTTAATCACTATATTAATTATTGCCCATTCACGTACATTATTGTAAAGTGTGAGATTTCGGACCATTGTGTATAAATCCTTGTCCTGTGATCTTGTTGTACATGGCTTTTTACATCAGGCTCAGGCAAGTTTGGGAGCTGTTAATCAGATGATCATTTTGGTCTGGTGTCAACACTCCACTCAGACACTTAGATAATGAAGGTGTGAAGCTGGCAGGCAGGATTGCACTGGGTTTGTGGGTTGTGTAGGAGGCTTGTCAACTTCTCTGACTCTGGGTTGTACAGGAGGAGCCAGCTGAAGACATCGACGGAGCCCCCATTGTGGAGGAGGAGCTGGATGGGGCCCCCATAGAAGACGTGGACGGGGCCCCAATCGAGCCTTCCATTGACGGAGCTCCCCTGGATGACCTGGATGGGGTTCCCATAAAGGCGGTTGAGGAGGACCTGGATGGCGTTCCCTGTTAGTACCCTTATAGGAAAATGTCCTCGTGAAATTCCCATCTCCATTCTGTGTTCTTTTTGGGTTGTACCCTCCAGTAACCAGATAGTTTACTCCTGTTCTTTCTTTCGTCTCGGTTTCATTACTCTGC